>NC_136509.1:79047933-79147933 GCF_053919585.1 Euprymna scolopes
TCAGAAAATTTCTGGTCTAAACATTTTAAATTTTACATAAAGGGTATTCAGGGATAGCGCAAGATTGCAATCGGTTTAGGTCGAAATTTGACCTCTGCGGTCTCTACCAAATTACTCAGAAAATTTCTGGTCTAAACATTTTAAATTTTACATAAAGGGTATTCAGGGATAGCGCAAGATTGCAATCGGTTTAGGTCGAAATTTGACCTCTGCGGTCTCTACCAAATTACTCAGAAAATTTCTGGTCTAAACATTTTAAATTTTACATAAAGGGTATTCAGGGATAGCGCAAGATTGCAATCGGTTTAGGTCGAAATTTGACCTCTGCGGTCTCTACCAAATTACTCAGAAAATTTCTGGTCTAAACATTTTAAATTTTACATAAAGGGTATTCAGGGATAGCGCAAGATTGCAATCGGTTTAGGTCGAAATTTGACCTCTGCGGTCTCTACCAAATTACTCAGAAAATTTCTGGTCTAAACATTTTAAATTTTACATAAAGGGTATTCAGGGATAGCGCAAGATTGCAATCGGTTTAGGTCGAAATTTGACCTCTGCGGTCTCTACCAAATTACTCAGAAAATTTCTGGTCTAAACATTTTAAATTTTACATAAAGGGTATTCAGGGATAGCGCAAGATTGCAATCGGTTTAGGTCGAAATTTGACCTCTGCGGTCTCTACCAAATTACTCAGAAAATTTCTGGTCTAAACATTTTAAATTTTACATAAAGGGTATTCAGGGATAGCGCAAGATTGCAATCGGTTTAGGTCGAAATTTGACCTCTGCGGTCTCTACCAAATTACTCAGAAAATTTCTGGTCTAAACATTTTAAATTTTACATAAAGGGTATTCAGGGATAGCGCAAGATTGCAATCGGTTTAGGTCGAAATTTGACCTCTGCGGTCTCTACCAAATTACTCAGAAAATTTCTGGTCTAAACATTTTAAATTTTACATAAAGGGTATTCAGGGATAGCGCAAGATTGCAATCGGTTTAGGTCGAAATTTGACCTCTGCGGTCTCTACCAAATTACTCAGAAAATTTCTGGTCTAAACATTTTAAATTTTACATAAAGGGTATTCAGGGATAGCGCAAGATTGCAATCGGTTTAGGTCGAAATTTGAGCTACCAATATATAAATGTATGTTTGTTTGTTTGTATGTCTGCCTAAAGCTTTCGACAGAGGCGACGAATGTTCACAAGATCAGTATCGTTTGAAGCTCGACCGTTCAAACAGCAAATATTGAAAAATTGTCTAAAAACTTTAATATCTCCACTCTCACCTGGTCACATTTCTACGCTTTTTTCGCTGATATTTTATCAAGTCATTCTCACTTTTCGATTGTCTAGCCTTAATTTAAACCTCCGTCACTTCCGATTTGCCGGTGGTCGTAACAGCAAAGACATCACGTTTTTCCCCGTTCTTTTCCTCCTTTACAGTACGGGTGGGAGCCTGCCTTCATACTACGTCTTATATGTTTGCTCTACACACACCTCCAAACACCGGGGTAACCCAGGGCTTAAATGGTAGTATGTATACATATGTGTATATTTATATTCATATATATATATATATATATATATATATATATATATATATATATATATATACTAGGTGCCTCATGGTCGGGTCACCAGCGACTAAACTGGTTTCCCCACCATACTTGTTTGGTGAGGAGGGTGGCTTAATTTAGTGGATTAAAAACAAGACCTTCCAAAGGACGAATGAACCCTTTTATGGGCTAACGGCCAACTAGCACCGTGTGTGTTTGTGTGCATGTATGTGTGTGTTGGAGTGGAGAAGGCTCCTGTAAGCCGTAGTTAAGGCAACCTTGCTAGGAAAAGCAAATCTCTGATTTAAAAAACATAAAGCGAGAGGCCAATGCCCGGATAAGCTGGACTGCAGTTCAACTTGCTGCTGGCTATCTTACTCTTGCTTGTTGCTGGATCTAAACATTTTGAACAGTGGGAGAGAGAGAGAGGGAGAGAGAGACTTATCTATCGTACAAAGCTAAGACTCTGTAACATCATCTGTGTATAGATACTCCCTCAGGCATTTGTCTATAAAAGTGGTCCTTTGTGGATGGAAGTCATTTTGGGGCACATGAACTTTAGTTTCTGAGGGAATGGCACCCGTCTGACATCATAGATATGTATATGTGTGTATAATATATATATATATATGATTGCAGGAAAGTCGGAATGTTCCGAGAATGCATATGAATGGAGATTAACAAATATTCTACCGCCTAATAAATTTATTGTGATGAAAAAACGTTGAAATTGTCTAGTTTTAATCAAATCGATTGATTGCCTGTTTAAATTATCGACCCGTACCTTGCGGTGCATCGAGACAAAAAGTTTACATGTCTCTCCACAGGGACATAATCCACAATACTTTTTGTTTTACCCTTTATTTATGTTGATATTATAATATTATCTTTAAATACTGGCATGACTTAAAATTTAATATGCAAAGGTCTAGTTTTATTGCTCAGTTGTGCACTAAAAAGAAACATTTATTTCGAACGCACACTGTTCTTATCAGATAGCCTAGTCTTGAGTTCACAATTAGTTTAATTAATGAAATAAGCGCAAAAAAGGAAGTATAATTGCTCAATTGTGCTATAAAAATTCATATTTAACGCGCTTATGCTTTATAAAATAGACTTTCTGTTTGTGCGGTGATAAAACTTTTTATATATGCACTTGTGATGTTAGGCTGAATAAAAGCGTTTACTCTTTAATCGAGTTTTACCGATTACTTATTTTCGATATTTATCGGTAGCATTCCGATATTACAACTCCGTAATAACACTCCGAGATACATCATTTACATGTTTATGAAATTTAAAAAAGAATCAGCCCAGCTGTGTTGAAGTCTATAGGGAACGAACTCTCACACCGACAAATAAACATCAACTTCCTCATATATGTATATATATATATATATATATATATATATATATATGTCATAAGCCTGACGAATTCTCACAAGAATGAAACGCGGAATAGTCTGTGTAGCTAATTTGCCTTATATTTTTTCATATCTTACTATGTGATGTTGCCAAGCTAATCCAAAACCTTGATTCGAGTAAAGCAACCGGTCCTGACTGTATTCAAATTATAGTACTCCAAAAACTTACACCAGAACTAACTTCCATACTTACAAAACTGTTTAACGTTATCTTAAAGAGAATAGCTTCCCATCACTCTAAAATATCTCATCAGTATGCCCTGTATTTAAGAAATCAGGTGATTTGGCATCCCCCTCTCAGTAAAGGACAATAAGTTTCCTGTGAGTCATGAGTAAGTTGCTGGAATCTGTGTTAAATAGAGAAGTGATCAACCATCTCAACAAAAAATACCCTTCTTAATGACAGGCAATATGGTTTCCGTTCTGCTAGATCTAAAGCAGATGTCCTTACATTTATATTTAATAGGATTAACGAATCTCTTCACGGAGAAACCTTCTAGGGCAATTGCTCTTGACATGTCAAAAGGCCTTTGATAGCGTATGGACTAAAATTTTACTTCACAAGATCTCCAGCTACGGTATAACTGGAAATGTCTTCTCAGTTATTAAATCATTTCCCTCTGATAGGTTCATAAGAGTAGTGATTGATGGGAAGAAATCAGAAACTCACAGTATTATTGTTGGCGTCACACAAGGGTCTATCCTGGGCTCAACTCTCTTCCTGATGTACATTAAGGATCTTCCAAATCATATACTTACATCATTCGTAGGCATTTATTCTGATGACACTACCATCTATGGTAGTACATCTAAGGTCATAAACAATCATGGTTTCTCCGATTTCCTCTCCTCTGACCGTGAGAATTTTGTACAATGGGGGAACAGGTGGCTGGTCACGTTTAATGCGTCTAAAACCAAGCTTTTATCTTTGCATAATCAACGCTCTGAACCAATCATGGATCAGTTGAAATGAATGCCTCTCGTCTTGGGGAGGCCTCATGTTTGGACAAGCTTCTGGGCTTGACCTCTACTCCTGATCTGAAATTGAACACATTCATCAAATCTGTTGCCAAGGCCGCTGGAAAAAATAGTGGGGTCCTTCGATTAATCCAGTAGATATCTCACTGCTGATGGAATTCTCTATCTATATAAGATACGGATACGTTTAATGGTGGAGTACCGTTGCCCTATCTGGGCATGAGCTACTAGAAACGACTTATCTTTCCTTGATATTCGAAATAGAATTCGTAGCCTTGTAAGGGATGTCCTTTTCTCTTCTCTTCAACCTCTTTCTCACAGAAGAGATGTTGTGAGAGTGTCTCTTCTTTATATTTATTTTCATGGCAAGTGCTCGAATGAGTTCAAAAATATTGTTCCTCCTCGCAAAACTTTCACAAAAAATGCTCGTCTTCTAAAAAAAACTATCAATAATTGTCCCCACTCTTTATCTGTGCTTAAATCTTAAAGTAGATTCCATCAACAAACTTCTTTCTTAGAACTTCACGCACGTCTTCCGTTTTCCTATTTTCAAGCTAACTACAATATGGTTGTCTTCGAGTCCAACATAAACAAGTTCTTGATGAGCCGTTTCACTTAAATTAATAAATTTACCGAATTTCCAATACTAAAGTTTACTATATTGTCATATTTTACTACTGCAGACTATTTAACCCTTATCTTCGAGTGGCCTCTGCGCCTTGATAAGTTACGATGCCTATATATATATATATATATATATATATATATATATATATGTATATGTGTGCATATATATATATTGATAAGTTATGATGCCTATATATATATGTATACGTGTGTATATATATATATATATATATATAAATATATATATGTATATGTGTATATATATATATATAAATATATATATATATGTGTGTATATATATAAATATATATATATATATATATATATATATAATTTTTAGGCGTTTTAAAATAACTTTTAGCGTTCATCTAAGGGAAACATTTATAGCAATTGATTTTGGACGACAAATTATTATGCTTATTTTATTATTTGAACTTTCAGAAAAAACATACTTTCATTATGACATAATCATAACTCTGATAGAAGCTACTTCGTCAGACGGAAAATCTCACTCACGAAAATACTCTCATAAAATATTTCTCTCCTTGTATTTCCACGTAATAATAAAATTCAGTTACGTGTTACTGACTTGTTTACTCCAAATTTCGTTACGGATGATTTTTGGTGAATATTTGATATTTCTGGCGGGAATTGCAGGCAACGTACTCAACTACGGATGAGTAGATTTCTTTATTTGGTCAACGGTAAATTCGAATCTTTTTATGCATGGCCGGTTTTTAGAGAGGGTACAATAACTTGATTCCTAATTTCAAGGCGTGCCTTTCCGCTACAAATCATTCGGTCCTTCTGTAATTCTCATTAAGCGCAGCAATTTCGTTTTTCCCCTCTGTAAAAACGCGACATTTTCTCGGAATGGCTTTTGTTGTCTTTATTTTACAAGAAAATGTGCTAAGGGCAGATAATCATACACATCGATTGATACATGTGAATCAGAATAAGGCTACTGGGCAGGGCAGACGTGTGAAACGGTGTAGAATGTGGACGAGAAAATAAATATATAATGGGTAAATGATGGAATATGAGAGCTCAGAAACTAAGAAAATTGAGGAGTGGTTAGTCTTATAATATGCCGATCGCATGTGTGAATTTAAGGATGTAATTGGTGTCTCAATCATGAGCATGGGTGACTGAGGCACATAGCGTCTCATATTGTTTGTGTACGCATATGGAAACAAGCATGATGAAACGAAACAGTTCTCACCTTGAGTGTGATTTTCACAACGTTTCGGTCTATATAACCTCCGACTCTCTTCAGATGTATCTTGTCGAACTCGAAAATCTTTCTCTCGAACTCGGGAATTTGGTGCGGTACGCTTTATTTATTCACGGGGGTAGTATGCTCTTGTTCCGTCAGCCATGACTGGATAGAAATTCTGAGTAATTCGCAATTGGATTATTCGGTCGCCCATACTGCGGATTGAACCTTCAACCTTCAGTCGTATATTACTTTTTACAATTGATTTTTTCAAGTACTCTAACAACTGCGCCATGGGTCCTTGCGAAGAAGGTCGGAGGTTACATCGACCTAAATGTTGTGAAAATCACTGTCAATATCGGAACAGTAGTCCAATGAATCAAAATAATACGAATAACCAATCCTCATCTCAAAAATTAAAAAGCAAGTGAACAACTTTTAAAGTTATGATAAAGAAAAAAAAATAAAGTTTCAAATACACCACTGAATAATTGAGAGAGTCATAAAATGTGCATAAAATTCGAAAAAAAATTAAAGTTTTTAATACACCACTGAATAATTGGGAGAGTCATAAAATGTGCATAAGATTCGAAAAAAATTAAAGTTTCAAATACACCATTGAATAATTGGGAGAGTCATAAAATGTGCATAAAATTCGAAAAAAATTAAAGTTTCAAATACAGCACTGAATAATTAGAAGAGTCATAAAATGTGCATAAAATTCGAAAAAAGTTAGTTTCAAATACACCACTGAATAATTGGAAGAGTCATAAAATGTGCATAAGATTCGAAAAAAAATAAAGTTTCAAATACACCACTGAATAATTGGGAGAGTCATAAAATGTGCATAAAATTCGAAAAAAATTAAAGTTTCAAATACAGCACTGAATAATTGGGAGAGTCATAAAATGTGCATAAAATTCGAAAAAAATTAAAGTTTCAAATACACCACTGAATAATTGGGAGAGTCATAAAATGTGCATAAGATTCGAAAAAAAATTAAAGTTTCAAATACAGCACTGAATAATTGGGAGAGTCATAAAATGTGCATAAAATTCGAAAAAAAATTAAAGTTTCAAATACACCACGGAATAATTGGGAGAGTCATAAAATGTGCATAAGATTCGAAAAAAAATTAAAGTTTCAAATACAGCACTGAATAATTGGGAGAGTCATAAAATGTGCATAAAATTCGAAAAAAGTTAGTTTCAAATACACCACTGAATAATTGGAAGAGTCATAAAATGTGCATAAGATTCGAAAAAAAATTAAAGTTTCAAATACACCACTGAATAATTGGGAGAGTCATAAAATGTGCATAAAATTCGAAAAAAATTAAAGTTTCAAATACAGCACTGAATAATTGAGAGAGTCATAAAATGTGCATAAAATTCGAAAAAAAATTAAAGTTTTTAATACACCACTGAATAATTGGGAGAGTCATAAAATGTGCATAAGATTCGAAAAAAATTAAAGTTTCAAATACACCATTGAATAATTGGGAGAGTCATAAAATGTGCATAAAATTCGAAAAAAATTAAAGTTTCAAATACAGCACTGAATAATTAGAAGAGTCATAAAATGTGCATAAAATTCGAAAAAAGTTAGTTTCAAATACACCACTGAATAATTGGAAGAGTCATAAAATGTGCATAAGATTCGAAAAAAAATAAAGTTTCAAATACACCACTGAATAATTGGGAGAGTCATAAAATGTGCATAAAATTCGAAAAAAATTAAAGTTTCAAATACAGCACTGAATAATTGGGAGAGTCATAAAATGTGCATAAAATTCGAAAAAAATTAAAGTTTCAAATACACCACTGAATAATTGGGAGAGTCATAAAATGTGCATAAGATTCGAAAAAAAATTAAAGTTTCAAATACAGCACTGAATAATTGGGAGAGTCATAAAATGTGCATAAAATTCGAAAAAAAATTAAAGTTTCAAATACACCACGGAATAATTGGGAGAGTCATAAAATGTGCATAAGATTCGAAAAAAAATTAAAGTTTCAAATACAGCACTGAATAATTGGGAGAGTCATAAAATGTGCATAAAATTCGAAAAAAAATTAAAGTTTCAAATACACCACGGAATAATTGGGAGAGTCATAAAATGTGCATAAGATTCGAAAAAAAATTAAAGTTTCAAATACAGCACTGAATAATTGGGAGAGTCATAAAATGTGCATAAAATTCGAAAAAAATTAAAGTTTCAAATACACCACGGAATAATTGGGAGAGTCATAAAATGTGCATAAGATTCGAAAAAAAATAAAGTTTCAAATACACCACTGAATAATTGGGAGAGTCATAAAATATGCATTAAATTCGAAAAAAATTAAAGGTTCAAATACACCACTGAATAATTGGGAGAGTCATAAAATGTGCATAAGATTCGAAAAAAATTAAAGTTTCAAATACACCACTGAATAATGTGAAGAGTCATAAAATGTGCATAAGATTCGAAAAGAGTTAAAGTTTCAAATACACCACGGAATAATTGGGAGAGTCATAAAATGTGCATAAAATTCGAAAAAAATTAAAGTTTCAAATACACCACTGAATAATTGGAAGAGTCATAAAATGTGCATAAGATTCGAAAAAAAATTAAAGTTTCAAATACACCACTGAATAATTTGGGAGAGTAATACACTGTGCATAAGATTCGAAAAAAAAATTAAAGTTACAAATACACCACTGAATAATTGGGAGAGTCATAAAATGTGCATAAAATTCGAAAAAAATTAAAGTTTCAAATACACCACTGAATAATTGGGAGAGTAATAAAATGTGCATAAGATTCGAAAAAAAATTAAAGTTTCAAATACAGCACTGAATAATTTGGGAGAGTCATAAAATATGCATAAAATTCGAAAAAAATTAAAGTTTCAAATACACCACGGAATAATTGGGAGAGTCATAAAATGTGCATAAAATTCGAAAAAAAATTAAAGTTTCAAATACAGCACTGAATAATTGGGAGAGTCATAAACTGTGCATAAGATTCGAAAAAAAATTAAAGTTTCAAATACAGCACTGAATAATTGGAAGAGTCATAAAATGTGCATAAGATTAGAAAAAATTAAAGTTTCAAATACACCACTGAATAATTGAGAGAATCATAAAATGTGCATAAGATTCGAAAAAGAATTAAAGTTTCAAATACACCACTGAATAATTGGGAGAGTCATAAAATGTGCATAAGATTCGAAAAAAAATTAAAGTTTCAAATACACCACTGAATAATTGGGAGAGTCATAAAATATGCATAAAATTCGAAAAAAATTAAAGTTTCAAATACACCACGGAATAATTGGGAGAGTCATAAAATGTGCATAAGATTCGAAAAAAGTTAAAGTTTCAAATACACCACTGAATAATTGGGAGAGTCATAAAATGTGCATAAGATTCGAAAAAAATTAAAGTTTCAAATAAACCACTGAATAATTGGGAGAGTCATAAAATGTGCATAAGATTCGAAAAAAAATTAAAGTTTCAAATACAGCACTGAATAATTGGGAGAGTCATAAAATGTGCAAAAGATTCGAAAAAAAATTAAAGTTTCAAATACAGCACTGAATAATTGGGAGAGTCATAAAATGTGCAAAAGATTCGAAAAAAAATTAAAGTTTCAAATACAGCACTGAATAATTGGGAGAGTCATAAAATGTGCATAAGATTCGAAAAAAAAATAAAGTTTCAAATACAGCACAGAATAATTGGGAAGTCATAAAATGTGCATAAGATTTGAAAAAAATTATTCGATAGTTTTTTTCTTAAATAAGTTTAATTTTCTGTATCATTACGACATTTAATTCGGATCTATGTGGTTATTTATAATTATTTCATCCGAAGAACCCCTTGTAACATAACGCCAAATGACTTAATCAATAAAGAAAAAAAAACACTTTAAAAGAAGATCACGTTAAGCCGGAAATAACCTAGCCAGAGCTCACGATAAACAGATTTAGAGCATAGATCGAGATAACGTTCGAGATTGCATTGAGGAAGCATTCGCGACTATAACAATGGGGAAATAAATATCGTTGTTAAAAATTTTAAAAAAAGTTATTTTCTATTCTTTTAAACTTTGCGACTGAAACAACAATGTGTTTGTTCTCTTTGAACCTTACTCCTGTCGTACTATATCGTAGTGTCATGAATTTGGTAGTTGCTCACGCACCCTCCCCCTGCGTAGAGCGATGGTGATGCGGCCGTATGCGGAGGAATACACAGAAATTCAGCCCCGTAATCCCCTTTCTTCTATAGACCTCTTTTATCTGGACAATCATGGGATGAGCACGCATATGTCTATCTCTCCGTAAAGCAGATGCGGCTCTCATTCCCTAAACACTAGTTAAGGTAGGTTAGTTAGTTTTGAAGAGCTTATTGTCTTGGTTTAATTGGAAAAATTAATTATAATTTGTATATTCTATTGTAATATATTTTTTGTTAAATAAATAGTTAAGATCATACAATATATATTACAATTGTGTCGCGTGTCGTTTTTTTTTTTTTGTCTGCCATAAATGTTTTAAGTCGAATAAGGCGGCCCTAAAATCGAAGGAAGAAGATTCCAGCCAGAATGCCACTAGAGTGATCTTGAGAGAATGAAGCAGCCACATACTTACACCCAACATCTCAGGTATGTTTTTTTCTCTTCATACTCAGGCCCTAATGACTGACCCATCTTTACATCATCATGGGACCGTTTCTAAGACATTTAGTGCAACACGTGGTGCGGTCACACACCAGTGACCGGCTGCTCGTGTTATACACCCGACTATCTTCCGGTAGTAGTCTGTAAACATGAGTATTTCTTACACATTTTATACCGCTTAATAGAACCTGAGGATCACTGCAATATATACAGCTTTTTGTTTATGGAAATCGCTTAAGACAAGGTATGAGGCAATCTTATGTAAGAAAATCTAAAAATGGGGAAATATTAATTCAAAGTCAAAATGTAACCTACGCTGAATGTTATATAGATAAATTCCAACAAAAAAAAACAGTAATTTTGCCGGAAACACCGCTTATGAAAAGTAAGCTTCTTTGGAATTTTGTTATGCTTTTTTTTCAGACAGAGAATTTGCTAAGTGAAGATAATTGTCCCATCAATAAAAATCTGTGAGTGAAATGATGTGCAGATTGTATGTCCTAATTTATATACTAAATTGCTGTTTGAAACTAACTCTAACTCTCACCCGACGGTGGAAGGATATAGTGCCTATAGATGATGTGAAAACACATATATAAACGTGTATGATAAAAACACATCTTTACAAAAGCGATCACTATTAGAAAATAACTATTTATAAACTATGCCAGATTGTTATTCAAAAAATAATACATAGACCGTGTTTTGTAGAAATCAGTTTTTTACAAGATGCATCCGTATGAAAATTAAAATCATTATTAAATGTACCGAAAGATCTTTTGAATAAAAGTTATACGCCTGACGGGCACCTCCGCGAAGAAGCAAGTCACTTGAAATTGTCACAAAAAATGTTAAACGCATGATATTTGAAAGGTCATTTTGTGGGAATGGTTACGTAGATGTAAGTCAAGCCAAATTGATCCTTTTTCTGACATGAACGTATAAAACGCCCTTGAGGTGTGATTGCAGTGACAATAACATAACAAAATATGCATTCAAGATATTCACAATAATTATATAATAATATCAAAGAATGATATAATGGGTGATTGACGAGGATGGTTTGGAAATTTCCCGCGTGTGTCTAAACCCCGTATTCCATATTACAGAGTGGAACGATATAGTTGTCGCCATAGAAAAGACGACATAATTCCATTTCCCTTTGTTGAAAATCGGCTTTCGTTTTTTTCTTTTGTTACAGACCATCTATAGTTGGTCATTTGTCTACAAAACCAAAAAGCGATAAGAGCCTTTTGTCATTGTCTGACACAATGTTCAACGAGCGAGATCATATATACGCCGCTGTACTTGCTTTCTACCGATCAAAGTTATGACAACAGGACCATTGCCAGCACACTCAAACTGCATTGCTGAATTACCACAAATAACTAGGACCTGCTAAAGGTAAGGAAAACAAATTTTCCGGCCACGGTTGTCCTTTTGTGGTGTCAAATGAGGGCTGTGTCTTCGAAGTCGTTCTGAAAAGTGTTGTGATTTTCAAGTGAAATTAGGTGGTCGCTGGCAGACTCTGGGTGTGGCAGCATGACTCAGTGCCGCCCCACAAATCTTAATATACCCAAGCTTTCCTTCAGAAAGAGGGGCTACGACTTTGTATCCTTCTCTCATTAACCCACTTCCACGATCTGAACCCTCTCATTTTTGTCATACTTCGAGAACACTATGATCATGACCGCTCACAACACCAAACCCATCCAATCGCCGCGATCGACGCAGGCGCTTGTGGAAAAGGTCTGCTCCTAGTTTCGGATCGTATCTAGGCGGTGATGTAGGCTGAAGGTGACTACATTGAGTAGATGTTATCTCTACTACATAATCAATTTAACTAAACTGATCGGTTTAATAAATTTCTTTTATAAAATAAACCTGTAGTGCTGTTTTCTTTAGGGCGACAACTTTATTCGTTCTAGCCTGCATTACCGTATTTTTATATATTACTAGCATTTTAGCCGGACGTTGCCCGGGTGTTTGGAGGTGTATATTGAGCCAAAAACAAAAAAACGGCCATTTTTTTTTTACTTTGACCCCTATTATACCCCCTGAACATTTATTGTTATGGGCTAAAATCATGTTATTAAGTTAGATCCATGTTCAAGGAATCTATATCTAAAATTTCAAGTGTTTCGACCCAAATTGTCTGAGGAGTTTGGTAGAGTTCTCAAAGGTCAAACCGTTGAACTTTGACCCCTTAACCAAATTTCTGGCCGAAAAACGATCACAAATGTTTTCCCAAATCTCAGTAGCCTATATATTTAATTTCAAGTGTGTAGACTGAGAATTGACAAAGTTATTGCGTAAGGAAATGTACAAATACACACACACAGACACGTTCACTTTTATAGATATATAGATTGTGTTTTTATTCTTTGAATCACAACACAATTACAACATAAGTAAATTGAAATAAGGCATAGAAATAGCTGAATACACTATTAAAATCTGAATTAGTTGTATTATGGTGATACGCAATTCTCGTGTTTAATGTCATTGGCTGGTGGTCAGGTTATTAACGACACGGACTGACGACCTAGATGTTTCAAGTTCGAATTCAGTGTTTCCCAGAAAATCACATTCACTTAAGATGTTGACGACATTTGCTAGGCCTCTTCTGGGCACAATGTATTTCCAGAACGAAAGTAACAAGAAAAATATCAGGCCAACCGATGCTTACAATAGGATCTTCGGATTCATGCATTATGGTGATGATGGCACATATTGATTGATTAACCCTCGGCTGTATTCTAGTGGAAATGTTATAATAATAATTAGTAGTAATTGTAATAAAATTTGCAGTGCTAATAGTGCCAGTAAAATGTAAGAACAAATGCACCTAGCGTGGTGCATATGATGATGAGGAAGAAGGAATAATTGCTCGAAATTATTAAACAAAAAATGACTAAGAATATATACATATGTATATATATATATATATATATATATATATATATATATGTATATATATATATATGTGTGTGTGACATAATTTTTCAACTAATCCAATAAAGACAAGGCATAACTAATCCATAATAATATAAACTAATCAATACTATGTTATGACTTAATATTAAGAAAAAAAGACAAAAATTAGTTGGAAATGGGCGTTTAATTCAGATTGATGCAGTAACGACATTTACTGCTAAGAGAATTTCAATTCTAGTTTTTCTTTGGGGTTTTTGTTTGTTTTATTTTTTGGCATGCATAAGGAACATTCCTCCGATTTTGAAAAAGAAAGACGGTGAAAATATTGTCGAGTCTGCATAGAAACAAAATTGATCTCCCGTGAACATGATTACGTGTCTTTGATGAAATGAAATATGCTGGTGTTATATGCCACCTGGCCTTGTAATTAAAGCGGAATATGAGATTTAAAGAAGGGAATCAGAGGTCAAGTTCATAAGGAGAGATGCGCCGAAGTAGAAGAAGAGGGAGGGAAAAGAGTGAGTGTATCTGTTAACGAGAGTGAAACAGAAGTGGAAGAGGAGATAGGCGTAAAGGAAAGAAACCTGTTGAGAAAAAGACACGTAAAGTAAAAAAAAATAGTTCGTTCTCTGAGTAGGAGAAATAATGAGCGGTAACAGATATGTGGCATGCAATCAAGGAAAAACGAACACAACTCCGTGTGGTAATTCACAATTCGTGACGTAACTGATAAGAAATACATATTAAATTCTGTGATTATGTGCTAATTTTATATGAATAAATGGGTACGTTATCGTTTCCACTACCGTTAATGTTGTTATATGTATTTTGTATTCTACTATTGTTAAAGGAAGGCATTTAATTGTCCTCAAAGTGTATGCAAACTGTTCGCATGTGTAGTGGAATCGCTATGCATGTTCTTTAGCTACGAGCTGTCTTCAATAAGTTTTCACACATGTTTTGCATAGACATTTAAATTTATCGTAGACTCTTAGAAATTCAGTGTGTTATTGCTATACATATAATGAAATGACTGACCAAATTTTATAATTTCAGGTTCCACTCTACAGCAGGAATTGGAATACACCCTACTAAATATTATTGTCACAGCTGGTGAATTTTAAAAATGCAATCTTCAGTTGAGGACATTTCAGAAGAAGGATATGCAATAAAATTTTGTTTCGATATTGGAAAAAAATGTCAAAGATACATATGGAATGCGTTTGGACTTTCTTTCAGGTATCTCGCATCAGTCTTTGAGTGGCACAAGACATTCTACGCAAAACAGGGGGCTCCGCAGGATGATGAGAGAGGTTGAAGGAGTAAAGAAGTTAGAACACCAGAGTTGATTGGCCAAATAAAGAAGTTCATTGACAGGGACAATCCTCTGTCTATAGAGACAATAAGTGCACGATTTAATGTCAGTGTTGAAATTGTACACATATGTATTTGCAAGGAAATGAAGATGCGAAAAACTTGCGCGAATACACTAGTCCACAACTCCATCCTTGTCACAAACTATTTGACTAAGATTCGCATTAAGACGGTTCTTCACTTTTCATATAATCCATACCTTACTTCCTCTGACTTTGGGTTATTCCCACAGCTCAAAGAAAACTTAGTAGAATGTCGTTATGAAACAATTTAAGAGATGAAAGAATTGTGAACAGGGGCATTGATACACTCACGCAAGAGAACTACCAGAAATTGTTGGAACGATACAAGTGTATTGCGATCGGAGGAGATTACTTTGCAGTGCGCTAGAGTCTCAATAAAAGTGTCCGTACGAAATACGCCAAGAAAATTATTGAAGACACTTTGTATTTTATGCATAGCGTGTTTTCTAAAAACGTAACACATTGCATTCTGTAAAAACAACAAACTTCGCCCTATCAACAAGGCAAGGAATTCGCCGACTGGAACCTCACGCAAAAGGTACACTATTACTAACGCGGGAACGTGACCTGCTGTAAACCGTCGGCTAGTGACACGCGATGACCATGGATAAGAAAACCTGTTGGTTGAGCCATTCTTCCACATTGTCCATAACTTTGGTTGGATATAGAGATTGAATAAGGCAGGTTTGATTATCTACGTCATTTCGTAGAATCAATCAGTTCCTCAATTAATAGTATTATTCGATACTGTTCTTCAAAAACAAAAGAAGGGTCGTTTTTAAGAGTATCTTTTCCAAAAGTAAGCTAGTAAAAGAGTATTTTTTTCTGAATTAAGTGCATTCTGTCAGTAATGCATCACGGAAGTAGTTACAATCTAAGTGGGCTTTGATGGGGTGTTCATCGTCACGTTCTTGAGCAATGACGGTGCCCTCTGCGAAATGTCTTCTTGAAAGTAAAGCAAACCATTTTTTCAAAGAATTTTAAAAAGGTAAACCAGTGTACTCTGTGAGCATTGTATTCTTTAGAAGTGCCTTCCAATAACGTTAAATATTCAGAGATGTTTTAGAAATATGAATAATTATTCTACAGATATACTTATTTTTAAACGTTTATTCGGCAATTCGTTAAAAGATCAATGATATATCGTATACTTAAGCAAAAAAAAAAACTGTACTACTAAAGTATCTTTTTTAAAATGAGGAAAATATTTATAAAAGATTGCATCATTAAATGAATGGATTCAGAATTTAGAATATAAATAATTATTCTGCATACTTACTTATTTTTCACAAACTTATTCGGCATTGAAACATGTACATTGTTAAACAAAAACTATGCAACCATGAAATATCAATGATTTAGATTTATTTGCGTAGCAATTCTACGCTGAACTCTTTTAAGCAGATTCCACATTAATCTCAGCGTTCACACACACACACACACACACACACACACACACACATATATATATATATATATATAAATATATATATTCAGTTATTTTCCCATAATGTTGTGTGCATTACCACTTGAAGCTTGTAAAACACAATAATTTTACCGCGCTTTTTTATTACAATAATGAAAAAGTAACTCTGATCATGCGCATTACACTCTCTCATGATCCGTCTATATTTCTATTTATTTAATGCAGTATTTCTCCAGTAAGGTCAGTAAGCTACGGACTGCAACATACGGCTCTGTTGTTATTCTTAAAAAACTACATAAACTCAACACAAACGCATTGTGGGAATGTTTGGCAAAAACAATATCCTAAAATTAGTATAATCATTGTTGCTCCTCCATTTGTTTGATTCCATGTCAGTCTGGGTAAGCGTCCATCTCTAAAACTGCCAAAATTTAAACCATGTTTTACGTTGTTAGTTAATATTGGAATAGCACCCGTTCATTTATAATAACACCAAGGCATAACATTTTACTTCCATGTACATTTTAAAAGAGATTTGCTAATAATCTACATATTAAACAAAATATATACTCCTCATCCTAACTTAAGAAAAATAGAGATTCGCCAAAAATCTGGCGGGTTAGACACATACACGTTATTTCCCCATCATTCACAATCTCTTACTGTATATATATATATATATATATATATATATATATATATATATATATACATATATATATATATATATATATATATATATATATATATATATATATATATATATATATACTAACAGAAGTGCCCGTTGTTAACTGGGTTCAAAACAAGCCTACAGAAAATGGACTGTGATTGATGAAAGTATGATAGGTTATGAAAAGGAGGGGGTTGTAAGAGATGGGCTTTGATACTTAAACATTTTACCCCAAGCAAAATATGATCAGAGTGAAGATAATTTTCGCGAAAAAATGTTTTTTATATAAACTTTATTTCCATTCGTAGCCAAGATTGATCAAGAAAATGATGTTTCCTGACAAAGAGAAAATGCTATATATATATATTATAATATAAATATACAAAACATAAATATTACCATAGTCAATAAAAGTTACTTTTATGGTAGAAAAGTTCATTGGTTTATACTTTTAAGTAGTTTATAAAAAACATTTTTTTTAAATTCACGAACCGCTTTTTTAAAAAAAATCAAAATGGGAGCGACTTTGAAATGGAGAGACCCGTTTTCAATTTGAAGGAGGGGCATCTGAGCATTCTGTGTTAACAATTTAAGAAAGTTCCATCAACGTAAGGAATATTTATAAACATATTTTAATGTTTTCCGTTATTTTGTGCTTGAGGAATATTCGGTTATGGCATGTATAGTTTATATAAACATTCATTTAATAGTTATCGCCTCAAATTTCGTTTGAATTTCGGTTCGCTGAAATTATTTATAGTAAAGACCATTAAAACTATTTAAAAAAATGAACTGAACTTTTATTGACTATAGTAACATTTATTTCTTGTATATTTATTTTTTCGGGTAGTCCTTTGTTGGCTTTTCTGCTAAACACTCTTAATAAATAATTTCGACGAAATATCGGAAAAAATAAGTTTTTAAAAATAATGAAGCTTTAGTTACATTAGTAAAATAATCGGAAACAGCAAAATGGGATATTGAAAATTAAACACGTAATTACTTTAGTCATTTCAAAGCAAAGAATCGATATAAATATGAATAAGAAGAAAAAGCGCCCTTTTCAAGCAGAACAGCTTCGTTTCAGTTTTACAGTATTGAACGGTATAATATTGCGCCATCGGATAAAGGGTTGTTCTATTGTAATGTAAAGATCACGCAGAAAGGGGTGTAATCAACTGAATACCTTCTAGTACACTGACAAAAAAAAGCTTAAACAGATATATAAATAAAACTAAAAAGGTTATGTAAATGTTTATAAAAATACACGTAATCACGTTAGCAGGATTTTTCCTTTTTTTTGACACGATAACAAGTAACGTTCTTATTTTTTATTATTTATCTATTTATCTATTTTCGAAAGAGTCCAACGTGCAAGTGGAGAAGGGAAAAAACAGAGTCATTCAGAATTTGTGTCGAGAATTATTTAAAGTTTCGACTTTTTTTTTTGCTTTTACTTTAATAAGAATGTGAATGTATGAGGTACATTTATTCGACACAATGCGATTCAACTAAAAACAAAAATACATAAAAAGCTAACGTGAATTAAGATTAAAGTTAAGGTGTTATTTTTGATCCTCATCCCTTTAAAACCTTGTGACATATTAACATTCTATGGAGGGCAAGCGCGAACCAACACCCATAATTTTATTATAACATATTTCTTCAAACTGAAACATAATTATCAAAGCATACTTACAAAAATACATATAAAAGTCATAGTTAAAGTGTGTGCTATATTTCCATGGAGTACAGGCGCGAACGCAGACCCCCCCCAATTTTATCATACCATCCCTATTTAAGTTTAAACATACTTATCAAAGTAGTCTTATGTACATCTATATCAAAAACCCTTGTAAACGTTGTTTTTTTTCATTTTTTATTTCCATACTTTGCCGCGAACACAGACCCCACAATTTTTATGAACCACCGTTCTGCCAGATCAAACATACCCATTCCTGATCCTCGATACATCTTCTATCATTATTTATAATCAGTTTTTTTAAAATAGTCACCCATGGAGGGTCCTATTCGTGACCAGACACGCACACACACACACAGACGTTCAGCTTTATATATATATATATATATATATATATATATATATATATATATATATGTATATATATATATATATATATATTATTTTTATTTATATGAAGTACTACATACTCGCTACACTGAGCATGCTAATGTTTCAGATAGTCAATTAGTATATAAAACCAATTGTTCCTCATCCTGTTTCAACCAATTATCTATTTTAATATTAGTTCAGTCTTTATTTTGATAAATAGTTTACTTTCTTATTTAGTTATGTAATTGATTTATTGCTCAAATGCAACTCTACGTCTTTAAATAGTGGAAATAGTGGAACATGTAAATTTTTACTTACATGTTTCACTATTCCACTCTCAAACCCTAAGTATTTTATTTTAATTGTTTTATCTTTGCTTCTTCATTATCTTTCCTAAAATCTTAATGTTCTAAGGGAGAGAACTTCGGTAAATGGTCTCTTTCCGCTGAAGAATACTAAGTAACACCAACGAAACAAATTAACTGGCGGTTTTACAAGACTACTTTTACACAGAAAAATACAAGATATAATGTGTTTTAAAATAACTAAAAATATGGCTTGTGGCATCTGACTTGTTGTTGTTGTATATAATGAATACAAATACGATTTTTTTTTTCATTTTTACGTTGTTTCAAAATAAATTGAACAAAAAGACATGTGGAATTCTTAGCAGAAGCTATGCTGAGTAGGGACACATAAATAAATGTTTTTTTGTTTATTATTTGTAAACTTTAACAGTGTTAAATTTTATAAATTTTCAGCATTTTGTTTCCTGGATCTAATAGCGAAGACAAAAGTATTACTATTTAAAGTTATTTTTATAGATCTAACGATAAGCAAGATTGCTTGCCGGTCAAGTAAGACAGGTGAGCAAAACGGAGTATTTTTCCTTAATCCTAAAACTCCAGGTCTTTGGGAGAAAGACGTAGCAGTTGCATGGTCGCCATGGTCTCTTTTACGATTGAAACTGGACACAACGCATGTTGCATCCAAACAACGATACAGAGCCTCCCACATGAACTTTTAATTATAGAAGAGTGTGATAATCCTTCAATAAATCTTCACATGTGTTAGTTCCTTTTATAGAAACAAAAACATAAGAATTTTAATATTAAATCTTACTGCTAGCACACACACACACACACACACACATATATATATATATATATATATATATATATATATATATCGCCATCCACATACAGTACTGTTTCGCTGTTTCACAGCTCATCAGAGCGTCTAGACAGGTTAAAGGAAACATCAGATATATTTTAATTCAGATGCAAAACTAGGAAAAATTACTATGATTGAAACAACTTATGGCAGTAAAAATGCGCCAAAATAGGCTCTCGATGATATATGGCCCCCCAAATGTGCTACCTACAGTGCAAATATTATATAGCTCACTACACAATTCAGGTCATTACATTTCAAACAGGCATTTATATGGTGAATTGTGAGCAATAGTCGATGGAGCTTTTCATTAGCAACTACCTCAACATAGTATCGAAACTCAACTGTCCGAATGACATTCGGCGGTTTTCAGCATTACGCTATTTGGCTACCGGAAAGTGAATGCACTATGGTTTGACATCGTCCAAATGCATAAGCCTGATTTGTTTAGACAAAGAACATCGCTTAATACGTTAACTGCCGTTTGTATATCGCTTCCCAATATTCTCAACTCAAGATAGGGAGTATTATAGTGATTCACATGTAGTACTGTTTCGCTGTACCACAGCTCATCAGTCTAGTCAAGCAACTATCTTAATCCAAGATCGACCGAACGACAGTCAACGCTATTCTGCTGCTACTATGCCTAACAGTAAATTTATAATGTTTTGACATCGTCTAAATGCCTAAGCTCGAGTTGTGACCTCTCGCGTCTTTAACTTACAGAGATTACGTGATATAGAGGTATAGGAAGCGTCACATGCTAACACTTGCTATTCCACAATATAATATATATATATATATATATATATATATATATATATATATATATATATATATATATATGGTCAGCGTAAGGCGGATTTTATTTTTCGTTCTTGTTTTCTATGCTATGCTTGCCAACCGAGGTATTTCAAACGTTACATCAAAACTCACCAACAAATCAAATGTCTATGTACGGATTAAGACCTTAGAAACATCTTTATTAATGGTCCAATTTTTGACAAACATTTTAATGAAGATACGCTCTGACGTTTTCTCTCAACAAATGATAACTAATGATAAAAAAACGCAAGAATAAACCTTTTCTTCCGGTGGAGGTAAAAATAGTAAGGACATCCAAAGTAGCAAACAATAAAAAAGATAAAAGTAATAGATTAGTGAATGAAACAAAACCATCTTCAATTACGAGCGCCTTCTATTCTAGATAAGAGACAAAACATATAGAAAAAGTATATGATGAATAGGAAAATCGAATTTTCCGCGGCTTACGATCGGACAATTTCATTTTCTGCTCAACGTAGAAATGTCCGACACCATTGCTTGCAATAACAAACACTTACAGTACTTTGATTATTGACAGCTAACCTTTGCTACGTGTCCTCAAGCAATAGAGCGTATGCTATACACTCCAAATGGATATGACTTAACAGTGAGAGTCACCAAATCGAATCAGAAAAAAGAAAAACTAAATCTCTACAGCCATTTTATTCTCCTTTATTTCACTATACTGGACATAAATAAGACCCTTTCTCTCCCCATCAATTCCTTTCTTTTTCGATCCCTTTCTCTTTACATCCATCGCAGGTGCCCTTCCCATTAGACTAGGCATTACCACATCTCCATCGAACCTGCAGCTGCTTCACACAGCGTAACTCATCAAACTACAGTCATAACTAAATTGTGTGTCCGAACGGCTGACAACATCTGGGCTTGTAATTTCGCCTGTGTCCTAAGCCAAGAGAATATCTCGCGTATAAAGGTTGCAGGCGTGGCGCAACAAGCCAAAACATATATAAATAAATGTTAATAGAGCTAAAATAAAAGAGAGTACACCGAGAATAAATAGCAGCATCCTCTTGCTTGAGCATACTTGAAACATATTCTTAATGACTTTTTCGCCAATTCACTCTATTGAAATGTGAAAATATTACTTTATTATTTGTATTCGAAATGAATCTATTACGTTTCTCAAGAACAAGAGCTGGACTGGGTTCCATTGGACGATTGTTACCGGTTTATGTTTTGATAATATAACAAACCATCGGACTATATATTTATATATATATATATATATATATATATATATATATATATATATATAGTAAAAGATGGTCACACTATTTTAAGACACGTTTTTAAAAGTTGGCAGAGTTAACCTGTGTCAACTGCGGGCAGATGTACAACACGACAGGCGGTTTGGAACGGCATTTGATTCTGCATAGAAAAGAACATCAAGAACGTGCTGCTAGTGGTGCACATGTCTGTACAATGTATGCCACGGAAATCCAGAGTTTTCTGCCATCATATATATATATATATATATATATATATATATATATATATATATATATATATATATATATATATATAGTAAAGATGGGCACACTTTTGAAGACACTTTTTAAAAGTAAAATTGAGAAATTTTGAGAAATTTTGGAAAACTTTGAAGTGTCGAATACAATGATAAAATCATTGTTTATTGCTTTTTTGTGTAAGTCCTATATTTCGCTAATACATAGCCTCATCAGGGTCGAAAATCCGGTTCGTGAATTTATTTTTCTTTTTCTTAATTTTGGTGTTATGGCGAAGAGACGAGAATTTACGTGTTAGTCCGGTGGTGTCAAGTGTGTAGTGCTCCAGTTTCGAGCGGGATTTAAAGTAATAGATGGTCACACTTTTTGCAGACACTTTTTAAATCCCGCTCTACTCACTTGAAACCACCGGACTAACACGTTAATTCTCGTTTTTTCACCTTAACACCAAAATGAAGAAAAAGAAATTCACGAACCGGACTTTCGACAGTGATGAGGCTATGTATTAGCGAAATATAGGACTTACAAAAAAAAAAGCAATAAACAATGATTTTATCATTGCAGTCGACACTTCAAAGTTTTCAAAAATTTATCAATATATATATATATATATATATATCTGTAGAAATATACTTTCTTTTAATATGCACCAATCCTTATTTACGAAGCTCAATGTAATTACAGAGCAATATAGAGAATAAATGACAAAATCTATAGAAACTATATAAAATTCAAAACGAAGTAATGGAAACATATTAAAGGTATATACAGCTCCTTTTCCAATTTTCAGATCTTCATCATGTCACACTCTATTTCCTTTTTACAGATTGATTGTTGCTATTTCTTCTGATGAGTTAAGGGCATAATATAATAATTAAGTGATTGCTTTTGCGCTACGAAACAGATACTGTCAAGAATTGTAAAAGTCAACTGTACTAAAGGAATAAATTATAAGATAGGCAACATCATGAATTTCGGAATATAGCTTTTAATTTATTCTCTCTCTATATCTCCCTTACTCTCTCTCTCTCTCTCTCTCTATATATATATATATATATATATATATATATATATATATATATATATATATATGTGTGTGTGTGTGTGCGTGTGTGTGTAAAATTAAAATAAAAGGTACAAAAGCGTTCAATACTTTAGTAGATATTAATATGTTTTTTTTTCTTAAATTTTACAACGTCAAAATATTTACTTAGACCATTATAACTGTTTCCGTATACGTAGCAGTTCCCTGTCTGTTTTTTCAGATGGTAAAAATGTTAAAAAATGACAAGAGAAGAGTGAATATAAAGAAAACAAGAGAACTATAGATGTAAAAATATACTAATGACACGTTTAGTTAACTTTCAAAAGGTTGACTGGGGAAGTTAATTAACTGATAATTAATTAATCAAATGATAATTGATTTATTGAATCGTATAAAATTCGTTTTGGTTGCCAACATTTCTTTAAGAACCAAATGTAATAAACAGTAATCGAGTAGAAAGAGATGGCGATCCGAGAAAGAACAGAATTTGCCCTAGAAAACTGTCAATAAAACAAAAACCATCTGCAAGTGTATGGACCTTTCAAAATTATAAACAAATTTTATAAGTAAAATAAATTAGTTTTGGGAATCCAATATATTAAGTGCAAAGAGATTGTGACCCGAGGAAAGTCCTATAAAACTAAAGCAAAACAATTTACAGGTGTTTGAATTTGCCAAAAAATCATAATTTTAAAAATTATGAAAATAAATATATTTCTCAGTTGGCAAATATTTTAGGTCGCCATAACTTGGAATTGAGTACAAGTTCGGGACAGGGACTGGGGGCTGTACATTATACCTCAACTAATCACAGAATAGCTCCGTGTAGCCCCTTTACTTGGTTGCAACTGATTATCTAAAACTGATTAGAGGCTAACCAGGGTGATTGCATTAGTAGGCAATCCATTGGCTGATCAATCAGGAACTGATTGTTCCAGGATTCGGACCAATATATAGAGGATACCCAAAACAAAACATCGAGTTGGTTCATTTTTTGTCGCCTCTTAAAGAACAAAATCCGTAGCCACTGTATTCGGTATCATCGACGCTGCCTAATTGCAGTCAACCACAGTTATTCCCCTTCCGCAGTCTTTGTTGAAGAGTGTGTAAATACAGGTTGTTACTGTCCATAACAAGCGCTTTCGACATCTTCTGATTGCCTGGCAACTTCTCTTCTCTCCGGCAACAAATCCGACCTTCTTCGACTGGATCGCACTCATCTATTCTTTCTACGCAACGTGGGCGTGGAAGTAAACCGAAAAAGACCCGTCGAAACATGTGGTGATCACGGAATAATCGGACAAATCGATGTCCTGAAGATATTGTATATATAATTATGAAAAAAAATATAATGAAAAAAAGAAATAGAAAAAATGAAAAGGAAATAGAAGGAAAGAAGTAAGCATAGAGATGTGCCATGAACCAAATCATTTGAATTAAAAAAAAAGTGATGGAGATGGGTTATCGTATTTAAAATGAGATTAAACGTGTCTACAAGGCAGACGTTGTTTGGATGGGAGGGGTTTAAATCAAATGATTTTTTTCTGGAGTTTTATCACTGATGTAATGTTAGCATACGTTTATTTGCTTACAGTTTAACATGCGTCCCATATTATCTATATAAAAGGTGTAGAATTTCTGAATAGGAAAGCAATTATACAATAGATATTTTACATAGTCGTTAATTACATTTAAAATAAGTAGTATTATGTGTATTGAGTTCGTAATGCAAGTAAAAAGTAAGGAAAAAAATAAGAAAAAAATGAGGAAATTACAGGGGTATGTTAAAAAAGGGATAATTGGGGATTTTGTTGGGTGAGTATTTGATGGTGAAAGAGGGAGTTTAAAAAACTAAACAAAAACAAAAAAGGGGGATATTTATTAAAACTAATGTAAAATGTGTAAAAGTGGCACTATAAAATGGTGAGGTGTTATATGGGAATTACATAGCTATACAAATGATTAGGAATAGGTGGTTTGGTTACAATACAATAGGAATACTTAGATATGAAAGGAGTAAAGATGAGGAAAGTAGGAACAATTAATGATGAACAGGTAAATAGGTGTTATTAATTTGTTAGTAGCGCTATGAAAACAGAATATTTTTCATTGTTTTGACTCTCAGGTATATATCCGACACAATTAGGGGCAGTTAATCGAATGAGAACCACATTACTCTATATGGAAGCATATAAGATATCAACGGATACACACTCGAGAGTCAAGAAAATGAAAAACATATTTTGTTGTCTTAGGCGCAGTCATATGTTAAAAGAGATAAGACAATAATGTTAAAGTATGCAATCAGTAAATGAAGACAGTTATATGTGATGAACTTTTTAAGAGTGTGAAATCACTAAGGATGTGGGATTGTAATATTTGCAAATAGTTAATGTTTTAACTTAAAAAAGTTTTAAAATTTATCTTAATCATTGAAGTTATCAATAAAGAATTTTCGCATAAATATGGAAGAGAGAAGTTTAAAGATTAACAGTTAATAAATTTGTAAGAATTTTTCAATTAATATTAAGTAAGTGTGAAATTAAAAGTATAAGGAAAACAGGGCGATCTCCAAAGAGTTAAAAAGTAAAATAATATCGCAAAATGATGTGTAATTTAGTGAGGATAAAATAATAATACATATCATAAGTGTAGTTATTTGTTTATACTACAAAAATAAAGAATAGTGTTATCAAGGCCCGAAAATCACTCGAGGATAACGGCTAATGAAAGTAATGAGGTACTGTAATAGTCGGTCATAATATAAATTGGGAAGAACGTTGCTTATTTAAGAGGACAGCTCAAGAACTCGTTTACTTTGGATTTGAACTCTACAATATTATAGTCCGCCCATAAGCAGGTCAGAGAAACAGTGTTCCACATGTGGACGGTTCTAAGGAAAAAACGTTTTTCGTGTATTCTGCGTTTAGATTTAGACCCACATGAAGGTTGAAAGAAGAAAAAACATGTTTTAATGTAATGTTACGAACGGAAACAAAAATAAAATCGCACTCGTATATTTAATAAAAGTTTTTTTTTCAGAACTACGTGTCTGTGGCACACTATTCTCTGACGCCGCTTCCGATGAACAAAGCTTCTTTCTTAGAACTGAACGCCTGCTGAAGTATGTTCCTTGTCCTACGTTCTAACTGACTACAATATGGTCGTCTTCAAGTAAAATGTGAACAAATTCTTAATGCGCCATTCCCATATGCCATCCAATTTACAAAATTTCCACTACTAACGATGACTGACATGTTCCCTTTGACCACTCTACACTTATCACCCCTTATCCTCGAGTGGGCCGGGCCTTGTTAAGTGGTGACATCTTTGTAAAAAATAAGCTGACTATAAGATAACGGTTTTCAAGTTAATGTTAACAAGTTCTTGTTAAGCTGTTCTCTGAAATAAATAGACAGTACCTAACTTCCACGAATTCCGATAATCACAGTGTCGTCTGTCCGGCATACCGATTAAGACTTATCCATTGGCCAATAGTATTTGATGAAATATGCCCGCCACTTTAGTATTAAATATTTATTTTGATTCCAGTTTAATTTTGACATATTAAATGATTTACAAAAACACCTTTTCTGTTCGATTCGTAGACAACGGGCAGATATTCAACATTTATATATAAGATTAATTATTTAACTAAACTAAACCCATTCTGGAACAGAGTCACACTCCTTTAACTCTAATAGTTTATTTTCGCGAACTGCTAGACTTTGGAATTTCTTTCCTGTTTCCTGCCTCCATCACCATACAAGCATACAGAGGTTTAAATGTGACTTGAACAGACCTCTCGCTCGTCTCCTTACATAGGACTCTGTAAACATGGTTTAAATAGTATCCTTTATGTATAAGTGGCAATGTGCCTGGTGTCTGATGAGAAAAATTATTAATAGGAGGTCTAACAGCTTATCTTAGAATTGCCCCTGTGCCTTCATAAAGCACGTCCGCTATTCTAGATTAAAAAAAGTATTTTGATTTTAGTTTAATTTTCATTTATTCAATTATTTTCAAGAATACTTCTAGAGTTTCATCATAATACCTCCAGTGGATAGTTAACATTTTTCTGAATCAGTTAAAATCAATTTATTTCAAGGGTCTATATTATGTGGAAAAACAGAGGTATACATTGACTTATTATTATATAACAGTGCGTATATAAATAAATATGCGCCGATATTATAGGCACGAACTGATGTCATAATATGTTTTGTTATAACCCAATTTCAAACACCCATGTTTATATTAATGCATAATATAAAGACTGGAATCGTAAGTAAACATAAGAGATACGTGGAAGGGAATGACAAAGATATAGCTTTACAACAACTCGCATCGTTGCGTGTAGTTATACTCATAAATGATTTCCCTGACAAAATTGTTTCTGAGATGGGTATATATGCTGATGACACCATGCTCTATATCAGGGACATCAGGAAAACAAATGAACATATATCTAAGGAAATGGCAGAAACTTTTGAGGAAAACCTACCATCTGTAGTGGAATCGGGACAAAAATGGATGCCCGAATTAAATGCTGCCAATACTAAACTTGTTTCCTTCAATAATTATAAACCTTCTCTACGCCCAATAGCAATCGCCAAAGACTCCTTACCTGAAAGTACTTCTTTTAAACTCCTCGACCTACCGTTCACAGGGAACATGAGTTGGGACAGTTAAATTAAGAGCATGAAACAAAGGTAGGCTCTGAAAGTATCATGTACCTCTGTAATGCAACTATTCGCCCATGTATGGAGTATTGTTGTCATACTTGTGCTAATGAATCTGCTACTAGTCTCTCGCTCCTAGACAAAGTTAAAAAAAGATACCCTAACTTGATAATCCTGGACTGCCATCTAAGCTTCAACCTCTGCCCCATTGACGAAATGTTGCATCCCTCAGCTTGTTCTATAAGTCTTTAAATGTTGAATGCTCCGACGAACTGCAAGCACTTTTACCCCCTAAACGTAAATACCCTCGACAAACCCGGCAAGCAGCTAAATTCGACCCCTACACAGTAGAGATCCCTAGAGGTAAGAGCTTTCTTTTCCAGTAGTTCCTTCCTCAGAAGTCTTTGGAACTCCCTTCCGGTTTCTTGCATCCCCAGCTGTACTGACGTGCAGAAGTTCAAGTATAATGTGAACAGACATCTTGCTGCCCAACTCCATACATAGTACCCCTGTAGATTATGCCCCTAATATTAGCCCCCCCATGCACATCAAAGTGGCACTGTGCCTTGTTTAGGGTGAAAATGTAAACAAAAATCATTCGCTTGTTCACTATTAAGTGTGGTCATCTAAACACTTATTTCTGCTAGATGTATAGAGAGACTTAAATGGATAGTAACATTTAGTGCTACTTAGACTAAGCTTCGTTCCTTTAACAATTGCAAGAAACCTTTTCAACCACTGACAACTATGATTATTAACACTTTAGTTAAAATCTCATATTTCAAACTCCGTGACTTAACAGTCACCGCCAACATGAAGTTAAATAAATCAATTAGAAACAATGGAAAAGTTAATGAAAAGAAGACATCTACATCATGCTAGGAAATTGCACATACCTAAGAGTTCCGCACATGTAAAGAGCAATATTTGCTGATGCATGTAATATTTTTTCCAGATTTGGGTTTGGGCATAAACCAGACTAACTCCCTCTTGGATAGTCTCCAAACACGAGTCTTTAGTTTAATAGGTTCCGCACTGTCTACTTAGCAACAGTCCTAATCACATCATCGAGGTATTGCACCCCTGTGTCTGTTTAAAAAGTATTCCAATGTAATATATTCTAATAAAAACATACCACGACGTACATACTTCCGACAAACCTGTTTAGCGACAAAATCCCACCCCTTTATTATAAGATTCGCTACCTGCCCGAAAGCTTTTCACTAATAGTTTCTTCCCACGAACGGCTAGACTTTCAAATGCCATTCCTGCATCCTGCCTCTTTGAATGTATTGATATGCGAAAGGTTTTATGTAAAGCGAATAGTTCATATCCTTACATAGGACCCTGCTATTATGGTTCAAATAAGCAGCCCATCATGTATGTGGCAATATGCTTGGTGTTGGATGACCAGGACTTAAAAAAGGACACCTAAGCGCGAGGGAGTCACATGATTTTATGATTGTAGTTTATATTAAAAACATCCGTGAAATATTAATTCTAGAGAAAGGTATGTAACCAGTATTTAATCGTGTTGTGTTTGGTCATTTTGTTACAGGAGAGTAACCAATTATAACGGTGCAAATGATACTGGATGACCAGAGTTAATGTGTGTAAAGGAGAGGTAAGACAACAATTTAATGATCGGTAGTGTTTAAACTTCAATAGAGTTTTGTTATTTTCGAGGATGGATACTCAAGCATTTGTTTATATTAGATTTCAAAATGACCATCTTGCAGTCATCTTGAAAGCAAGTCAGTGCTATAGAGAATTGCATGCAGGTAGTTCTAGAAAAAAAATTGTTCCGGGATCTTTCGTAAACATTTAAGAGATTGAGAGTGAGGGGGAAGAGAGAGAGAGAATATTCGAAAGAAATGGGCGAGTAAAAGAATACACTACTTGCAAAAAAGTACTGAATCGAAGAAGTAAATTAAATAGTGTTTATTACAATAATTTTCTTAATCGTATAAAATTATAGCACAATATTATTTTCTGAGTAACTATTAGTACATATAAATTTATCACATTTCTATCCGTTCTATATTTAAAATTTAAAGAACACTATTTTTGTAGATATTTTAATGAACTCATATTTGCTTCGTGGTATGTATTTTTTTCTGGCGAAAATTTACTTTTGACATACATAGATTATCATAAGCTTAATCAAAACATATTTCTTGATTAAAGATATTTCACAGCCCGTGGAATTTCCACGCGTCCTGCAAGTATCCATTATTCTTGTATAATTTTAATTGCGGATTTCATTTGTTTCGAACCACCTTTTTCGATCATCGTTTCATACAATTGTGTTTCATATGAATCACACTTGAATTCTACTCAGAAGTTATTAAACGTTTTGTTGTACGAATTATTAATATCAGCGTTCTTTTAATCACCGAGTTCATAACAACGTCACTTTTTCAAGCGGCGAAACAAGAAAAACAGCTAAACAGGTTTCTGCTGAAGTGGCCGATGTTCAGAACAATCAACTAAGCCATTTTTCGATTAAAAATTCAAGTTGTAATATTGTTGCGTAGACAACGGCAGTTAATGACATTCGACCGGTTATAATGTCATGAAGATGTCTGGTTTAAGTACCCAATGGGAAAATTGGAAGTGCTATTAAATAATATCAACAAAAAACATCCAGGACTCAGCTGTTATTGTCTTTTCCCCAATAAACGCAATACATTTATATTAAAAAAATATTTTAATAAGAAAGTAACAGATTTTGTTATTGTATTTATGAATTTCAACTAAAAACTATACACGGATTTAAAGGCATTATTATTATTATTATTATTATTATTATTATTATTATTATTATCATTATTGTTATTATTATTATTATTATTATTATTACTACTACTACTACTATGATTATTATTCTTATTATCATTATTATTATTTGGATTACTATTAATATTATAATTAGTAGTAGTAAAATTATCATTATAATAATTATTATTATTACAATTATTATTATCAATGTTATAATAATAATAATAAAAATAATAATTATTATTATTATTATAATTATTACTATTAATATTTGTATAAATATTATTATTGTTATAATTATTAATATTGTTTTAATTATTATTATTATTATTATTATTATTATTATTATTATTATTATTATTATTATTATTATTGTTATTGTCTTAACGCAAGAAACCATGATAGTTAATAAAAACTACTTGAAAATACTTGAGATGGATGTATATGATCGGGAAGATTTCTCATATCTAGTAAATAAAATGATCGCTTACTGTGGAGAAAAATCATCACAAAAAGTTTAATTTTTTTTTTTTTTAGTGTAGCATGTAGATTGTGCCGTGTTAAAACGTGCAGGACCAAAATAAAATGCAAGAAAAATTACAACATGGACTGAAGTGCATTATATGTGGCAGAAATATTTTGTCAAAAGCTGGTTTTGTAAATCATCTGAAGTAAAAAAAATCAAGGATAGAAATGGTAGTCTATTGAGCGGGATTTTTAAAGCACATCCGGCAAGAATAAGCTGTCATATTTGTGGTCGAATCATCAAATCTGACCTGGCATGATATTCGAGTATTCCCAATCAAGCGAACACCTTTGAAAGAATGAAAGGTTTTATGTCATTCTACCATTGATACACACCGTTACCCAGGTGGAGATGAAGTTGGGCTTGGAAACAGCTGCTAACTGAAAAATAAAAGCACGAATAAAGACAGGAAAATGTAATCGGGCGGAAAAAGAAGTACCTGTAAACCATTTTGAGCAAACTCAGTCTAGATAGATTTCTCGATACTATATGTTGAAACGAAAACAACGTGAAAATAATTCATTTTAAGAAAAAAGTAGAATTTGTTTTAAGCGAAATAACCGTTGTGAAAATGAATACTTAAAAGAAAAAATCACATTACGTAACTCAAAGATTAATACTTTCTTTTAAAACCCTGAGAAAAAATCGAAATAAGGAAAGTGGTTTTAAATGTCTAAGCTTCCCTGTATAATAAAAAATATTACCGTAGCGTGTCCTTACTGCATGTGGCAACGAAAATAAAATGAAGCTAATTCAGTTTTTAAAAGTTGAATTTATGAAAATCTATTTAAGTTAACAGAAGAAAATCACATTGTATAACCCATTAAATAAGAAAACTGTTATGGTGAAGAAAACTCTTTTAACCCTGAAAAATGTTAAAACTTTCTTTTTAAGTTCGTTATAAAAAAAATCGAAATAAGGAAAGTGTTATTGAAACCTGTTTTAAAATAAAGCGCCATCGTTGCATGTACTAAAACTTGAACACTAAAGCTTTAAACGCTACCTCCTAATCCACTACCTTTACGAAGTTAAGAGCGAAATAACGTTAAAAATTCTTTTATTTAAATAAATTGAAAAGATAATGTTCAAATGCGCATGTGGAGTTTTGGAATTCGTTAAGAAAGCCCCGATTTTCCGACCGTCCTTTCGTTTCAACATTTATTTCAAAACGAAATAACTGACATTTCTTTTTGTAAGATTATTCGACTTATATATATATATATATATATATATATATATATATATATATATATATATATATATATGTATATATATATATATTATATATTGGGATGTGACTTTCATTTAGGACTAAAGCTGGAATAAAAAAGCACCTGCGTTCAATTAACCGAATAATCGCACACACACACACACACACACACACACACACACACACACACACACACACATATATATATATATATATATACATATATATATAACTATACCATATATATATATAATATAACATATATATATATACCATCAATATATATATATATATATATATAACTATACCATATATATAATATATATCACATATATATATTATATATATACCATATATATGCATATACCATATATATAATAGATATACCGTATAAATATGTGTCATATATATACCATGAATAAATCATATATATTTACTATATATATTATATATATACCATATACATATAATATATATATATATATATATATATACCATATATATACAATATATATAACACACACACACATATATATATATATACCATATGTATAATATATAAATATATACCATATATATATATAACATATATATATCATATATATATGCAATGTATAAATATCATCTATCCATATATATATACCATATATATATATATCGTATATATATACATACCATGTATATATATGTATATATATATGTATATCTTTATATATATATATATATATATATATATATATATATATATATATATAAGGAAGCTACAGACACGTAAGTACATTTACTTATATATTTATATATGTAATAAAGCTACTACAACATAAGGAAATGACCATAATGGTGCAGGATCCAGGAAACAGAAAAATGAAAATGCAGAGAAAAAGTACACATGGTCAGGAGTGAGATATTTAAGCAGTGGTCGACAAAATATTTATTTTTAACCACGGCAGAGCACGACAGCAAATTTTAAACAAGATGTAATACTGTTTTTATACTCTCAAATTTTAGCAAGATTGCTGAACGTTCCTATACAGTGGGACGAATTACAGACATAAACGCCGGTTATAGTTTCGGATTAGAACTTGATAATTGGCTCCTAGGAGAAACATTTTATTATTCTTTTTGTAAATACAATCATATCTTGCTCCGATGTGCGGACTGTTTTAATCGTAAAAGATCTCATCAGGCAATGAAGATTAACTTCCTGATGGAATCTATTATGAACGAAACGGTCTGCACATCGTAGCAAGATATGATTTTATTTACATAAAGAATAATAAAATATATAAATTGCTCTCTTTGATTGGGCACTATAAACAGCGTTTGTAAAAATTCAATTACTCTGATTTTTTTAATATCTCATTACCATGAATAAATAAATAAATGTATATATATATATATATATATATATATATATATATACAAGTGAACGTGTCTGTTTGTCTGTGTGTCTGCGTACATTTCTCTACGCAATAACTCTGTTAATTCTTAGTCTACAAACTCGGAATTTAATGTACAGGGTATTGAGATTTGAGAAAAGTCGATGTGATTTCTTTTCGGCCATGAATTTGGCTGTTAAAGGAGTCAACGTTTAATGATTTGACCTCTGAGAATTCTACCAAACTCTACCGATAATTTGGGGTCTAAACACTTGAAATTTTATATATAGGTTTCTTGGACATGGACCTAACTTAAAAACTTGATTTGAGCCAAAGACAATAAATATTAAGGGATCATAATAGGGGTCATTTTTTTTAATTGACCGTTTTTTTGTTTTTTTTTGTTTTTGCTCAGCATACACCTCGAAACACCATGGCAACGCCGAGCTGAAATGCTAGTATATATATATATATATATATATATATATATATATATATATATATATATATATATAAAGATTGTTGGTTCCAACTAGATCGATTGTGTATATTAATGTAAAATATTTCTGACTGAATTCCCTCTCCCAAATAACGTAAATGCGTTCATTACCACCGGTTTGTCTTACTTGTTTTGGAAAATAACTTAGCTAGGTAATATTTTAGTAGATTATGAATTAGAAAAAAGCCGACTGATAATTTTCATGCTATTTAAGTTTGTGTGGTTCTATTTTTGTTATGTAATCTTGAAGCTTTTAATTTTTTAGTTTATATATAAAAAAAAACATAACTATTGTACACTGTAAATTTTTACGATATATATATATATATATATCGTAAAATGTACAGTGTACAATAGTTATATATATATATATATATATATATATATATATATATATATATATATATATATATACAGGCAGGTTTATATATATATGGGGAGTCGGTGCAAGAATAATGTCGTTTTTTGACGTTCAACTTTAGGTCAAAAACCCTTTTTTAGGCACCAACCTAATGTATATATATATATATATATATATATATATATATATATAGAGAGAGAGAGAGAGAGAGAGAGCGAGAGAAAGAAAGAGAAAACAGAGAGAGAGAGAAGGTGCTTTCTTTTCGAATATTTTATTATTTCAAGAAATGTGTACGTTTCGTCCTTGTAGAATCCTTTGTGTAGAAATAGCCATTCCGTCATTTTGATGATCTGAATTTTCAACACAGGTCAAATGTTTATTTATTATGAGTACGTATGGAATGAAGATGCATGAAAAAATGGCAGATACCGGACGATGGTTGGCAAAAAAATATGTGTTGTACAAAGGCTGATGGAAATGTAGTTTGTGTTATCTTAAAATTTCTTTTATGCTAAAAGCATTTGATTTCTTTGTAGGAAAACGTATCTTTCAAATATACGGCCGAGCATAAATAATCTTTTTTAATTGCACAACAAGATAAATGAAAAACGGAAAATAGGGGCCATTATGTATTTTACAGCAATCTATAGTAAGAAATCTTATGGTACGTTACGTTATTTACAAGAGTATCACTATGACCAGCGCTCTGGTAGCAACGCGAAGATTAGGGTTTACTGTATGGTGGTCACTGAGGAAAACAGTTGTGTAATATTTTTGGTGCAATTGGTAGATTTTTTTATCTAAGGAAGAAGACTGCAAGAACTTGTTTTTAATGGACCTGGAGGGCATCATGTTGTTCTCATCTATGAGCAGACAAGTTACTCAGAGGTCAATAGTTTTACAGTTCCATGAAACAACCTTTGTGCATGTAAGTATCCTTCAGATTTAAGCACCGATATTGTTTGTTGTGAATGACTATAGATTGGAACACAAACGAGCTCTTCTTGTGTGATCGAGCAGAAACGGGCTTGCAACATCTCTTCTCTGATGAAGATGTTGCAACGAGAAGAAAAAGGAATCACATAGTATGTTTCAAAACCAGCTGTGAGATATTTCTAGGCATGATGGGTTACTTCAAGTAACTCCTTCCCAAATGCAGCAATAGTATTCCATTCCATAACACATTTAGCGTCTATACGGGTAAAGTTATACGTTGTAAGTAAGGTACCTTTCGAAACGTTAAAATGAGGCAAGTATTTTACCCAGCGATATTTGCAACAGATTGGATGTAAGTCTTGAATCTCAAGTCAGAAATGACGGTAATTCAAGAATCTTGTTGAACGTTAATTATATTAACGGTGACCAAAAGGAAATCAGAGTGTTGATGCTGAAAAGATAGAAGCTTGTTTTTTTTCGTAAAATACAAAACCACGTTATGTTTATTGCTCCACGTGCTCTAGGTCGGAGTAAAGAGAGATATTTTGCTCGTTGCAGGTCTTTGAAATATTGCTGTAGATGATGGTGCCATATGAGTATATGTTGAATAATGTGCTTTTACTGTGGTTCGGGAAAGTTGTTTTTTCTTGTATGAATCATTGAGGCTCATCGGGGTAGTTACTTTGAGTTTCAGAATGTCTGCTCAATATTGACTATAAATCTACGAAAATTCGAAAGGTGATAAGGCTGGGGATCTTGAAAAGTACATATTTATGCGAAATTCTGTCAAATAACTTGATATGTCGGGAGATATTGCTCTAGAAATGAAGCCCACACGTCTCGACATATTCACTGATCCTATACGAAAGATTAGTCAGTCCATCAGTGAACTTGCATTACGGAAAAATCTTATTTATCACTAAGTAAGTTGTTTTGTTCAATTTGTTGACAATTTTCCTATTAAACACAAAGTAAAACAAGTTACTTAGGACGTATAGAAAGCTACTGATATGCAGAAGACACAGCACGAGTATTTTCGTCAATACTGGGCCGATTAAAATGTTTCCCAATGTGTTGTGAGACAGTCATCCCATAGCCATATATTGAAAAGCATTGCAAGGATGGGTGCTAGTTCTGCTTGCAACCTTTGTATGCTATGACGAAAATATTGCTGAGTTGTGTTCTTAGCATTAAGATGTTCGGCTTCAGTTCGATATTTTTTATACTACACTTTCACCCCAAACAAGGCACATTGCCACTTTGGTGTAGGGGGCTACTATCAGGGACATAAGCTACTGTGGTACTAGGTAGGGAGTTGGACAGCAAGATGACGGTTCACGTTACACTTCAACTTCTGGATGTCAGTACAGTTGGGGAAGCAGGGACTCGGAATGGAATCCAAAGTGTAGCGGTTCTGGAAAAGAAACTACTGGAGTTGAGAGCTCTCTTAAAGCTAGGGATTACTGTGTAGGCGTGGGATTAAGCTGCTTGTCGGGTTTGTCGAGGTTATTTACGTCATTGGAGCAAAAGTGCCCGTAGTTAATCAAAGCAGTCACTATTAAATTACTTATAGTACAGGCAGAGAGATGCAATATTTTGTCGGTGGGACAGAGGCTGAAGTTTAGATGACAGTTCATGATCTACCAGGTTAGAAACTCTCTTCTGGACCTTGTTTAGGCGTGAGAGACTAGTAGCAGATACACCAGCCCAAATATTACAACAATATTCCATACATGGGTGAATGGTGGTCTTATAGAGGTGCAGGATATTTTCGGGTGTTAGTAGCTTTCTAGCACAATAGAGAGAACCCCCCTTCTTCGCAGTTGTCCTGGCAATGCTTTCAATGTTATTGTTCCAACTCATGTTTACTGCGAACATAAGGCAAAGGAGTTTAAAAGAAGTACTTTCAGGTAGGGAGTCTTTGGGCATTGCTATTCGTGGTAGAGATGGTTTCTTGTAGTTATGGAAGGAAACAAGTTTAGTCTTGGCAGCACTAAATGTGACCATCCATTGTTGTCCCCATTCCACTACAGATTGGAGGTCATGCTCTAGTGTTTCTGCAATTTCCTTAAATATGTGTGCATTTGTTTTCCTGTCGTGTCCGTTATAGAGCGTGGTGTCATCAGCATATATACCCATCTCATATGTTTTTCTTTCAAGACCTCATCATTATATGAAGTTAAAATAATTATTATCTATATATTAATACGATAGCATGTGTGTGTTATTTTGTGTGTCATGCATACATATTTTTTCTTAATAGTGACTGTCGTTTAATCGTTATTGACTTCGATTTCTTGTGATAAATATTTTTACCAATGATACTTCATGAGTTTGTTTTTGCTTATAGCTGAAGGGACTCAAGTTTACAGATAAATATATATATATATATATATATATATATATATATATATATATATATATATATTCTTCAGAGGTATTCGATTCAAGCTGATGCAGGCACGTCATATGAATAGTATTTCATTTGCGAAATCGTAAATTTATAATATATAAGGATCGATAGAAAAGTTTCTATAAAAATATATACGAAATCGGTATAAATTATAATATTATATTAAAGCATACTTTACGACCGGGCTATGCCAGCAGTCACTGCTAACTTAAATATATACTTTAGAAGTTTTAACAAAAGGGCTACAATAATATCAGGGCGTCTCTCTTTACGCTAAACAACCTCACTATATTAATACTACAGATGAAAATGTCCACTGTGGAATGTCAACACTAGTTTAAATATTAACTTAGTTGTCCGACATCCGGTAATACAACAATACGTCATCATCGAAAACATTAAATAATGAGATTAATACACCCCCCTATAGTCGTATTTTATCAGTTAAAATCATCAAAACCATTTCCTCTCCAACTTTTTTTAAACAAACAAAAAACACATTCCTGTCTTAACATCCCGTACGGTACAAATGGCACATTCCAAATCGCACCCACCCCGTAATTATATTGAACTCAATTAGAAATAAAATGGAATATTCCAAATGTCTTAATAAACAATTGTTAAGATGAATAAGTTAGTTGTCTCCAGCCGTTGCTTGGTCGATACAGACCATCACCCTCACTACACCAACCGACACACCACTGCCATTAAATTAACATCTCTAGAAAAAAGTGATGCCTAAATATATATCTACTTCTTGTAATAATATATCTCAAGCAGTTCTTCATATTTTTCTGCAAAATTTTTTTTTTTTTTAAATCCAAGTGTGATCGGAACTAATATTTTGATGATTATTCTATTGAAAGGGCATTCTATTGTTTACTTATGTGATGATGTTTTCAACTGCAGTGGAATTTTCGAAGGGTTCTGCTAGTATCCATTAATACGTTAAATTCTTATCAAACAATTAATGTCTTACATCCTTGCGGGATAGCGACAGTGAAGAAGTAACTTCTATTTCGGGCGCACTCTTAAAACCGAAGACACGTGTAAAATGTAATCTTAAACCGGAACATCGAAATCTATGATTTATGAAACAGAATAGAAAGCACTCGTATTCGTTTTTTTGGAAGAAATCACATATCATATTTTTTGTCTTACAGTGTACCAGACATGCTGTCATATATATATATATATATATATATATATATATATATATATATATATATATATATATATATATATATATGTATATGTATATATATATGTATATATACATGTATATATATATATATATATATATATATATTAACATAACACCGAGTCAAATTTCTACATTTAAATCGATTTGAATCCTATCATTGAACGACAAAGCACCAATTTGCTTCCAGTAGGATATCTGTAAGTTTAATTTAAACAACGAGGAACAACAACGAACTAGCATCAAACGAAAATATACCAAACAGAAAATGTAATTGCAGAATACCTGAAAAGTGTCCGTAGGATGGGAAATGTCTAACCTCAGAAATAGTCTATAAATACGAGATTAAAACCGATAACACTAAGACGGTATATCTGGAAGCCACGGGAACAGTGTTGAAGGACAGACACAGAATTCACGAAGTATCATTTAAAAAGGAACCTGGGAAAGAAACTAATAGAGATGCCGTAAACGACAGCAGGGGGTGGGCACAAAAATAAGCATTAAAAACAAAAAGAAAAATACTACCGCATTAGGGGGTTCGATTAGGGAACTTAATAGAAATAATGGCAATTTTGAATTAAAATGGGCAGCAGTGAATAGGGAGAGAAATTACAGCCCTGGGAAATCAAAAAGCTGCAATCTATGTGTATTGGAAGTCTTTTACATTGTTAATTCCAAAGAGGAAATTTTGAATAAAAGACTTGATGCCATACAGGGATGCCTTCATAGGAATGGATTTATGCTATCACGCCTTAAATGTAACGGAGGCATAACCTTTCTACAACAATAAGGATCATCGGATGCCAGGATAAAATTTTAATGTAGAGTTAAATAGGTAGAATTGTTACAATATAAATAAAGGATCAAAATCTAACATGCGAATATCGTTTCCTTTCTTCTTAACGGGGTAAGAAATATAAATAAAGTATATAGTTCATCTAGGAATGCTTTATTTTCCCCATAACGACAATCATTCTTGTATTCAGTCGTAGAAGTATTAACGGTAAAATAAGTAACACCCTCTTCAAATCAATAAAACAACTCAGGCGAAGGATGAAACGAATATGAAAAAAAAACCCGTGACGTCTTTGTCGTTGTGTCCATGGCCAAACTGGAAAGGGCTAAGGTTTAAATTAAAGCTACTCAATTGAAAAGAGGGGATGACCTTCAAAAATATCTGCTTAAAAAGCAACCACCTACCTGTAGATAAGTGCCCAGTTGAGGGTGAAAAATTAATGTTTGTAGCCAATTTCTAGATATTTATCGCCCAAAACGTCAGGTTTAAAACGCTACTGATCACGTCGAAAGTTTTAGGTAGACATGCAAAAATACATGTAAACAGACAGGAGAGATTTATATTATAGATGAGATATAAAATTATATCAGTCATCTACTACAAACTTACAAACATCCAAAATATATCTGCATTAAAATCCATTATCCCTGACGCTGTCTGAAACGAGTACCATGCTTTCTATCAGTTAGAGTTTGTAGTCAAATCAAACACCCACGACTGAAGCGACTAAAGAAATGAACGACTAAATTTATAGTTATACAGAACGCGAGCATAAATCTCTAAACACAACACAAACAACCTAAATCTGTTTACAGAGATAATAAAACATTTTCACATCCAGAAAAACAGCAAACTAAACAACAGACAAATAACAATAAACATTTTCCAAAAAGCCAAATTCTAATCTTACACAAACTTGACGCACAAAACAGAGCTCGTTGTTCTGTATTGTGTAAGAAGTTATGGATCATATCACCGGAACTCAGTGCAAGGGGGACATTTTTACTTGATCACCGTTTTGGTATATACGCACACACGTCTCTAGCTGGTGAAGCAAAAACTGATGCAATTCCTTTAGTTTGCCCGTTTATGTTGTGGATCCTTTGCCATTTAACCAGGCTTATCTCGCACTACCCTCACGATATAAAGGTAACAACTCTCGTATCTTCTTTTTCTTCTTTTGTCCGCGCTTGCAGAAAAGTCAACCGTTTTTTTTGCTGTTTTTTTTTTAGGTGACACCGTTTGTAACGTTACTAATACACTCTGAAGACAGGAGATAGAGAAGTGAATTATATAATACGATAGAGTAACAAAATTCTTGATATCATATAGTGGATATAGGTTAAATGTAAAGTGACTATGGATATTTCCATGATAGGTGATAGGAAAGGTGTTCAATATACGCCTCCATATGCCCAGATTCGCTATTACTATCAAGAAGGCAATAGGGGAAGGCGAAGAAGATAGATGCTCGTATAATTATATAGTTAGGAGCATAAATAGAGATGGATTTCTTAAAACAGGGGCTGTTATTAGGACAGTATATATAAGAAACAGTATTCGAATGACAGTATTAAACAGAATAGAAATTATAAAAAATGAAAAAAAATTATAAAGAATAAAAACAAATTAAAAATAAACAAATGGAACTATAAAAAATAAAGCCTTAAACTATATAAAATTATAAAAATATGAAAATACAACAAGAAGGAAAAAATCCATAGCATCTTCTCTCCTATTCTTATGAAAAGGATTAGGCAGCAAAATGCTTAGTTATATAGATTGTACTTGTCCTACACACCTAATAGATGTGATCTTCATATTGAGTAAACGATTTAATGAATACGCATTAGTGTATGCTTTATAATGTCATTTACTCATTCTTTATTATATATATATACATATATATATATATATATATATATATATATATATATATATATATATATATATTTGTGTGTGCGCGAGAATTGTCTAAAGTTCCGACATTTTTTTTTGGCTTTCACTTCATTAAGAACGTGGATTTATGAGGTGAATTTATTCGACACAATATGATTCAACTCAAAAAATATAAATAAAAGCTAACGTAAATTATGATTAAAGATAAGGTGTTATTGTGGACCCTCGCATCTTTTAAAAAAAAACTTGTTAAACTTTGTGACATATTTACATTCTATGGAGGTCAAGCGCGAACGAACTCCCAATAATTTTATTATACCATATTTCTTCAAACTGAAACATAATTATCAAAATATACTTACGAAAATAGATATGAAAAGTCTTTGTAAAAGTTTGTGCCATATTTCCATGGAGTACAGGCGCGAACGCAGCCTCCACAATTTTATTATACAATCCTATTAAATTCAATCATACTTATCAAAGTATTCTTATGTACATCTATATCAAAAACCTTTGTAAACGTTTTTTTTTTACATTTTTTATTTCCATACTTTGGGGGCCATGCGCGAACGCAAACCCCTCAATTTTTATGAACCATCGGTCTGCCAGATCTAACATACCCATTCCTGATCCTCGATACATCTTCTATCATTATATGTAATCAGTTTTTTTTAAACAGTCGAACATATAGAAGCCTATTCGTGACCAGACACACACACGCACAAACGTTCAGCTTTACATATATATATATATATATATATATATATACTTGTTTATTGTTATATAAACATGCTCACATCCCGCTGCTACAAACAGCCGCTTGTTTCAATCAAACAACAGATATCATCAGGCAGCGACTTGACTATTCAAAAGTTCAATGAATAATGGATTTTTATTTTAGGTAGGAACTCTTTAGAAGTTGGAGTTAAAAACCTTAAAACACAGGACTTTAAATAAATAAAAAAGTAAAAAGGGAGAGGCAATTTAAATAAAGTTAAAAGATTACAATGGGGAGAGAGTGATTGAGAAGAAAAAAAGGAATAGAGACAGAAATAGAGAAAGAAAATATAGAGAAAACAAAATAGATAGAAAAAGAAGAGAGAAAATATATATATATATATACACATACACATACACACACATATACACACATATACATATATATATACATATATATATATATATACATACATATACATATACATACTTTACTTCCATATATATATATATACAAACATATATATATACATACTTCATTTCTCCTCTCCCCCCTCCCCACATCATACATATATATATATATATATATATATATATATATATATATATATATATATATGATATGGAGAAGAAAAGAAAAGAAACAAAGGGTTATAATAAAGAGAATAAGAACTAGAAGGAAAAGGAAAGAATAATGAGATCTAGTTAAATAGAGAAAGAGAGAAAGTAAGAATTAGACAGTATATAGAAAAAGAAAAAGAAAAAGAAAAAATCTGCGTGTCAACCAATTTATGAACAATTATACAATTCAGTAATGAAGCATATTATTACAAATACAAACAGAAGATACAATCCAAGCGTCAGAGATGAACGTGTCAAAAAAGGCAGGGAATGCATTCTGCTAGCATATTTATCCTCTTACATACGTCCACGAGTAAAATCAACGCAATTCAAACATACGTCTACCATTAATTAGGCCCTTTATGCTAAATGATATAAGTTTAAAGTTTTCGCGTTTTTATTAGATAAATATATGAATAAAAGAAAAAAATATAATGATAAAACAATATTAAAATTATTATTAATAACAATAAACATAATAGTAATGATAATAATAATAATAATAATAATAATAATAATAATAATAATAATAATAATAATAAAATTAATATTTATTATCTTTTTAATATAACATATTTAGCCATAAGAGGGGATTAAATAAATTAAATAGGTCCAATAATTATAAATAAAAAACTACTAATATTTATGTATATAAAAAGAATATAATACAAATATATATATATATATATATATAGATATATAACCACACACACACATATATATACCCAAATATACACACATACACACACATATATATATATACATATATATACATATATACATATACATGCACATAAGTAAAGGTGTAACTATACTATTAAGTTGGAAGTTTAAGCTATTTAAGTATAGATATAAAGTCATATTAAATCACAAAATAATACATTCAATACCAGATTACTAATAACACAGATACAAGTACACTTACCTATAAATATATTCAGGCAAAAGAAGTAATTAAATCAACGAAATACTCAAAAATAGCGACGCACAGGTAGATAGTACCCTAATTAAAAATAATAAGATACATATGTATATACTCACAGAGAACCAACCGACATACTAATAAGCATATATATATATATATATATATACATATATATATATATATATATACATATATATAATCTTATGTATACACATACATACAAAAAATACACAAATATATGCACACAGTCATATACTAATACACAACAACGCACACACACATATATATACTCACACATAAATATGTATAATTTACATAAATTATATATATAGAAATACATAAGAATACAAATAATTTGGCAAGGGTACAGATAGATGCATACACACATAGAAACATACAAATGGATTGAATAAACATGGGAGGGTATACCAAATAATATAGAAATATATAGATCCAAGTACACACGGTCATAAAATAAATACATAGACACATACATATACACATAGACACACATGTATATAAGATAGGAGAAGTAAAGAATGAAATCAGGAGAGGAGAAAGTATATTAATAGAATATTAATAAATTATAGAAATCAGTGACAATTTTTAATTTATTTAAATTTTATATCTAAACTAAATTACTTAAAAGATGGGTTTTATAATGTTTGCAATTAATTGAATTTTCGTGCTTCTTATTTAATAATTTATCTCTTTCTCTAAAAGTAAGTATAAATAATTTCTCATAAAGACATAGGTAGCAAGGCGAGTTTAAAGATGAACAGGTTTTCGCTTTCTTTAAAATTTTCCAATTTACTATTGGGGAGTAACCTTGCTCTACTAGTTCATTGTAATATTTAGACAAGGAAGTTCTATTTTTGTACTCATTATTTTCAAAAGAGCACTTGTGACCGGTAAATCTTTCTTTAAAATTGTTATTTGTCATTCCTATGTAATATTTTTTTTCATTCGGATTTTCCTTAGTAGAAATAGTTGCTTGGTACACTACAGAAGTAATTTGACAATTTCCTTTAAGAGGGCATTTTGATTTAATTCTACAGTTACAACTTTCGGTAGCAATGGGTGTGCTATTTTTGTTTAATATTTTGTTATTATGTTTTTTAATTATTTTTTCAAGGTTTTCATTACAACTATAACTAAGTTTTATTGTATTTTTATTGAAAATTTTATGTAGTATGTTATTAATAGGGAAGTGCTTTTTAATTAAGTTTAAGAATTTCATTCCTAGATTTGTTTTAAGTTTCAGATTAAAAGGGGGATTGTACCACAGGATTTTTCTCTTACGGTTTCTATTTGTATTTGTGTTTGGGTGTGTTGGTTCTATGAACTCAATTTGGGTGTTTTTGTATCCACTATCCTTAAGGGCCCTGTTATAGAAATATTTATGTTTATTAAATGTTTCAAGATTGGAAGAATTGTCACTGATTCTTTTACTAATGGATTTGGGGATATGCCTAATGATAGATTTTGGGTGATTTGATAGGGGGTGTACATAAATTGGGTTTGAGTTTTCCTTCCTATATGGTTGGTAGATGCCTTTCCTTAAATCAAAGTTCACATCCAAAAGATTTACAGTTTTAACATCTGATATAATATCCACTTTTAATTTAATTCTACGGAATTCATTTAAGATAATCTTTTTGGTTCTTTCACATTTAGGGCCGTTGGATTCCTTGATGATCATCAGTCCATCATCACGATACAAGCCTATATCCATGACATTGATGTCTTTGGTTAAGTTGTATAGTATGAATAGACCTACTAAGTCTGTCATTTCAGCCGAATCCAAAGACCCCATGGAAATGTCAAACATGTCATTTTGATCTTTTTTCAACCACTGATCATTTCCACTAATTAATGTAGTATTTCTACATGTCCGTATAATTTCAATTTCAGTGTCTTTTATATCAGACAGGAGTTTAGCAAACTCCATCACCTCTTCGAATAGTTCCTTAGATATGGAGGGATAGTAATTCACAATATCGAATTGTAAGAAAGTACAATTCTTTTTATTATGTATATTGGAAAACCATTTAATGGTATCCGCTGTGTTAATCCATAGATTTAGCTTATATGTTGATTTAATTTGATAGTTAACTCTTTCTAGTATATTTTTACTTAATTTACCTATTTCGGGTTTCGTAGGATTAATTACCTAGTTGTAGGTTTATTTTCAAAATTTATCTTATGGTCTTTAAGCAAAATATATGACTGTTTTTTTTGTAAAATTCCCACTCTATTACTAATTTTAAGTTTGTCAGTTATTTCTTTACTATCCTTGTCAATTTTTTTGCAAATATCTATATTTGATTTTTTGTAAATTTTTGTAATATTTTCTTTAATAAGCTTGTTATATTCATGTCTAGTTAGTTTGTAGAAATTTTGCGTCTTATCTGCTTTAACGTAAAGGTAATCCGAGGTGTTGATTTTCTTAATGGTAAAATCCAACTGTTTTTGAAAATGATTCTTTTTCCCATGGAAAGACAAGCCTCTAATAAGGTCCATAATGTCTGCTTCAAAAGCATCCAATTGGTCGATATGTGGTGCCGAATCTCGATTTTTGAAACCATGGTAATCCTTATTCTTGTTGTCATTTGAATTTCTCAGGAAGAAAAAAGCTTTCCACTTCATTCTCCTAAGTAGCTCCTCAGTTTTTAGAAGGAGGGTCATCTGGTAATTCCGATTGGTGGTGGTAGGAATATTTTTCAGGGATGTTTGGAAGTTAATTTTCTCCATGTTTAGGTAAAAACAAATCCAGCGTATAATAGTGCTCAACAGTAATGGAGCGACGATACTCGGGGTTTTTTTATATTCAAAAGTAATGGACTAATGAATTCAACGAGGTTGTTAGATAGTGCTCAATAAAAAGAGCTGATAATACTTGTTTATTGTTATATAAACATGCTCACATCCCGCTGCTACAAACAGCCGCTTTTTTTTTTAACTCCAACTTCTAAAGAGTTCCTACCTAAAATAAAAATCCATTATTCATTGAACTTTTGAATAGTCAAGTCGCTGCCTGATGATATCTGTTGTTTGATTGAAACAAGCGGCTGTTTGTAGCAGCGGGATGTGAGCATGTTTATATAACAATAAACAAGTATTATCAGCTCTTTTTATTGAGCACTATCTAACAACCTCGTTGAATTCATTAGTCCATTACTTTTGAATATAAAAAAACCCCGAGTATATATATATATATATATATATATATATATATATATATATATATATATATATATATATATATATATATATACGCTACGAACAGAATAATCGGTATCAACTGACTGAATGCAAAATGATGTGTATATGTGCTACGTTATTGTGGCGCCGAAAGTTCGGCTTCACATCCAATAATTAAATAAATAAGTGCGGACAACTGTAACGAATTTATTGCATTATCGGGAAGTTAGTATAAAATTCGAGTCACAGTTCACTAAAAAGACGTTTGTTTTCCTGGCGTTACAAAAAATAGATCATTTATAAAAGAAGTATTAAATTTACTCAGTCAATATATATATATATAAAAACAATGGAATAGAAACTCCCCAAAAATATTTTGGTTAGTAGTTGACCCAGAGCTCTGCGCCGAGATGAAGCTTAAAGTTGTTCCAGCAGCGACTCAGTTCACAATACATTCTATTTTATCTTGCCCTCAAAGAAACTACTATTGATTTTATAAAAGTATTATTATATAATGGTTCCAATCAATAAACGTTTAAATTCCAAAAGTCAAGTATTATGTTTCAATTGTGTCCTAAACAGAAGCAATCATTTCGGTAACGCCTTGGTTTTATCAAAGAACACGCGAAGGACTTTATACGCTGGGTCATCTTACTTGTGATGTGGAAACATTTTTTAACTGCAGTCGTTATGTGTGTCTGTATAAAATTACTGACTTTGATTAAAATCAGGATGTTCGTTGTTTAATCGGAGTTCTTAGAATTTATTTTTTTTTATATATTTACCGGGGGAATGGTATATCTATAAAAATCCGATCTAAGAAAATTCAAGACACAGAAAATACATTTTTGGTTTTGAATCGAAATACTTCCTATAAGTAAAAAATATTGAAAATCAAAACAATCTGATTTAGGAAAGATCGATTTTTGTGTGTGTGTGTGTGTATGGAAATTAACAGTGGTATTTTAATGTCTAACAGACATATTCCTGCTTTTATTCCGGCCCTGTCTGTGGGGCATTAGAATACACCGACTGCCCCTCTGCAGAGGGTAAAAGTCCCTCAATGGGGGTCTTTGATATGACCTTAAACTATATCCAGTGATGAGCTTTGGGGAGTGTGGAGGCACCGTTTAATTACCATTTCTCCCAGGTCAACTCTGACATGGAGTGGTTATACCTGTTAGGGTTCCAACTATGGGTTAAATAGAAACCGACTTGAAAACAACAGATATATTCTATTAAAATTTTTTCTTCAAAATCACTGGATTCGGCATTAAATAACCCGAAAAGTGTTGCTATGCCGTAAACTAACAACCAACCAACCAACCTACTTTTATTCTTACTAAGACTTAGCGAATATGAATAAAAAGCAATGTTACTCTTGAAATTTTTTTCCCGCCAAAACCAAGAATAAACAGACAATTACGGGATTTTAATAATGCAATTAGATTCGTCTCTGGAGAAAAGCTATGACACAAAAAAAGCAAATCTGACTTTTATTGCTTCACAGAAAAAAAACACCTTAAAAATTAGAAGCTCCGTTGATTTAGAAAGGAAACAGAAAATGTAGGTTCATACAAACACACACACACACATATAAAATTCGTTTTTAACAATAACTATATTTTTATACCTACATAGACTAGTGTTTCATGATTACATAAACATCAGTGTAGGTACTTCCAAATACTGGCGAGCTTGAGATTCGAAACCAGCTATGAGCCCACTTTGACTCCATTCGCCGTCAAACATTAACCTAAAAATTAAAGAAAGGTAACGACTAATAAACACACTTCGCGCGCAGACATTTGACACTCATAGAGTGTGCGAACGAAACAAAGTTGTGAATTATATTTATACGTTTATATATATATATATATATATAGGTGGGTGTGTGTGTTAAATTAATGCACGTATACACAAACAAACGCGCGCGCACACACACACACATATATATATATATATATATATATATATATGTATGTATGTATGTATTATGTTCTATAATAATTAAATACCTAGAGACATTCGTCTTTCATTCTCTCAGGGATTTTCAGTGCAGAGCTTCACGATTATATATATATATATATATATATATATATATATATATATATATATATATATATATATATATGTGTGTGTGTGTGTGTTCAGAAAGTGTGAGAGAATATATATAATTATTTTCCACAGCCAGACCAACGCCGCAGGTCACAAGAGCCAAGAAAGCCAACAAACCGGAAGTCCAAGACTCGAGTTTCGCCCTCATTTTGGGATCATCAGTTAGACATATTCGCGCCCAGGATTTGAAACCCAAACCTCTTGCCTGCTAGGCTAGCACTCTACCAACTGAGCAAACAGGCCACACATACAAGAAAGTCTATTAACTTACACAGATCAAGTAAACCCTCAAGAGCAAAGAAAGCCAACAAACTGTAAGTCCAAGACATTTCTACTGGTGAGACGTCGGCTTGGGTTAAATCTGGTTTGATACCTCGTCCCTTGTTCGATATGAGGTAGGTTCTTTCAACTGTCGGATCTGTGCCGAGGGTTGCTTAATCTGTGTAAGTTAATGGACTTTCTTGTGTGTGTGACTTGTTTGCTCAGTTAGTAGAGTGATCGCCTAGCATGCAAGAGGTGTGGGCTTCAAAGCCTGAGCGCGGATATGTCTAACTGATGAGTCCAACATGAGGGTGAAAGACGAGTATTGGACTTCCGGTTTGTTGGCTTTCTTGGCTCTTGTGAGCTGCGACGTTTGTTCGGCTGTGGAAAATAATAATAATAATAATAATAATAATAATAATAATAATAATAATAATAACAACAATAATGATGACAATAATAATAATAATAATATATATATATATATATATATATATATGTATATATAGGTATTCGATACGCGATCATCTTCTCAGATAACTTCGATTTTTCCACATCAATTATTTGTAATTTTGTATATATTTCTATGTTTACATATATTTCAATATCTCTTATTTTATCTGTCTGCATCTCTCTCTTTCTCTTTCTCTTAATAAGGATATATAAACGCGACTCTCCCTCTAGACAGACTAATATCGCCTCATCCTTCCCTTCTAATCCCAGCTTTTTTAATCATTCCCTCTGTCCTCACTTTACTCACCATCTTGCTTACACAACAAATCTGCGCTGTCCAATATTCTAGTAATCATTATTACATTGATCTTAGCTACAATGGAATCTGCCTCTTTGACTTTTTCCATCAATAATCTCTCAAGACACATAGATCCAAAAATAAATCCTCAATTCAGCTGCGTAAAGGCCAAGCGTCTAAGAAACAATAAGGCATCATGGTATAATCGTTTTTTCATGCAAACTAAACTACATTCGACCCGAGACAACAATAGGCAAAGTCGTTTTCCATGTAATAAATCTCATATAAAAATATCTTGCTGCATCGAATATACGTTTTCACTGTGAGCGCTTGGACAAAAAATAACATTTTAGAAAACTTGAAATAAATTTCCAGTCTTGAACACGCATCTTTATCTATCTCAATCTGAAATCTGCTGATGATTATATATTTATATGCATAGTTTTTACTCCTAAACTTGTTAATTGATGTAACATATGGTTTTGTCTGGAATTTCAGATATATCAAATGTTTTGAAGTATTCATAGAAGTTAAAGATCGATCAAAAAACATTTGAGAGATTGTCAATAAGTTTTCTGTGAGAATAATTTCTTTTTTTACTTACGTAAATTCTTTCGACGTTCAAGACGTGTTCCTGCTCGATGAAACAATTTATTTTTCTTAAAACAGAGAAAAGAAGAGAAAATAGGTTGAGTTTTTATTTTTTCTTGCGTTCTATTTTTCTGCGGTCGGGATTCTATTTCCGTCCTCTTTCCAACAAAGAGCAAGCTCACATACACGATATAAAAAAATGAACAAAAACCCCCTTCTTTTTATTACTGCGGCCTGAGACTATGATAGCGACGAAATGTTCACTTATTTTCTTACTTTTTCCTTTCAGACGGGTTTAGGATTCGATTATCCGTGATTCCCTACAGAGGACACACGCCAATCATTGGCGCTTATTGATGTCGTTCTCCACATTGTAATTAGAAAATACCAGTCCATTTGAAGTAGTTTAATGAGCTGCCATTTCAAACTACATATCAAAAATGCAGAGATATATATGTCTTGTTTAGTCACCAATAATTGTTTCACATTTCAGACCTTTCTACTCGAACTTGAAAATTGTTACATCGAAATCAACATAAGTGCATTTAAAATATATGTAATGTTAATTGTTTATATGGCAAAACAAGGATAATAGTAATTCCAAGTATCGAAATCATGAAAAATGAAAATTGCTGAGCAAGTTTCGCTTAATTGGCTGATCTCCAATTGCACCCCATACAAATGGACATTTCTCGTATCTAGAAAGTAAACTGCTCCCACAATATATATACATATATATATATGTGTGTGTGTGTGTGTGTGTGTGTGTGTGTGTGTGTGTGTGTGTGTGTGTGTGTGTGTGTGTTGAATAGTATTCTGGGCAACGCCAGAATTTTTGCTAATTGTGCCCACATAGACAGGGACTGGATGCACACACGCAAACTACGAAATGTCATCAAAAGTCATAACACTTTAAAGTAGAGTGCAGACGCTTTGAAATCAACATTCTTCAACAGACATGTTTAGAAAACAAATTGAAGTTTGGACGAATTCAATAAGGGCCAGTTGCATGCGATATGGAAAAACGAAATGTCTATCTAAAGTTTTTTGGAAATAAAAACAAACGCCAGTCAAGGAAGAAGTCAGTTAGAGAGAAGACGGGCATCAGACGACCATTTTTTTTTTTTTTTTTTTTTTTTTTTTTTTTACAAAGGCATCACCACATTATCAAGGCCCAGAGGCCACTCAAGGATAAGGGTTAAAGAGTGTACAGTAGAAGTTGGTCAATATAGTAATCATTAGTAATGAAAATTTGGTAAATTTAATAACTTATATGGAACGGCTCATCAAGAACTTATTTACCTTAGACTTGAACACAACCATATTGTAGTCAGCCGGAAAGCAGGAAAACGGAAGACAATTCCACAGGCGTGCAGTTCTAAGAAAGAAGCTTTGTTCATGGAATCTATGTTTAGGTTTAGGCACAGATAAAGAGTGGGGGAAATTATTGATAGTGTTTACAGCTAGACGAGTGTTTCTTGTGAAAGTTTGGCGAGGGGGGACCATAGATTTAAGCTCAGTTGAACACTTTCCATGAAAATAACGATACATCAGAGACAAACTCGCAACATCTCTTCTGTGAGATAGAGGTTGTAAGGAGGAGAAAAGGACATCTCCTACGAGGCTACGAAGTCTATTTTGAACTCTATCAAGGCAGGACAAGTCCTTTCTAGCAGCTCCTGCCCAGATGTGGCAACAGTATTCCATCCTTGGACGTACCTGGCTCTTATATAGATAGAGAATAGCATCAGCAGTGAGATATCTACTGGATCGATAGAAAGATCCCACCATTTTCCCAGCGGCCTTGGCAACAGATTTGATATACGTGTTCCATTTAAGATCAGGAGTAATGGTCAAGCCCAGAAGCTTGTCAAAACTTGAGGCATCCTGAAGACGAGAGCCATTCATTTCAATTGATGACAAATGTGGATTAAAATGTTGATGATGTAAAGAGAGAAGCTTGGTTTTAGATGCATTAAAAGTAACCAGCCACTCCTTTCCCCATTGTACTACATGCTCAAGATCAGAGGAGAGAGAATTGGAGAGTACTTGCTCGTTTACTGTTTTAGATGTGGTACCATAAATGGTAGTGTCGTCAGCATAAATGTCTACAAAAGGATATGATTTGGAAGATCATTAATGTAGATCAGGAAAAGAGTTGGGCCCAGGATGGATCCCTGAGGGACACCGGCATTAATACTGAGAGCTTCTGATTTTTGCCCCTCAACTACTACTCTTATGAACCTATCAGAAAGAAATGATTTAATAATTGAGAAGACTTTTCCAGCTATACCATAGCTAGCGATCTTATGAAGTAAACCTTTATGCCATACCCTATCAAAGGCTTTAGATTTGTCAAGAGCAATTGCCCTAGAAAGATTGCCACCGTCGAGAGATTTGCTAATCCTATGCGATATAACTGTAAGGACATCTGCTGTAGATCTAGCAGAACGGAAACCATATTGAGTGTCACTAAGAAGGTTATTTTTGTTGAGATGTTTGATTACTTCTGTATTTAACACAGATTCTAGCAACTTACTCATGACGCACAGGAGACTTATTGGCCTGTACTGAGAGGGGGATGAGCGATCACCTGAATTCTTAAATACAGGGCATACTGATGAGATTTTCCAGGGAGATGGGAAACTATTCTCCTTAAAACAACGTTTAAACAGTTTTGTAAGTATGGGCGCTAGTTCAGGTTGAAGTTTTTTGAGTACTATAATTGGAATACCATCAGGGCCAGTTGCTTTACTGGAATCAAGGTTTTTGATTAGCTTGGCAACATCACGTACAGATATACGTATATCACATAGCGTGTTTTCTGATACAGGAGGAAATATTGGGGGTTGGCGGTCTTGGTCGCAAAGGGTAGAATTAGCTGCAAAGTTCTTGACAAAGAGTTTGGCTTTGTCTGATGCTGACGAGATTACCTCAGGTCCATTGATAATAGTTGGGATGGAGCACACGCTTCTGTTCAGGATTCTGTTTGCTATTTGCCAAAACTGGTGGGAACCAAGCCGCTGCTCAGCTACTTTGGACTTAACAGATTGAGCATACAACTCTCTTGCGTTCCTTATTACTTTCTTACAATGGTTGCTGGCAGTCCTGTCATGCTGTGTCATTCACAGTACTCCGCCACGCCCCATCTTTCTCTTTCTTTCTCTCTCTCCCAATCACTCTCTCTCTCTCTCTATCATATTCAGAAAGAATTGAACAGAAAATAAATTGCCATTTCCTTCTATAAACATACGTCATGCGTTTTTATTCTATGAAACAAGTAACTGTCTTTTATACATTTGTCAAGAACTTGAAACTAACAGATTAAATCGACGACAAAGTTAAAAACCAAAGGACTACAGTATAACGTAACATATATATATACACATGTGTACATATACATAAACACATATCATTCAAACACTACAGTGTTTTCACGTGTTCCATGGGTTATTTTTTTTCTGTTTTAGAACTGCTTTAAAGCGTCACAGCTTACTTATTTTGCGACCAGATTTCAAGCAATTTTTGCAGTTAATAGGTCACATTTTTAGCTATATTTTGAAATAAAAAAAATATTCGTTCATTAAAACAAAAGTTATAAAGAAATTACCAGTGTTCAAAAGTCTTTAGAATACGTAAGGATCGTAAGAGACTGTTTTTCTTATTGGTTTTCGGTTAGCGTAGCAACTTTTTTCAACATTGACCTTTTAGAAACGATTTCTTCTGATTGATTACCAAAGCGACTTTTTCGACAGCTGCATAAATAATAGCAGGGATGTCGCAAGCATGCCATTTTATGTGGGTTATATAGAGAGAGTTTATAAAAGTGATGGCCTTTGCCGTGTTAAGGCTGGTAATGTTTCGCTTGCGACGTCGCTCGTTAATTTTTTCGCCTTTTCTTGTCAGTATTGTTCTGTTTATTTATTTAATTACATTTTTGTTTGATTTTTTATTTAGTCAATTTAAGATGTTGATAATAATTTATATAAAACTTGTTGACAATGAGTATGGTATTGAACACACACAAAAAATAAATATTTCAAAGCAAATTATGGAAAAACAATCATGGATTACATAGTAAACTGCGAGCATACATAGTAATATGGTTAAGAATAAACTTTGAAAAGCAAAAAAAGACTAGTTGGTAAAACTACAAGGAAAAAGGCAAGACATTATATTAAAACATATAATAGATTTACAAATCAAAAATATTGCACCATATATATTACGTGATTATGTTGCCTCTTTGTTTCCCGCTCTAACAACTAGTATTTTTACTTTTGTAAGTTTAATCTTAATCAGATTACTTTCTATGCTTTTCATATATATATATATATATATATATATATATATATATATATATATATATATATATATATATATATAATATAAAGCTGAATGTCTGTGTGTATGTGTGTGTGTGTTTGGGTGTGTCTTGTCACGAATAGGCTCCTATGTTGTTGACTATTAAAAAAAAAACTGATTACATATACTGACAGAAGATGTATCGAGACACAGGAATACGTATGTTTGATCTGGCAGAACGGTGCTTCTTTAAAATTGAGGGGTCTGCGTACGCGCCTGGTCCACAAAAAATGGAAAATATTGAAAGATTAAAAAATAACGCTTACAAGTGTTTTTTGATATAGATGTACATAAGAATACTTTGATAAGTATGTTTCAACTAAAATAGGGATGGTATAATAAAATTGTGGGGTCTGCGTTTTCGCGAGACTCCAAAGAATGGAAGTAGACACAAACTTTAATAAAGACTTTTCATATCTATCTGCGTAAGTATACTTCAATAATAATGTTTAGAGTTTGAAGAAAAATGGTATAATATAATTATGGGATGTTCCTTCGCACCTGACCTCCATAGAATGGAAATATATCACAAAGTTTAACAAGGTTTTTTAATATAGATCCACAGAATATTGTGATAAGGGTTTCAGTGTTAACACGTATGCTATAAAAAAGTATGGCGTTTATCTATTTTATTTTTACTTTCATAATAGTTTGCTTGGATTTTGATACCCCCAAATTCGAAGCTATCTCTTTACAACCCTTCATTTTCATAACCAATCATACTTTAATAAATCAGAGTCCATTTTCTGTAGACACTTTTTGCATCCAGTGAACAACGGGTACATTTACTAGTGTAAGAAATGACATGAAATAGTCAGGGTGTTATAATTACACAGATAGAGATTATTTAAAATTACTAGTATACTAACTATATAGAAGCTATAAATTACTATGTGAATTAATATATAAAAGTGATAATTAGTATGATAATACATGGAAAAAATATAAATTACTATGTTAATGTATACATATATATATATGTATATATATATATATATAAAACATATACATGACACTGTTCATGGATATATTAAAGTTATATATGACTCTGTTAATGTATATATAAGTGGTTTCAAATGGCGATGTTCATGTACATGTACGCATATTAAAAATTATAGATTTTAATGTCAATTTACATATTGCACTATTTTATTTTATGACGAATGCTTTTTTTAGTGTCCATAGTATTTATTACATCATAACCCTTACTCAAACTCTAACACAATGCATACAAGGTAGCCAGCCACTTCTTCCCACACTGTACCACGCGCTCAAGATCTGAGGAGAGAGAATCAGAGAGAATTTTGTCATTTACGGCCTTTGATGTATTGCCATAGATAGTCGTGTCATCAGCATAGATGTCGACGAATGATTTTAGTATATGTGTTTTTAGATCATTTATGTAGATCAAGAAAAGAGTTAGGCCCAGGTGGACCCCTGAGGGACTCCAGCATTAATACTGTGGGCCTATGATTTCTGTCCATCAGCCACTACTCTTATGAGCCTATCAGAGAGAAATGATTTAATGATTGAGAAAACATTTCCAGTTATACAGTAGCCGGAAATCTTGTAAATTAGGCCTTTATGTCATACCTTATCGAAGGCCTTTGATATGTCAAGAGCAATTGCCCTAGAAAGAAGCCTTTGTCAAAAGATTCGCTAATCCTATGATGTATAAACGTTAGCACATCTTCTGTAGATCTAATAGAACGAAAACCATATTGCATGTCACTAAGAAGGTGATTGCTGCTGAGGTGATTGACTACTTCTCTATTTAATATGGATTCCAGCAGATTACTCATGACACACAGGAGACTTATTGGTCTATACTGAGAGGGAGATGACTTATCACCCGAATTCTTTAATACAGGGCATACTGATGTGGTTGTCCAGGGTGTTGGAAAGCACTTCTTTTTAAGGCAACGCGTAAACAGTTTGGTAAGTATGGGGGCAAGTTCTGGATGTAGGTTTTTAACACTATAATTGGAATACGTCAGGACCAGTTGCTTTTTTGGAATCATGGTTCTTGGTTAACTTGGCGACCTCACGTACGGATATTTGTATGTTACCTAGCGTGTTGTGTGTTACAGTAGGAAATACGGGGCGTTGATGGCCTTCGTCGCATAGGGTAGAATTTGCTGCAAAGTTCTTGGCAAATAGTTTGGCCTTGTCGGATGCTGACGAGATGACCTCTGGTTCATTGATAATGGTTGGGATAGAACGCACGCTTCTGTTTAGGACCTATTTGCTATTTGTCAGAACTGGTGGGGACCAAGTTGCTGCTCAGCTACTTTGGATTAAACGGATTTAGCATATAGCTCTCTTGCATTTTTTATTATTCTGTTACAGTGGTTGCTGGCCGTCCTGAAAGCAGCTTTAGTCTCAGTACATCTATTACCTTGGTAGCTATAGAAAAAGTTATTTCTGTGCGCGATGGCAGCAGCACATTCAGGCGAACCATGGCTGGCTGTTGGGTTTTTGTTGGATTTTTTTAGATGGTATGTATTGGTCTATGCCTACAAGTAACCATTTGGTCAGTTCTAATACTATAGAGGGCATATCCTTTTTAAACATGGGATGGAGATATAGATCAGATATTAATGCACGGAAGCTATCCCAGTCAGCCATAGAGTATCGGTATACATTACGGTGGAGAGGTAGTCTGTAGAATTATGATATTTCATTTGAATCTTAACTGATACGACCGAGTGGTCGGAAGATCCCAGAGGAAATAGAATTGAACATGAGCATAGCTCAGGGGAAGTTGAGGGAAAAGGTCTAGAAGGCTTGGGTACTGACCGGTAGTATCGGGCACATGGGTGGGATTGCGAACAATCTGAGTGAGGTCATAGGAAATGGCAAAATCATGACAGAACCTCTCCTCATCATTTTTCTACTTTGAGTGGGTCAGCCATTCCGCATTATGGGCATTCAAGTCACGCCAAATGCGAATGTTAGCCGAGGGATGAGCAGAAAGGATGGTATCAATTTTCTCCGATATACTCTTAAAGATAGTAACCCCGCTGTTGAGGGAGCGATAGAGGGCAAATAAATGCTGTGGTGTAAGCAAGTACAACCCGGCATCACATATAAGGTACATTTGGGTCTTATATGGAGATACCCCTGCAACACAGGTAGCCATCTTTAATGTAGGCGCATATTCCATGCCCATGGCAATGTTGGGGTTCAGATTCAGATGTTAAGTTAGAGTATCCTTTAATTATGAACTTATCTAGGGAGGTGGTCGGCCCTATTCCAGTTTCGCTTAGAAAGAATATGTCCAGTTTCCTCTCCTGTAATTGGGTTTCAACCTCTGAAAGGTTGGAACGTAGACCCCCTATATTAGAGAAGGAGACAGTCTAGTAGGGGTCTTCGTTGGAGGATGGGGTTCTAGGTTTATTCGCGATTTTTTTTTTTTAGATATTTCATGTTGAGGATTTTGGGATTTGTGGAATAGGTCAGCATATTTCGTTAGAGCACGACAGAGAGGGAAAGTAAGAGAAAAAATACGGGAATTTATTTTGTTTGTAGCTCATGATAAGTTAAAGCCGTTACAATTAACCACTAGTATGGCATCGAGAAGTCCCACCAGAGACTACTGCATAGTCTAGTATCCATTCACCAAATGCCAATACAGCTGCTCCAGTACTTTGCATCTGCTGATAGGATACCCTCCTTAGTGATTAATCCAAGATTCGGGTCCCTGACTCTCAGGCGGTTAACGTCAGCCCAGATGAAAATGTTTACCTCCAGCACCCTTACTACTGACATGGCCGCAAGGATAGACTTAGACAGAAAAATTCCGACATCTCAGACTACTGTTCACGAAGTACTACCGACCTGGGAAGCAGCTTTTCCTTCACCCTTTATCAGAAACATCACTCATTGGAAATGAGGACTGAGAGACAAAAAAGGAAAAGCGAGAGTTAGTGGAGCTGCCGATAACACATCCACTGCATTATCCACTCTCCATTAAAAAAAGGTAAGAGGGACTTATTAATATCTACAGTTTAGGATAGTACTTGGAAGTAGTCTCCCCTTCCATATAAAGCCGTGAAAGTGTTTTTTGTTTTTGTTTTTTATACCTCGAGTTAGAATCTTCGAGCTGCACCTCATAATTAAGTTCCAATAATGGAACTTTTAAAGTCTGCTTATGTTTTTAGATTGGAGAAACTCATTTAAGGACTGGTTCAGGGTAGTACCAGGCATATTTGACAAACATAATTTGAAACAAGAGAAATAGCAAAACAGGGTAAGTAAAGTTAAGATGCTTCGAGTTTGAAGTCAAAACTGCAATAAGAAAAAATAAATAAACACAATATATATATATATATATATATTAATTCACACAAATTTATATATATATATATTATATATATATATATATAACTACTTCATTTACTCACATACATTAAATATACGAAAGTATAGATTTATGCGTAAACTTTTAGTATTTACCTCAAAAGTGCTCAATACGTAGGTGGAGCTAGTCAGTAATTTATAAAATATATATGGCGATTAAGCTACACTGAATATTCTGCGTTTCATCCACTATAGGCGCGGTGGATACTAGAAAGCTGATTGGTTAACTAAAAATCCCCAACATATATAAAAACAAGAAGCAACCACAAAAGTCGCGCATAAGCCTGACGAATCCTATAGTGGATGAAACGCAGAATATTCAGTGTAGCTTAATCGCCATATATATTTTATAAATGACTATATATATATATATATATATATATATATATATATATATATATATATATATATATATATTAATACAAACATGTAGGCAGTATTAAGACAAAAATAGATTTCAACAGTTATGGATAAAAATTGTTTAACTTAGCTCTGAAGACCCCGGCCCTGTCTTCCTGGGGTCATCTCGAAAAGAAGAAAGGGAAGCTAGCAGACCTGCTGGTTTGTTCGTCGTACTTAAAGGGTATGGTGGGGGGGGTTAATGCTTTTATTTATCTTTTTCTTTTTTCTTTTTGCTTTACACACCTCGAGGTAAACCTTCGAGCTTAAGATTTGTCGATTAAAGGAAAAGAATACTAATATATGTATTATATATAAAAAATGATTTGTATTATTAAGATTCTTTGGACAACATTTCAGTCGATATAACTTCCGGTATTTATCTGGTATATTTTGTCGAACTCGAGAATGTTTCTCTCGAACTCCGGAATTAGGGTTGCAGTTTAAACACAGCCCATTATTTACTTTATGAGGATAGTATGCTATAATTCAGAAAGCAATGACTGTGTAAAGGTCCTTAGTAATTCGACCTTATATTTTTCTGGTCACATATACTGAAAATTGAACCTTTAACTTTCACAAGAATATCACGTTTACATTTGATTTTTTTTTTTTCAATTACTCTTACTGCTCTAGTACAGGTCAAAATTCCTTACACACATGTCCACTTTTTTCCCGCCTTGACGTCAGGAGTTCGAGTCTGCCTGTCTACTACTACTTTTTTTGTGCTCAACGCACATCTCTAAACACCTGGGCAACGGCGGGTACCCAGGCTAGTTTCAAATGAATATCAGTTTACGATATTACCGATCCGATATTTGTAATTATTAGTTTTTATGGCGGACAAAGTTATCTCCCTTTGATTGACAAAATTTCTGTTCTTTACAAGACCGACGGACAGAAAAGGTAAAACTGTTTTTTTATTTTCTTCCATAGGAATAACTAGTTTTACCCGATACGCATTTACAATTACAAAGTTCCAGCTAATATATTTGCAACGGTAATTTTCATCTGAGCATCACTGACTGTTGCTTCTCCCCCTATTAGTATAAACACACATTTTCTAACCTCATACTGACGGCAATAAAGTAAAATGGTGGATAGTCGTTCTCTGTAAGAGGAAATTTGAGAAACAAATTCAAAATAAAACACGGAACAAAAAGAGAAACAGATAAATAATAATGCTCATCTTACAAATCAATTGCGACCATTATTGGAGTTATTTTAAGTTCATATTGTTTACATTGAAATATCTAAAATATCACAGACTGGTAAATAAATTGTTGATTATTAATATTATCATAAATATTATATTCTTAACACACACACACACACACACACACACACATATATATATATATATATATATATATATATATATATTAGAAAAGTTTATTTCAAAGGTTTAATATATTTAAAATCAATTAACCAATGGTAATGTACATATATCATAAAGAATGTAAGCCATTTGAAATGACTCAAATATTTAGTAACATTATTAACATTTCGGTAATCGAGCATCGAGCATATATATATATACATATATATATATATATATATATATATATATATATATATATATATATATATATAGATATATATATATAACGGCGAAATACAGACCAAAAAGCATAATGAATTTAAAAAATAAAAAATGAAAATAAAGGTTAGCTAACCAGGTGCCCTTCCTCACTTATCAAAGCTAAATCGAGGAAAATACGATTAAAACAAACAAAAATCATGAATATTGCGGGGGTAGGAAAAAAAGCAGAAATTAACGGGGTAAAATTGCATAGAGACTAAATTAATTCCTAGAAGATCTTCTTCTTGCAAAGAAAAGGTCTCAAAGACTTAATAAAAAGAGTCTCTAAAATGTTCAAATGATAAGGAGAGTGCGACTTACTAAGGATCGTAAACATGTCAGCACTGAAATTCGTGTCACATGCTTGGTTATTTATAAGATGGTCGCAAATCGCAGAACCATACGTATTATGTTGACGTGTATGTAAACACACACACACACACACACACACACACACACACACACACACACACACACACATATATATATCTTTTGTCGTATCTTTTATTGATTCCTTTTTAATAGCGTCGAATGGCGCAGGGCTTCCTGACAAAGTCTCATTGACTTAAACAGAGGGCTGTTTTAGCAGCGTTATGTAACAGTTAACCTTCGTAAAAATAATATATATATATATGCATATATATATATATATATATATTCAAATACATACGAACCGATAGATTTTAATTACAATTTCTACTAGTAGCGATACCCCATTATTTAATATTATGTTCTTCGACATTATGAAAAGTGTATATCATCCTTAATGCCATATCAGTAAAATACATATACGTTTATTATGAATATATGGGTTTTAATTTTTGATATTGCACAACTCATATTTAATCTGCTTTTACATATCTTCATATCCAGATATTGCAAGTTCTATATTAGAAAGAACACTATCAAATGCTTTATTCAAGTTCAAAATGAAACGGTATCTGTCAGTTTGCCAAATGGAAAAAGAATCATAATACATCATTATTTATTGTTTTCTGAACAGACATCCTAATTTTACTGATCGTAAATTTACGATTATCTGCTTGAGTAAATGACATCATGTTGCTATCAATCATTAGCCATTTTATCTATTTTTTTTTAATATATAAATGAATTTATTATTTGTATTAGAGAAATAAAGGGGATGCTTCCACGGGAAGATAAGACGGCAATTTTAATTAGAAAATCGAACTATTCGATCTACAAGAAAATACTTCAAATTATTCTCAAATTTGTTCTCATTTTACTAAAGAAGCCGACATGAATTTGGACACAAATAAATCATTCCCCATGTGTAAACACATCTTAAACAAGATCGTTATTGATCGTTTAGTTCTTTTCGTGTCTTTCTAAGCCGAGTATATATATATATATATATATATATATATATATATGTGTGTGTTAGTGTGTGTGTGTGTGTGTGAGTGGGTAATTTACTGTGAATATATATATATATATATATATATATATATATATATATGAGGGTAATTAACTGTGAATATATATATATATGCATACAGCGTGAATATATATATATATATATTTCGTCGTGTATATGTATGTATATATAGAGAGAGAGCGAGAGAGTGAGAGAAAGAGAGTGAGAGTGAGAGAGAAATAGAAATAAAAAGGAACAAAACATGTCCTGTGTTCATCATTTAATGGAACCCAGCGTAAGTTAGAAAAAAAGTTTTAATGAACATAAAGAATATATAAAAAATAGCAATACTCTAATGTATTATTCTCTCATTCATTTTTACATAATCCCACCTTTGACTTTAAACAAGCAAAAATAGTTGTATTGTATTTAAATAAACCGCGCCGGAGACTTCCTGAATAGGCGCTTATCGAAAATTCAAGCGCAATTACACAACGTGCAGGTTTCTATAATGTGTGTATGTGTGTCCGGGTCAGATTTATATATACCGGTGTGATAACTCTGAAACGACATGGCTCACTTTATACGTCGATACCATATACTCTGGCGAAACAAGAATACATACAATTCATACGTTTATAACCTGTGTCGTTATAAGACCATCATGTCTAACCCACAATACAACAGATGAATGTTTTATATATCATCCTCCTCTCCCTAACTATGTAATAAAAATGTTTTGAAATCTCTCTATGTGACAGTTGTATTTAAATTATTAATTAAAAAAAGGGCAGTCTTTATAATAAACTATGCATAACATTTTTTGCTTAAAATTTACGTGTTATTTTCCCTACTAGAACTTTACTGTCATCCTCAAGAAAATATATTCTATCCTCATCATAATAATAATGTAGTTTCCAATTTTAAATGAAGTTACAGTGGCAACTACTTGCGTCGAACGACATTGAGATTGTATGGAATTGTCCACCAGCACATACCTAGAAAAATCAGAAATAAGGCACACAAAAGCAACACGAGTACGTTCACACACATACGGGTCCTCATTTATTGATCATCTCATTAAAACCCCGTCCTGGGCCGCAAACGTTAGCATGATCTCAATTCTTAGTCGTGTCCACTCAATATTTGATTTAAAGATTTTGGAAATCGTTCCGCTCGCTAAGTTAAGGAGGGGTTCCCGCTGTAAACAGAGGAGATGTAACTTAGGTTTGAGCAGTATTAGACTGGAGGATTTTCAAAAAAAATATCATAACTATGCTTTATTTTAATAGGTTTCCCCCCTCGTTACAGCTTTCAGAGAGCGAGGAGAAAACCGGTCTGCTGTCACCCTCCTTTATTTTTCTTTCCTCTTCTTCGCCATTTTTTTTCTTTATTTTAAAACGCATTTTGCTTTTAATAATTAACTATAGAAACCTTCATTAATGCTTGAAATATATATATATAATACAATTACATTTACCAAAATGATTCAAGATGGTAAAACTAAAGTATATTATAAACATTATAGAATTAATATTTATAAAGTAATCTCAACCATATGTAAAAGCTCGATAAAACCAAATAGGAGATAGAGCGTATAATAAGAGCAAACAGTTAATTAAACATGTTAAAACACACTTTGAAATGAGTTAAAAATATTTAATCTGAAAAAGAAAACACTTGATAAGTAGATAGTCCTTAATCCGCGGAGTTTCAAAGAAATACTTTCCTTCTCTTCAGAGGGTAGGAATTAGCAAAATGCAGGATCGGATTTTGCATACAAAAGTATTTGATAAAACAGCAAGTAAGTCAAAGATTTTACTTGATAACAAAAAGTGGAGCAGACGGTTTCTTTTTCAGATTAAATATGTTTTAACTATTTTTCAACATGTTTTATTAACTGTTTGCCCCTATATATATATATATATATATATATATATATATATATATATATATATATATCAGTATATTTTGGCATTTTCTCCTTTATACACATTTTATGCACATTTCATTGAAGAGCAGAGACAACTCTTGTTTGTTTCTCTTACAATCCATTTGTTCTTTTTGACGAACGCGTTTCCGAACATTCTGTTCAAGTTTAAAAAGAAAGGTTCCGCCTTCGCAAAAGTTTTCGACCTCCGTAGGTCATCCGCACGCGAGTGATAGAAAATAATAAAACATCAAAAAAATGAAAAAGTGCGTTGATTCGAAAGACGATTAAACTCGTGTATAATACTTAAAATACTTAAAAGCATTTAAGCGTACCATCCGTTTCCTACTGAGCCTAGCTAATCGTTGTTTTTTTTTTATACGGATTAACAAGGCTTCAATAATTGGGAGGCGTACAACACAGTGCGAGACAGCTAAAATGGCAGTGTAGCCTAAATGCATTGTAGATTGTAGATTTTATAAAGTATTTTTGTAATGGCTGTAATTACAGATAAATAGTAAAAATAAAAGTAAATAATTGTTTAATTATCTTAAATTGTGTTGCCAGCAAACCGAGGTATGTTACGTTCTTATCTAAAGACATATGTTGTGGTGTCCACACTAATCAACGAAATATTGTTTTTATCCGAATCGTTTTTTATGTATTCTGATTGGTTGGTTTGTTGGGTTTTTTTACGGCATATCAACCCTTTTCGGCTTATTTAATGCCGAATCCAAAGATTTTTTAAGAAAAAAAGTTTTAATAGAATATATTTGTTGTTTTTAAGTCGGTTTCTATTTAACTCATACTAGGGACCCTTACGGGTACTACCACTCCGGGTCAGAGTGGACCTGGGAGCAATGATAATTAAAGGGTGGCTACACACTCTCCAAAGCCCGCAAGCTGAGGCCTCACCACGGGATATAGTTTAAGGTCATATCCAGGACCAATGAATTCTGAATTTACGGGTCATAAAGCTGAATGTCTGTGTGCCTATGTGTGTGTGTATGTGTGTCTGGTCATGAATAGGTTCCTATATGGTTGACTATTAAAAAAAAAACTGATGACATATAATGATAGAAGATTATCGAGACACGGGAATGGTGTGTTTGGTCTGGCAGAACAATGGTTCATTAAAATTGTGGGGTCTGCGTTCGCGTATGGTTCACAAAGTATGGAAAAAAATGTAAAAATAAAAAAGAACGTTTCAAGTGTTTTTGATATAGATGTACATAATAATAATTTTATAAGTATGTTTTAACGTAAATGGGGATGGTATAATATAAGCGTGGGGTCTGCGTTTGCGCCTGGCCTTCATAGAATGGAAATAGGCACACATTTTAATAAAGACTTTTCATATCTATCTGAGTAACTATACTTTGATAATTATATTTCTGTTTGAAGAAATATGGTATAATAAAATTATGGGATGTTCCTGCGCACCTGACCTCCATAGAATGGAAATATGTCACAGAGTTTAACAAGCTTGTTTAATGTAGATCCACAGTGTGAACAGGTATTGTATAATAAATTATGGGGTTTCTCTATTTTATTTTTACTTTCATCATATTTTGCTTTGGTTTTGATACCCCCAAATTCAACCCAAATTTGCAACCCTTCCCTTTCATAACCTATCATACTTTCATAAATTAGAGTCCATTTTCTATAGGCTGTTTTTGAACCTAGTCAACGACGGGTACTTTTTATAGTATATATATATATATATATATATATATATATATATATATATATATAGGGTGGAGAGCCAAAGTTTATAATGTTTTATGAAAAGACATCAACAATAAGCTATGACTAATTACGTTTTTAGATAGTTACGACAATTTATTTGCCTCTCAATAATGCATGAGAAAATGTTTTTTATTTAATGTCGCCCCCTTCTTTCTCAATAACTACTGTCACACGTTTCGTGAAACTTGCAGATATCTTCTTCAAATACTTGGGAGAGAACTTATTACATTCATGCGTAATAATATCATTAAGAAAATCGACATTGCTGTGAGATGTTCTACTGATAACTTGTTTTAAGACGCTCCAACTAGAGTAATCCAGAGAGTTTTGATCTGGCTAGATGGTGGCCAGAAACATTACTCCTTAAAAATACTGAAATGTTGTTTGCAGAAATCTTGTATTTTTCTAGCTTTGTGAGCTGGAGCACAATCCTCTGTCCATAAATAATTTCAATAGTTTGGCGCTGATATTTCAAAGTTTTATAGTAAGTGTAAACATTGATTTTGTAATCAGGTTTGTAGAATTTTATGGGTATTTTTCCATCAGAAGCTAAAACATCAAAAGCCAAAACATGACAAGTATTGTTAGTCCTGAATGTCCCTTTAACCTCAGCTTCTGATGCTGAGATGTGTCTGTCGTTTCTACGGTTCAGCACAGCATCAACAGTGACGATCTTTTCTTTAGCCATGTAGTAATTTTCTGACACATTTCAAGCCTATTTTCTTTTAGAGCATTTGTCAACAACTGTTAGTGTTTTTTTTATGTAGAAATTTAAGATCACATCATATTTTACTGCATTTCTATCCGTCTTACTCTCCACCTTAAGTTCACTTGCCATTTTTTGCATGCATTTCGTTGGATCTTTTTAATCTTAGCTTCAGCAGTTCTGGTAAATGTTTTGGTATGTTTTTTGTTGCTTCCCCCACTTCCAGACTTTTTAGTAATAGTTTTACTCATAGTAATTTTTTTCTACCTTGTTAAATTTTTTTGGAACACTGCCACTATCCCTGATGTCTCCTTTTGTGAAACGTGCGCATTTAGCAAATGCCACACTCTTTGACGGTTGACCTCTTGATGGTTTATATGGGTAAACATTTCTGAGCAGATGTGGATAATAATGGAAAATATAATTATGACAACAACATGTGTAAGCTTTTAAAACAAGTAGTGCAATTCTTGTTGTAAAAAGACAACTTAAATTTCATGTTAATGTTGCTTCCCCACCCTATATATATATATATATATATATATATATATATATATATATATACATATATATACATATATATATATACGTATATATATGCATATATATATATATATATATATATATATATATATATATATATATATATATATATGCGTTGTATACTTTGAGACCTGTGACTGATCTATTCTTTTTGATGCGTGCGGTGTCAAGCATATCATACACGTAACGAAGACGACACACCTGTCTGCTGTGTGACATTTCTAGGGCGTTCGTTAACGTCTTGGTGTGCTGAAACTGCACCAGAGACGCTTATAAACAAGGACCCAAGACGATGTTTTTTTTTTATATAAACATTTTCACTCCAAAGCATCTGTCCAGCAGTAATAAAGTAAGCGACGATATTTGGCTTCTATTTGAGACCTTACCTCTTTTATGGGCAGATCTTCTCAACCATCTTGCTTGTTCGGCGTCTATGCCCAAATTCACTCAGCTCAACTCAACTTACTCAAACCGGAGCACCAGATATGTCACGTTCGGTCCCAGTTGCATACATCCAGTGCAAACACCGGTAAACAACGTTAGCAACTTGACAAAAGATGCCAGGATTAAAATGTACTGTTGCCTCCCCGATATATATATATATATATATATATATATATATATATATGAGAGATAGACAGATAGATAGATATATAGATAGATAACTGCGTCTACCCGACTATTATCTAACAATACTTTGCTGTTTATTTTATACGCGGAGTCTTCTGTTTATGTGGTGATAAAACTTCTTAAATGTATTTGTGATGTTAAGTCATATAAGAGTGTTTACGTTCGTCAAAGGCGTACTCCTTTGTCTTTGGTCGGATTTTTCGCTTATCGATGTTCGATACTTATCAGAGGCATGCCGATACAATACTTAAATTACTTTTGTGTAGCATTTTTAAAGATTCGAAGTCAGTACAGAACTCACACAGAAACGGACACACACAAACATAAAAAAGTACCTTTTATAGAAATGGAGATTCATATATTAAATGAAGATATTAAACAAAAATTTCATATTCAAATGAAATCAAATCTGGTGTTCGAAGTTATATTGAAGTATACTCTACATGACTTCGTTATTAAAAATTCCCAGAAACTTTATTATTATCGCTAGTTTTCGTAAGACTTGCTCTCAAACAGCGATTAATATAAATTCAATAATTCATTTTCTCTTACAATAAAAACAATAACAGGAAATGGAATACTGGAAATAAAACATGAATTAAATTCCTGCCAAAACTAAAAAAATCAATTCTAAAGCATAAAAGGTATGTCTTTAAAATGGTGCCACTTCCGTTTTCGTGTCTCTTCAACTAATTGAGTTTACAAAACTAAAGAAGCTTTTTTGGAAGGACCGCTGTATGCACTAAGCGCGCACCGAACTATCTTACCCAGCCATCGTTCATCGTTGGGAATAGTACATTAAGAAATGTGATGACTATGTATAAAAATCAATTCTAAGGCACACAAAGCAGTTTGTTTCAATAGTAGCATTCTCGTCCTCAAAGCTATTAAGCTTTTTTTTATTTAAAAGAAATAGGATGTTTTACTTCTGTAATAAAGTCCATATAAGCGCGGTAGAAAATATCAACAGTAGCGAAGGGTGATAAAGTAGCGAAAAGATTAACAGCAGTAGTAGCCGAAACAGTGCATATGCAAATTAGTAAATGTACGCGAGAAGAAAATAGGATAAAAAAGAACAATGCTCCATGTGGTCGGACGAAACTAAGATTATTTCTTTTCATGCTCTCTTTTTTCTATGTAATCCATGATTTTTCTAAGCTTTGTTTTGAAATAAAATGTTCACTCTCTGTTTCACGTGTTATCTGTGAATTATTAGCAACATTACAGTTGAGCGATAGATTGAGACGGAGGTGAATTGTTGACGACTGTTTTTATATTCTATTACGTCATCATCACCGGAGTTCCCAGCCAATTTCAGGAAGCGTAACAGATTTAATTGTTATCTTCATCAAAAGTCAATAAAAAAACGTCTCTTCGAGAATTCTTTAACACTGTAATTTTATTATAACGTTTGTTTTACTGAACGAAAATTGCATTATTTTTTTTAATGTAGCTAAGCAGGTAACCTAAAAATTGATGGAAATTTGGTCGCAAAATGAGTGAGCGCTTAAACTTTAAACACTACAACCACTTAGTCATATATTCAAACACGCTAGTGTTTCGTATTATTTGGATTAATCGGACTACTATTCCGATTTTAATGTGATTTTCGCAACGTTTAGGTCGATGTAACCTCCGACCTCCTTCAGGCGTATCTTGTCGAACTCGGGAATGTTTCTCTCTAACTTGGGAATTTGGAAGGAATTGATGAAGGTGGATGGTTGGCGGAAGCATACGAGGTTGTTCGGGGAAGCTGGCGTGCTGAGAGTGTAACGAACCCCTTCAGTGGGTTGACATTTTTCTGGGGGATTAGTCGTCGTTCCGAGAAACTTAAATAAAGATAAATCAGGTCCCTCGGTATATGTGAACCCAGCTACACTCAATGACCGGCTGACTGGGTAGATAGTGATGGAAACCGTTCCTCCTTCGTGTGCTCGTGTGCTGGTCGAGGTTTTTTACTTGGTAGTCAGCACTTATCAAGGCCCGGAAGCCACTCAGGGATAAGGGTTATTGCGTGTACAGTAAACAATAGGATAATATCGTAGTAATCATTAGTAATGGAGATTTGATAACGTGTCTTGCTTAAGGAGGCGGTGTATCAGGAATTTGTTGGACTTGAAGACATCCAAGTTGTAGTCAGGTGGGAAACAGGCAAACGGAAGAGAGTGCCACAGGCGTGCACTTATAAGAAAGAAGATTTGTTCATGGAATCTACGTTTTGATTCAGGAACTGCTAAAGAGTGGGGAAAATTATTGACAGTGGTTTAAGCTAGACGGGGATTTTTCGTGAAAGATTGGCGAGGGGGGACCAGAGATTGGAGCTCAGACAAGCACTTTCCATGGAAATAACGATAAAACAAAGACAGGTTCGCAACGTCTTTTCTGTGGAAAAGAGGCTGCAGGGAAGAGAAAAGGGCATTCCCCACCAAGATACGAAGTCTATGTTGTACTCTGTCAAGGCAGGATATGCTGTTTTTAGCAGATCCTGCCAAGATGTGGCAGCAATACTCCATCCTTAGACGTACTTGGCTGTTATATAGATAGAGAATTGCTTCAGAGTATATAGATTTTATATAGATAGAGAATCGCAACATCGTAGGCATGCTCATCCAGAAAATCTCAACCAGGACAAGATTGCTGGGGCTCATCCCGGTTCAGTCTGGCGTTCGGAGGATGGTGTGATGTTAAGAACTTGCGCGTCTGAAATGGTGGATCGGTATCGAAAGAAGACGGAGTTGTGTGCTGCTATCTCTTCCCGGAAAAAATGTGAAGAATCACACTCAAGATGAGAACAGTAGCTCGATGAATCCAAATAAAACGAATAATCAATTCTCATCTCAAAAATTCAGAAACGATTGAACTGTTTCACCCATATTCTTTAAATAATAGACTAGATTGATATTAAGTTAGTGCAGCAAAGTGAAAATAGGAACAATTGATGAAGCGTATATATATTTTCATCAGAGTATAGAGAAAATTAAAAAAAAATAACTTAAATTTCTGAAATAACTTTTTTGTATTAGAAGTTCTACCAATGTGCAGTTTAATTCGTTTCTTTTAGTTTCACATTGTTGAGGATAATCTCTGTAAAAGTGTTTGCATCTGACAACATCTACACAAAATATTCATGAATAAAAGGGTATTCCAATATTGTTTCCTTTTAATGAAGCAGCCTAAGTTATCGAGAACATAGAAAGTTTGCTATTTACATGCGCACGGTAATATTTTTTATGATACAAAGTCAAACTTACAAACTGACAGACGGAGTAAGATTAATAGCGTCAGTTCTAATACGAATGTAAGTCACCGTTATATTGTCTTTTAATGATTATAATCTATATATCTATAAAAGTGAAAGTGTCTGTCTGCGTGTGTCTGTGTGTACATTTCCGTACGCAATAACTCTGTCAATTCTAAGCCTTCAGACTCAAAATTTGATATTCAGAGTACTGAGATTTGGAAAGATCTATGTGATTGGTTCTCGAGCAGAAATTTTGCGATTAAGGGGTAAAAGATCAACTATTTGACCTTTGAGAACTCTACCATACTCCTCCTATAATTTTGGGTCTAAACACTTGAAATTTTAGATATAGATTCCTTCGACATGGATCTAACATAATAACTTGATTTGAGCCCTAAACAATACGTTTTAAGGGGTCATAATAGGGGTAAAATTGTAAAAATTACCGGTTTTTTTTGCTCGGCATACACCTCAATGCACCCGGGCAACGCCGAGCATCATGCTAGTAATCCTCTAAAGACAAATAAAAAATTACATGTCAGCACATGGAATCATGGGAGGAACTACGTTTCATCCATGGAAGACCACTTTTGCATTTCGCCTTTACACAAAATGTTATAATAATATAGTGGAAGAGACAATTGATTATTCTTTCTGTGAGTCGTGAGACATAAATGCAAATGCAGCCCTGATTTTTACCGACAGACTGACATATTCATATATGAATACGCAACTTAAAAGATAAAACATTGCGTAAATATTGCAACCTCAATGTTTGCTAATTCGACACTAAGAAGACTTTCATTTTACTACATGTAAACGTGTAACCCAGCGCGATCAACTATGTGCAAATACGGAGCGAGTGAGCGAAATGATATCACAGTAAGAAGAGAGTACTTTCGAGAATGTAATGAAATTAAAGACGGGTGTAATGTTCGAGAGCACCTTCGAGTAAGTCAAATCACATGAGAGAAGCAGATCGCGTGAGAGACGTCACAGCCGTAACGAGAAGTCAGGCCTGGCAGGTAAATAAGGAAATTAATGTGGTACATCAAAAACTAGCAAATTGAATTCTTTGGTATTCTTCATCTAATTTGTGACTAAGGCTACAACGTGTTGGGTAACGTCACAAGCTTATGGATATTAAAAGTGGTAATGGCATGCGACTGTAAGATAATCACGGAGTTTTAGTGAAATAAATTATTGCAACAACACTATTATATGGGATAATGTGATTAGTGAAACTAGTGCTAGACTAGTGAAATCAAATCTATCCTTTTAGAATAAAATATGTTAAAATGCATCTCCAAGTAAATGACTATTCTCGTTAATCGAACGCATGTAAAGTGTGAGAATACAGGTTTTCCAGTGTAGTGCATGTAGAATGGCTGTTTAAATAAAATAATTTTTATATTGCATTGGTGTACTTCAATCCCAATTATAGCCACTTTACACTCCTTGTAAAATGGACGGAAAATTTCAATGACATTTTTCAAATAAATCTGTAGTTTTGGTTTGTTTAGGGCGACGATGTTATCGTTCTACCCTGTATAAACCACAACACATTCTGTAATGAACCACGGTTGACGGTTAGGATTTTGATGGAATTTCTTGGAGAGTATAAAGAGCTCTATGTGGACAAGTATCCATTTCGTCATGTCTGATATTATACAAGGTAAATCCTTTTTAAATATGAACCACAGATGTATATCTGATATAACTATTCGGAAGTTATCCCAGTCAGCTATATAGTATCAATATAAAGTATGAGGGAGACGTAAGTTCGTTAACCAATAGAAACTTTACAAAGCCGATGTATTTTCTGGCGCTGGTATGTTCAATCGGGTCATTTCCTGTTCTTGTCTATTACGATTTATTTTTAATGGTTTGTTGATCGTTACTAGTCCAGACGTATCAGTTGTTTATGTTAATATTTATAATCTTTTTTTTCAGGAAGATATGAATGTACTGTAGCTAAGAAAAAAAAACACGGAATATTGTCTCACTACACGACTCCCAACAATCCCCATGGTGCAAAATAGAAGCCACATACGTCCTTGTTGGGGTTGAAAATAGAAGTTTAAAAACAGGAATCGGAATAAAGATGGCGGTAAAATATACAGATATAATAAAGTAAAAAGATTCAGCGACTCATAAATCATATTCACTATATAACAGAATTCAGCAGTTTGCATCATACCTTATCTTATCAGTCTACTTTGTTTACTCATAAACCTCATATTCATTTGATATTAAAATATGCACGGCTGGAATTGTCAGCAGAAAACACCCAATAACTAGTTTGTCATTTTAATAAAATTACGAATTATGTTTTGCAAAATTAGATTTATTAGCAAGTAAATTAAAAGCTTAATCGAATGAATAAACATCCTGCCGGATAGATTTAGAATATTATTTACAAATTAGTAAGAAATATCATCATATTTAACAAAGGGGTGCCCTTTTCTCTTCCCTGCAACCTCTTTCTCACAGAAGAGATGTTGCGAGTCTGTCTCTGCTTCAGCGTTATTTTCATAGCAAGTGGTCGTCTGAGCCTTCATCTATGGTTCCTCCTCGCCAAACTTTCACGAGAAACACTCGTCTCTCTAAAAACACTATCAATAATTTCCCTCATTATTAGTGCCGAAAACCTAAACGTAGATTCAATGAACAAAGTTTATTTCTTAAAACGGCACGACTATGGAACTGTCTACCGTTGGCTTGCTTTCCAGCTAACTATAAAATGGTTGTCTTCAAGTCCAGCGAAAATAATTTCTTGATGAGCCATTCCACTTACATTAATAAATTTACCGAATTTCCATTACAAACGATTACTATATTAGCCAATTGACTACTGTATACTCTTTTACCCTTATCCTCGAGTGGCTTTTGGACCTTGATAAATGGTGATGCTTATGTAAAAAAAAAGAAACTCGCTACACGATTATGTAGTGTAATTCAAATCTTGTCGGTAGCTGAATGCTTGATGCTTCGTCAGGGCTTTCAAGAATATTTTTTATCGTGACGCCATCACGAGACGGGGTGCTTACCACGGTTAAAGGGAGTCCGATCTACCCGCGAGAGAATATTAGACAGCGCCAGCTTCTCAACCTTGTATTTTACCTCGCATTAAGGTATTACCATGAAAATAACGATACGAGATGTATATGAAAAAGGGGCTGTAGAAAGAAGAGATTCGGACATCTCGTAATAGATTTTGAACCAGTTTTTATAGTGTATCGAAGCATCGAGTCCAATAACAGGACTTCTTCAAGTGTGCAATGCTGTACTACATATTAAAGGAATTATAAAATTGCATCATGGGTAACATTTGTATAGAGCCAGCGAATGATTTAACTATATTTCCACTGAACTTAGTTTGGATTTACTTAATCTGTATAAACGATTGTAGTACTGATTTTTGGTCCCTCGACAAAAAGAAGGGTTGATATGTGAATTCATCTTTGTCTGTTCTTCCATTCGTCCGTCCGCATTTTTCTCAATAACTACGCCTTGCAATTTTTTTAAATTTTGCACAAACATTAAACATGATATGAGTAAAAATGTGCTAGAACAGATTTTCCTGGAAAACACTGGTTGCGCCCCTTTCGGGTTAAAATGTCTATAATTGACACTTTTGTGCTTATTTAAAAGAAATTGATGCCTTGGATTTTTATAAAACTTTCTGTAATTTTGTAACTAACTGATTTCTATATAATTTTGTTTTTCTATAGTTCGTGATAACTCTTGGTTGTGCCCGAGAGGCTCTTTTAGGGCTAATAAAAACACTCCATTTTTGCGACTTTTTTACCATATTTGTCCAAAATATTTTGTGTTTGTCAATTCAGCAGTTTTGCATTGTGCTGAAGTCATATATAATAAGGCCCTAGGAACTTTTGGGGCTAAATTGCGGGGGGGGGAATGATGTACTTAGTCCTTTTTTGCATAGTGCCGAACTCAAATTTAGAGATGTTAAAGCCTAAAACTGCACCGTTTGTTAATTTTCACTAGGATTTGAAGTCCCCTGGGGAGTTTCGGGCTAAAAGGGGAGAGACAAATGCTGAACTTAGTCATTTTTTATTCAACGTGCACTTTGCACTCACGGGGGGCCATGCATGCTTCACTTATTTCCTTTAATTCTGTTACTTAATGGAAACGTTATCCCCTTAGTTTTATTAGCAAGTAAATTAAAATCTTAATCGAATGATAAACATCCTGCCAGATAGATATAGAATATTATTTTCAAATTATTAAGAAATATCATCGTCTTTTTCAAGATTTGAGATCAGTTTAGCACTTAGCATGAAATAACGATACGAGATGTAAATGCTAGCTACGTCTCTTATGTGAAAAAGAGGCTGGAGAAAGAAGAAATTCTTAAAAGATTCCAAACTAGATTTTGTACCGCACCGAATGTGGAAAACTGCGCTGCATATTAAAACAATTATGGAATTGCATACCGAGTGAATTTTTTTAGAGCCAGCGAGTGATTCAACCGTCTTTCCAGCGAACTTAGTTTAGATTTACTTAATCCGTATAAACGATGATAGTACTGATTTTTTTTTGTTTAGTCTTATTACTGTAATATACTTCATGAAAACCTTATCCCCAAAGCTGCACTCTATGTTAACATTGGAACAAAGAAAGAAAAATGTAATTTTAAAAGGTTAATCGGAACATAATTATTGATAGGTACTTAAGGGGTTGAAGTCTGTTAAAAAGAAACCACGAGAAAGAGTCGATCTTATTTGATCTTGTCGATGTTTCCGGCTATTTTCCTTCTTGCTAATTACATCTTTAAATTTTACCCGCGAACAAGCGTCTGTTACGTTACCATGACAACCGATTCGGGGAAATTGGCTCGACTCCATAAAGTTAAGCGGCTGTTTTTAATGAAGTATCTTTAACCTTGCGGCCGTAGCTTAGACACCCTCTTCTTTTCTTTCTTTCTTCTCTTTTTTTTTTTTTTTTTTTTTTTTTGCAGAGTCTGGTAATTAGAAGTGAAAATATATTCAGTCTAATATTTTTCTCCGGTCTTGTTTTTGTAATTTGAAAACAGCGGACTCAATCTTTTCGTAGCGACTTGTTTTAAATTTAGTAACATTACCTGTCATTAGGTTTCGAAGTATACGTTATTTATGGATCTATTAAAGTGAAAATGTGTTTGTGGGAGAAGACTTCTCAACCTATGTACTCAAAAAAAATTTTCTACAGACTTAAAATTCGGTAAATAGAGTATTCAGACAGGTGGAAACTATTTATTTGGTTTTCACTTGGAAGAATACGCCTGCAAAGTAGTCAAAATTGAAAAAAAATGTAACGGTAGTTATTTTCTGATGTTTATCTGTGAACTATTTCACGAATGCACATGTGTGAATCGTCCACGTGACAGATTACTTATGTCAGGAATATGTATTGTTGAAAACATTTTCAAAAGACCTTTCCAGCTGGCCTAATGGTTATCGCACTCTCTTCAGGCTTAAGTTTCGATCTCGGCTGAAATATTTTTTATTTATAAGAAGTTTGCTGTTTAGAAAACACTATTCGCATGCAAATCTCTCAGTTTCTGTCCGCTTTTTTTTTTCTTTTCTTTATTTGATTTAGAAGCAGTTAACTTTGCATTTAAGACCTGCGATGTTTCCGTTTATAATAAATAAGAATTCTGCATTAATTGACTTTGACGGGCTGGATAATCAAGAGAAATTTAAAATTTATAAAGCTAAATACATACGTTACGCTATTGATAAGATTTAAAGTGATTGAGCGAACCAAAGTCGCGATCGCGCACAAAAACAGCTAACCGCCTTTTATTTCCAAGAGAGTGCTAAACTCTTATAAATTTACTTTTAAAGAGATTAAGTGTGTGTATGTATGCATGTGTGGATCTTATCTTTTCATACGCACAAACACACACACCTAGGTATATATATATATATATATATATATATATATATATACATATGTATATATATACATATGTATATATACATATGCATATATATATATATATATATATATATATATATATATATATAGTAAGTTATAAAATGTACATGGCGATTAAGCTGCACTGAATATTCCGCGTTTCATCTACTATAGGATTCTTCAGGCTTATGCGCGAATTCTGTGGTTGTTTGTCGTTTTTATATGCGCATCTTCTATTGAGATTTTAGTTAGCCAATCAGCTTTCTAGTATCCACCGCGCCCTTCCCATCAGCCAATGAGAATGCATTTATTGCACAAATGCCTATTTGACCTTTGGTTGACTTGTTCCTTTTGTTCCTTTGTGTGTGTTCTATTTAGCCTGGATATTTAGTTTCTTGATCTGTTTTAAATCTAGGTTAATGGTTTTTTTTAATGTTAGTTTATATATAAATATATATATGTGTACACAAATATATGTACATATATACATATATATACATACATATATGTGTGATCGTTTATGTATATTCATGTTTATTTGATTTATTTATTTGTTTATTTTCTATTGTGTTGAATGAATTCAATTATTTACGAAAGTGCATTTTTACCTAAATGCGAGTTGGGAAACATATCGATAAAACCAAAACAAAACAACATCTAAGTAAATCGCGATATATCCAGACAGTTGGCGAGATGGTCCAGGGGTAAGGATTTAGGCGCATTACCGTTGGGTCCCGATTTCGAATCTCGCTAGATACAACCAAAACTCAAGGATCACTGCTGGGGAGATTGTAGAGGAACAGAGAAGTTCTGGAGTGAACGTGTCGCGACACACAGTTAGTAGAGATTTGAAGATAGCTGGTTTGAAAGCATATCGCCCGAGGAAGACACCCTTATTGAAACCTGTGGATCTGAAAGCAAGGCTGGAGTTCGCAAAGCGCCATATTGATAAAGATGCTGCCTTCTGGAAACATGTTATATGGTCTGACGAAACGAAATTGGAGTTACTCTGCCATTATAGTCTTTATTCTGTTTACAGGAAATCTGGCGATGCCTTCTAGCCTAAGAAGACCATACCAACTGTGAAGCACGCCGGAGGCAGTTTATGTTTTGGGGACGCTTTGCTGCCACTGGACCAGGACGACTTGTTAAGGTCGCAGAAATCATGAAAAATGAGGAGTATGTTAAAATCCTGAATGAAAACCTGAAGGAATCTGCTAGAGAGATATCACTTAGTCGACGTTGGTGCTTCATACAAGATAATGATCCAAAGCATTCGGCTAATCTGACTTAAAAATGGCTTGAGGACAAAAATATCAATGTTTTAGAGTGGCCATTCCAGAGCCCGGACCTCAATCCCATTGAACATTTATGGAGGATTTAAAAATTGAGGGTAATGGAAAGGAGGCCAAAGAACCTCGCTCAGTTAGAGGATTATTGTCAGGAGGAATGGAAAAATTTTCTGTTGAAGAATGCTACAAGTTAGTGGAAAACTATAATAAACGACTATAGCAAGTGATTCCGGGTAAAGGCCATAGAATCAATCATTAGAATTACAATGCCAATAAATTTGAATAAGGGAATTATGAAATATCGTTCGTAATTTCTTTATTATTCATATTTGGTGAAATTCGATTGTTAAACTGAAAAGAGCAGTTCAAAATATATATTATACTTTGGGATTTCCTTTGAGTTAACCCTTTTCTGAAGGATTTTTAAGACAAAATGTTTTTGTTTTTTTATTGAACCGTGCCAATACATATGATCATGACTGTAAACATATATACATATATATATATATATATATATGTATATATACATATATATATATATATGTGTATGTATATATATGAGTCCTAGAGTGGATGAAACGCGGAATATTCAGTGTAGCTTAATCGCCATATATATTTTATAAATTACTAACTAGCTCTACCTACGTATTGAGCACTTTTGAAGTAAATACTTAAAGTTTACGCATAAATCTATACTTTCGTATATTAATTTTATGTGAGTAAAGTAAGTAGTTATATATATATATATATATATATATATATATATATATATATATATATATATATATATATATATCATGTACGTTTAAACACCCAGTTACAACGCATTATAATGAACATAAAATAAACCCATATTTTACTTGTTTGAAAGTTATATATTTCGGAGTATTTTAATATTCATAATTTTATGCATTTTTTTAAAGTAAGAAGACGAAGAAGAAAAAAATAAACAAAGAAGGAAACAAACAAATGTACGAAATTCTAACCATGAAGATGCTTTGAAATATATAAATTTCAAACAAGTAAAATATGTTTTTTTTTTTCATAATACTTTATTGTCGTTTGGATTTCAAACGTACATGATACGTATTCTATTTTATTCAAATTAAATCAATGTTCCTAATACGGAACTGACAGCTACATATATATATATATATATATATATATATATATATATATATATATATATATATACATATATATATATATGTATATATATATATATGTATATATATATATATATATATATATATATATATATAGGGTGACTAAAAAACCGGGTCCACACTCTAATTAACCCCGTTTCTTAGTGTTTTGTCCGAATAAAATGAAACTGTAGTCATAACTAGTTTATTTTATTCAAAACATCACATCAAAACACTAGGGTCTTTGGTCTTTTTTTCTCCGTTCTGCAGCATATGTTCTAGATGGCCTCCATTTAGCTTTTCTTTCTTGTTTTTGGGGTCACGTTATATATATATACCTCTTTACTATGCCTCCCCACATATATATATATATATATATATATATATCTGTAAAGTGCTGGATATAAAAATAGATAGAATGAATCGAATCGACTTACACTTTATTAATTGCTGAGGTGAGATTGATCATAAGACAGACCGCAATGTATTTCTTTTCACTCGAGATGTAGCGCTAATCGAATGCATTAATGAGGCTCGCATTCAATTTGTCACTGATCCAATCGGGTGTGAACAGATGATTTAATATGCAGCACATCACAAATGCAACTCATTGGACAGATCTTACATCTCAACGCAGGAGACACTCATCCGTGAACTTTTCTGGATTCTTAATAAATGAAAGTATTGATGTGTGCCAATTTTTGCTTTAGTATATAACTACGTATCTATTTTCCTGTGTATGTTTCTATCAATCAACCATACTGAGTGCTGTATACGCCTTATTATTAGTGTTTCATACTAGATATATACTTGTAATAATTATGTATATATAATTTACTAGCAGGGAGACTCAACGTTGCCCGGGATTGACTAATGATCAACGAATATATCACACTCGTATCGTTTTATCTTCATCGAAAGCTGTGAAATCGCCCTGGAGGAAGCTTTACATGCATTCATGTAATATCTTAGTCACAAATACCATGTTAATTGCACTCTAGAAAACTAAGGTTTCTTTCATAAATTTATTTTATATAAACTTTGTGTTCCAGTTAACGAAAAAGACATTAAGAAATTTACGTGCGGGGGTTGGAACCTACAGACCACGTCATGCAAAAAAAAAAAACAAAAAAAAACACGCTATCAACTTCCCTACAGTAGAAACTTCATTCTTGCTAAGCAAGAACATCGAAAAATGGCTTAACCGATGATAGATAAATAACATAACTGTTCGATTATCGATTATTGGTAATTATCGGGTGTATTCTGAGACAAAAAATAACTATGATCATTCCCAGACATGGAAGTTCTGTAAATTTTAAAGAAAATCTGTTCAGCGGTTTCGGAGTCTATAAGGAACGGATTCACAGAAACACAGAGAAAGTCGCGTTTATATAATTGCAAAGTTAGATATACATGCTGCATGCTCATAATATCGTTTATACAGGCATCAATATTTGCCTATTAATGTATGTATAAAGTGAATAACCGTTCAAGTAACATTTTGCGTATCACGTATAAATCTGGCAATGCTTGTATGTGCATGTGGTATTATGTGGTTGGGTGTTTAACACATTCATAAACAGTTCAGTAAGAGGACAACAACATTTGGGCGAAGTTCAAGGTTAAATTATAAGAGTATATTTTTCACAACAAAGACATATACTTTTTGTTCACCCGACAAAAGGAGGGTGGACCTATAAATTAACCCTTGTCTGTTAATCCGTTCATCTCTCTGCTCTTTTCTTTATAATCACGCCTTGCAATGCCTTTAATTTTGCAAAAACATTAAACATGATATGAGTAAAAATATAACAGAATGGATTTTCCGGGAAAACTCCGGTTGCCCCCCCCAACACACACAGGGATGCCTTTCGTGTTAAAATGGCTAAAATTGACACTTTTGTGCCTATTAAAAAAAGTTGGTGCCTGGATTTTTATAAAACTTTCTGAAAAACTGTAACTAACTGATTTCTATATGATTTTATTTGTTTGGCTGTGCCCCAGAGTCTCTTTTAGGGCTAATAAAAACACTGCATTGTTGGGACTATTTTACCATATTGTTTCAAAATGTTCTGTGTATATCTATTTAGCAGTTTTGCATTGTGCTGAATTCAAATTTCAATATGTTAAGAACTTGGGGAGTTGTGGGTTAAAAAGGGTCGGGTAATGATGGGTTCGGTCATATTTTTTGCATAGTACAAAACTCAAATTTACGAATATTGAGGCCTAAAACTGCACCGTTTGTTAATTTTCACCAGGATTTTACGTCATCTGTGGACTTTAAGGCAAAACGTGGGGGCAATGCTGAACTTAGTCATTTTATATATCAGTTAAAGTGAGTTTCTTTTATGCTACCTCAGTCTAGAAAGATTTTTCGTTATTGTCTGTTGCAAAGAAAACAATCTGAAAAAAACACAGTTTTAAGATTGACAATTAAAATGTTTTAACCGAAACAACCGGTATACACGTGAGTAGATATTACTTAATAATAATTAAAAAAAACATTTGTCAACTTAATAATCACGTTGAGAATAAAAAAGTAGTATTTCCGATCTTAAAAAATGAACTTTACGTAATCCTCGAAACCGGAAAAAATGTTCTGTTTTTATTTAATTAACTGCCGATAAAAAATCCAAATAAATAATAAAAAGTTGCATTTATTTTTACCCTGTTTAAATGTAAAATAAAACATATATATAAATTGTAAATGATACAATGTTCGTTTGTTTTTTTTTTTTGTTCATCGTCATTTAATTGGGATTTAGTTGTTTATATAATAAAAATTTAATCTTCATTTAACTTACATCTCTGATAAAAAAAAAATCGAAACAAGGAAAATTTTGTTTTAATATAATAATTCGCCCAAATTATGAAATAAACTTGTTTAAATGCAAATAAAAGAGACCACCGTTACGATTCAAAACTAAAACTTACGATACAACCTCTTAACCCACTGGCCCACAACGCTGAATGCGGAATAACATGGGAAATATTTTATTTAAAACAATTTTAAAAAATAATGCCTGACGCATTCGTAGTTTTTAAAGTCGTTTAGAAAGAAACAATTTCACTGACCCGTCCTTTGTTTAAGGCTTTATTTCTATAGGAAACAATCGATGTATTTTTTTTTAATTCTCATAGTATGCGCCTGAGGTATAGCAATTTCAGAGGGTTTTGGTTTCGACCCGGCCCGGTGCGGCTGACGAAAATTTTAATAGAGATAATAATTTACATACATACATTCACACACACAAAAAAACGACGTTTGAGATTTATATTATAGACTACATGATATTACTGTCTGGTTTGGTTTACAGAATCGACTCTCCGACCCTCTGCAGGCAACATTATTCACTCTCGCATGCATTTTCTAACTGGCATTCCGATTTTCCTTGTTACGTATATCTAACTGTTTTATTTGTACCTAAAGCCTGATTGCATCATCTTTTGCGTTCGTAAATATGACACACGCTTGTTATTGTCTAAAAACTTGTTTTGTTATCGCAAACTCCTAATTCAGACAGATTACGATTTGTTTACAATTACGTTCTTTTCAATTTTGTTTGTTGTTTACTGTTTGGAAATGTTTCTAAATATTTACTATTTCTTTCACAGTGTTTTTTTTTTCATATTTTGTTTGTCTAAGTATGCAAACTGCACATTTAAACTAGTTAACATACTCGCTAGAAACCGTATGGTCCCATCCGTTTAATTAAAGGCGTTTTACGCAGACATTCCTGTGTCGCTGTTGTCGCCGTCGCTGTGAACCCATTTTAGTTTTATTCCGTTTACACAAAACACTTTGACACTTTTTTTTTTGTATAAAATGTTTATTTTATCGAAAGACAAGAAAATTCTAGGGAGATGTGAACGCGGAAGGAAAGAGGCATGGATATATACAGGGTGAACAGAAAGTCCTTGAACCAATTCAAAAGTGGTTTATTAATAGAAAATTACAAAAATATAAATTAAACATGAATGAAAATTATAAGTTAGGAAACCAAGTATAAATTCAAATTATTTATTTTCCATGTGATGTCCCTTCCTTTCGATTAGACGTTCAATTCTCTGTCTGAAGTTACCAACCGAGGCACGCAGCGTTTCCTGAGGTATTTTAGCCCATTCACTCAGAAGAGATGTCTTCAAAACATCAACACTTGGATGAGCAACAGAACAGACCTTTGCCTCCAACAAAGACCACACCGAAAAATCCATGGGATTCAAATCAGGAAATGCAGGAGGCCACATCTCCTTACTCCAGAATCTTGGAAAATGACGTTGGCACAAGTCCTGAGTTTGTTCTGGAGGTGTGGGATGGTGCTCCATCTTGTTGGAAGGTGGAAGGCTGATCTTTGAAGTGTTTCTACATCTCTTCAAATGCTGGAACCAAAATATCGTTAATGTAGCGATCTGTGTTGATCTTAACCCCCCTGCTCCACGAAAATCAGAGGCGACTTCCAAGATTTGGAGACTGCAGCCCACACCATGAGGAAGACGGCTTATTTCGGCGGAAAACTATTCTCACGGAGTCATCAATGTCTGCTGAAGATTTTGCGTAAACTCTGTCGGTCTGATTGTTAACAGTCGCTTCAATTGTGAAGAGTTTTTCATCAGAAAAAACGATCTTTCGCTCTGCCGTGCCAACCCTCAGTTCTCCAAGAAGAAGCTTTGCTCTTTCAAGTCTCTTGTGCTTTGGGGCAGGTGTGAGGTACTGTCTCTTTCTCATCTTGTAGGGGGACAACTGGAGATCGTTTTTTACGATGGTTCTCATCGAGGTCACGCTCACATTCATGTCTTTAATCATTTGTCTTGCAGATCCCTTCGGGTTCCTCCTTACCCTCTCTCGGACAGCTTTAATCACCTTCTTTGTTCGAGCAGTGCGAGGTCTTCCACTCCTAGGACGGTCTTCAGATGTACCAAGTTCCTTAAATCTGTTCACAACATGGTACACGGTGGATTTAGCCACTTTCAAGACCTTAATAATCTCTGAGTTTGTCCTTCCCGCGCAATGAAGCTGAATTATGACCTCTCATTTGCTCATTTTTCTGAAAGTTTAAACAAAATTATTTTAATATTTTTGTTAAAAATAATTAGATCAATAGTTAGACTAAATACTTACTTTATTCGAAAAGAGAAAAAGTGATTTTAACAATATTTAATTTTAAAACTAAAAATAGTCCAAGGACTTTCTGTTCACCCTGTAGACACATGGCCGGATATATATTCTAGCTACATACACAAAGATATAAAGTACCCCCTTCGTTCATCGCATAACTGGTAGAAATCTTACTAGCTACTAATGTAAAAAGAGTAGCATCCTGATGTCGCATGCTTTCACTAACTTTCGTCGATAACAATTACATATTTTATTTGAATTTTGTTTTGGTGGTCTATCCTTTAGTATATTTGATATTTTAAAATAATTTAGTATATTTGATATTTTAACAGAATTTAATAGAAATAAAAGAATTAAATGGTCCTATTATTTTAATTAGAATTGATTATTGAGATGAGTATTATATATATTAATTCATTTATTGCGGACTATTATTCTCATCCTTATTTGTTGTTGTCACGCCGTTTCGGCCAGCGACTCCTCTGGCCTTCGTCAGGTGGTAACCGCGACGGATACTAACTTCGAATCTTCTAACTGCATTCTCAGTAATCACTGCCATCCGTAGTTGTTGTCGTCTCACCAAGTTCTGGCCAAGTAAGCCTCTGACCGGCTTTGGGTAGGATTGAAACCGCTATCTTCGGACAATGCCCATCTGGAACCGTAGAGATTCAACGTCTGTATCAGCAGCTCGCCACGGGTCCCGAACAACTACGGATGGCAGTGATTGCTGAGAATGCAGTTAGAAGATTCGAAGTGCCTATCCGTCGCGGTTACCACCTGACCAAGGCCAGAGCAATAGTTGGCCGAAACGTCGTGAAACAACAACTAATAAGGATGAGAATAATAGTCCGCAATAAATATATTAATATGGTCCTAAACTGTTTTGGTATAAACAGTTTTGATAAATCTTAAACTCTATTTTTCTATTAATATCTCGCTGTATACATATATATATATATATATATATATATATATATATATATATATATATATATATATATATATATTAGTAGTCAGAGGATTCCAATTGTTCTCCTTATTCCGATAGAATTACCGATTTCGATTCCGATTCTATATTAATTTCTTATGATAGGGTTGCTTTTATGGACTCGGGTGAGGTTAGCGCAAAACCCCATGTATAATGTGGACATATTTTCACAAATGTAAAAATATACCCGTGAATGTGACCTATAATGTAAAGTATTACTGGTTATTTAAAATCAATAAATAATTTTAATTTTATCATTAATACGAGCCGTGAGAAATGAAGATTTAGACAAAGAAAAAAAAAACAACATAAAATTCGTTTTGGGCCACCAGGAAAAAAAAAAAGCAAGAAAAGCTTATTTTTTGTTACGGGTTTTAAAATAGGTTTTTGTGCCATAGCTAACTGTAAATGACGCAACAATAAAGTAGAACGTTGTACATATTTATCTCAGTCTCATCTCAACTATAATATAAAAGTAACGTTGTGTGCCTGAATCCGTTTCTTATATGTTCCGAAACGGCTTAGCCTATCTTTTTCATATTTCACACAAAGCAAAGTTATATCTCTGGTGGTGTTCTTAGATACGTTTTGTACAGGAATTCATCCCATAAGTAGTGTAGATCGAAAAGATCCGGTCTTAAATATAGATTATCTCTCTTATAGATGAAAAAATGAATTCCAACTGATTATTTTACGTTACGCCGACAAGGGAAATAATTAAATTTTAGCTAATCATTTCTTCTTAAAAAGAGAGTTATTGCAGTCTGAAGATATAGCTTAGTGGTAGAGCATTCGACTACAGGTCAAATGATTCCCTGTTCAAGCCCAGTTGTACCTCACCATTTTATTTTAAATTTGTTTTATTAATGGATTCAATTTACTATAAAAGAAGATGCACCATTTCCAATCGCCGCAAAGCATTTCTTCGCTTGTATGTTTTTAAACTAAACATTAATCAATAATGATTTTTTTAAGGAATTCATTGGCAAACAAAAATATCAACTGACGTGATATTATAAACAAACACAGGATCTGATGAACGGCATTATTATTATTATTATTATTATTATTATTAGTAGTAGTAGTAGTAGTAGTAGTAGTAGTAGTAGTATTAGTATTAGTAGTATTATGTTTAATTTTTGTTTGCGAATTAGGCTATCTGATAATTATTCCTCGTAATATATAATACTCAATAGATGATTGATTCTACCATATTACATACGCAATCTGCAAAAATTAAAATATCATATTTAAGCGAAGTCCACGACGAAGGAAACGCCCGGATTCCTTTCAGTTTAATAAACATTTTTTTTTTTTGTGTGTGTTACTGTTTTATTATTATGGACTCAAAAGGAGATTCCACACAGACCATCAAAGATCTCTCATTGAAAAACTCATGTGGTGTTCCATGGACGCTGAGTGACAAGTCTCCACGGATTCACTATTCTTTTCACTTCTTTCGATAACATTTTCAAATACATTTGCGTTTCCAATTGATCTCTTGCTGGCAGCAACCATTGTTCTCCACTGGAATTTAAGTGGGAATAAGCCTCCCAAAGTCCCAGTTCTTTTCGCACTTGTCCAGCTGAAGTCAGGCCAGCGCTATCTCCTCTGTCTTTGTATCCTCATTGACCCTTCTCGACTATTTGGTACCACGCTTTGATGGAGGGTGTTGATGGGGCTATGGGAGATGATGGGTGAGAGGATAGAGACTTTGTAGATATGCAGCTGCAAGGTGCTTGGTTCCATGTAACGTTTCTTCATAGTTATCCTCTGCCATATTTTGCCGCGCAGTTGGCCATATCTATTAATCTCCACATTCAAGGATTTTCCTTAATATTTCAGCTGTTTCCATTATCGTTATTCGTTGTATCTTTACAGCCATTCCTCTGATTTTAATTTCTCTCATTATTTTTTAAATTTTTTCGAAATTGTTTTTAGTGATGCTACTCTTATAGGTATTATTTTAATTTTCTTCATTATCTAAATCCCTTTGAGCTCTCTGGCTAACTCTTTGTATTTTCTCCGTTTCTCCTTTTCTTTGATAGTCACCCTTTCGTCAGCTGGGATAGGAAAGTCTACGATTTTACAGGAGTTTTCTTTTTGTTAATCATTACGAGATCCGGTTTTCTACCTTGAATGGGTGTAACGTTTGTATGTTCATGTCCCACAAGATTTTGTGATCCTCGTTTTCGAGTACTATTACCGGCCTATACTTGTACAATTTATATGTGCATTCCAGATGCTGTTGTTTGCATAATTCCCAGTATACTGTCCTCCCATTTTGCTGTTCATGTTCTTGTATTCCTTTTTGGCCCAGTTTTTTGCAGTCACTTACTATATGAGTTATTGTTTCGTCCATTTGTCCACAGAGTCTGCATTTGCTGGTTTCTCGTGTTTTGTCGATCTTTGCTTTGATGTGATTGGTTCTTATCGAGTTATATTGTGCTGTAATTATTAGGGATTCAGTTGTTGCTTTTGTTGTTTACGTGCCACTCTCGCATCTATGTCTATGTGTTTCCGTTATTTTTATCGCTTGTTATATTTATGACTCTTCCGTGTAGTTGCCTCTCCTTACATTTTTCTTTTTTCGTTTTAACCTTTGTCTAGTGTCTCTTGCTCCCATAATTATTTTTTCAGTATTTTTCATTATGTATTTTTCTAGTTCTTATTAGTGTCATTCACACAGTCTTCTTTATCAATCAGCCCTCTCACACCGTCTATTTCTTCCATAGTATGTCAATATAATCCTTTGGGTGTAGTGTATTGTGTATGGTCCTGATTTTCCTAGTCTTCTTATCGAGCTGTTTCAGTTCTTTATCCCACCTTATGAACGATTATTATTATTATTATTATTATTATTATTATTATTATTATTATTATTATTATTATTATTATTATTAATGGAGAATTCCGGTAAGGATATTTTTTCGATAAAGTCTGCTCGTTTCCATGTTTTCATGACAATACAGAAACAGTTCTCGTCGCCAGTTGCTACCTGTTTTAGAAAGTGTGTCTACACAATAACCACGAAAAATAATGCCAAAAATAATGCAACAGCATCGTAAAATTTTGTATAGATTTATTTAATAAAGTACACTGGAAATTGTGATATTTTAACCACTCAACGTGCAATGATAATCTCTCGAGTTGATGTCGAGTATCTGTCTCTAAAGGTGTCATCCCTGACGTCCCTATACATATCAAATCAAAGCCGATCACCCTTTTTCCGCCAAAGAAAATTAACACTTTTTCTTGGTTTAACTCTAACAATTTTCTACTCTTTTCTCCTAAGTAGGTGGTGAGGCTCTAATATTTAAACGTATAGAATCCAAACGAAAAGTACCCGTTCATTCACGACCCAAGAAAGAGCGATATAAAGACAGAAAAGAGACTATACTTATATTCATTAAATCAAAACAGTCTATGTAGTGATCAATCAAATGTAGGCCATATTTATTTACACAAGCCTGGGGGGGCGTAGCCCGGGTGTTTTGAGGTGTGTATTGGGGGGAAAACTGGTAAGTAGCCAGGCAGGCTCCAACCCGTACAACGAAAGAGAAAAAGAACGTAAACAAAAATGTGATGTTTTTGCTGTTGCGCTTATCGCACAAATGGAAGTAACGACGGGTTAAATTAAGGCTAGTCAATCGAAAAAATTGGGGGCTTTCGAAAATATCGACGAACACAGCGCCCCCTATCTGAAGAAATGTGCCCAGTTGAGGGCGAGGAAATTAATGTGTTTGCCAATATTTCGAAATTTGTCGTACGAAGTGTCGGGCTTCAAAATCAGACCAATCGCGTGAAAATCCGTAGCCTCTCTCGAAAGTTTTAGGCAGAGATACAAACGGACATACACACATACATTTTAACAGACAAGTGAGATTTATATTATAGACTAGTGTGGTTACCCTGTGTTGACCGGGTGTCTAGAGGTGTGTTTGTTGGGGGTGGGGTAAATCAAAGTAAATGAATAAGCGAGATAATAAACCTGTTTCAATATTAAAAAAAAACAATAAACTAACGTGATAAAAACGAACAACGTTAACTTTTCTTCAAATTCAGAAACTAACAAAGAAAACGCGAACGTGATGGAAAAAATAAAAACAAAAAAAACGAACGAGATGCAAAACAGATTATGTTAAAACTTCTTTAAAAACTCTGAAAAAAAAAGAAAAAAAACAGCGAACGCGAAAAATGGCATAAATAACCTCTTTCAATATTTAAACTGTGCGTGTGCGTATGTATAGATGGAAACTAAAAGTAATAAACCTGTTTAAATATTTTAAAAAATTAGAACAAAAACAAACAAATAACAACGAAAAAAGTTTTGGGAGCGGGCTCGGATCGAACCCGAAGCCTCGAGGTTAATAGTTTGATGACATAGCATGAAGCCACGCAGGTACGGACCTTAGAAGGACGAAAATAAGCGTTTAAAAATCCAGGTGGTTTTCTAGGTCAAATATCACGACATAGAAGCAGCAGAAGAGGGGAAAACGAATTCACAGCGCGAATTTTGTAAGATAAAATTCGGTGACGTAAAATCTTCACGACGTCGTTTCGTAAGACTTAGATATTATCATCTAGGTAGCATATAAAATATTATAAAAATGAGCGAGCAAGCCGAGAAGTACTCGGAAAAAAGCCTTGCCGGACATACAGAAAAAGTGCACACACACAAACATACACATATTTTCGATTTTGTATATATAGATAACACTAAGTGGACTACCCGGCGTTACCTGGGTCATATAAAATAGTTTAAAAACAGTGTAGTATTTTGATATCAACAGTTATACTATATAGATCTTCTAATTTGTCTCTCTATCTTCCTATCTTTCTCCCTCTCCCGTTATTCTTCATGCCCTTATACCCATTCACCTCAACCCTGAATATTCATTGCGTTTTTTAATGTATTGAAAACAATACGAATGCGTCGTTCCCTTTCCTTTTATATAATAGATAAAATTAAATATGGCTGAAAATCCGGCCTTCTTAAGATAACTAACCCCGATGACCTATAAGGACTGACTAATTTACTTCTATTTTTACTTAATCTTTACTCGGGAACGTGTCGATCAAGTTTATAATTACGTCGGTGGTATTTGGTTTGTAGTTTTTAACTTTTACCAAGACATAAACATATAAACACGTAAACAACTGTTCTTGATATGATAGAACATAATATAAGTTACCACGCCACATCTAAAGAGATACTTCAGAAAATAAAGAACAAAATGAGCAGGTTGTGAACGCGGAGAATTTTTTTCTATGATGGCTAAATATTGATCTAGTTTTCAGACCAAAGGTTAGAAATTAGTCAATATATTTCACGTTATCTACCTGCACACGTGCTTTCATCAAACAACCCAATCACCATCCACACGCCGCTTGGTCAGTCGTGGCATCTATCGATTCAAAAGGATGGGTCCTGACAGATGCTGTCTATATTTTACGTAGAGCGTTATCTACGGAAGACGTCTATTCACTCCTATCCCTTCTGCTAAAAAAAAATGGACTATTTCACGCTTGGACGTCCTTCAATATCTCTGATCTTGGCGTCAAATATAAAAGTCAGTTAGCGAGAAGGAAAAGAACAAAGAAAAAAAGAAAGGACAAAAAATTAAAAGTAAAGCCGAATAAAAATATTCATACAGCTATGCAAAATTATTAGGCTACCATACGTCGCAACGACGAATAATAACATGTACTAGCGTATTGTAAACTAATGCGTTTGCATAGTTACATGCACAGATATTTGTATACGTATGTATGTATATGTATGGATGCATATTTATGTATATATATATATATATATATATATATATATATATATATATATATATATATATATATATATATATATATATATATATATATATATGGGGGTGTATTTCCTTAAACATAAAAGATAATTCCTGTTTGTCTGCGATCAGTCTTTTCCATTTGGCAGCTCTAACGTTCGGTTTGAGATTAAAAAGAAATTCGCCACAGCCGCGAACACCTTTCACCTTTCATCAGTCGTCTTCAGGCGCGTGATGAATCAAAACATTTCTTTTTACATTTGAGCATACGCTTCGGACATTGGTTCGCCAAATGGAAAAGACAGATTGCAAGAAAAAGAAACAAGAATCACCGTTGGTGTCCACGAAATCTGCCCAATAAAAAAAATGATACTCCAAATGTACATAATTATTACCGTAAGTACTTTTAATTCCTCCGGACACTAGTTTTTCATCCTTTCGGGAAGTATCAGTGCAGGGATTCACAAGTACCACCGGTCTTAAGATTCGCACTTACACACGAAGCCATCTCTTGCCAAAGAACAGACCGCTCTGTCAACGTTAAACGTGGTTAGAATATAGATGAATTTAATATCACAAATCGTACATTTCATTGAAGAAGCCCACCAGTATTTGCGCATGTGGGCTTAAGTGATCAACTTATTTCATTTCAACATAAAGTGCTTAACAATAAGAACTCGTGTGGACATAATAATAACTACAGGCAGTACTGTTTCATCCTTTAGGGAATCATCAGTGCAGGTTGTCAGGATTGTCGCTAGTCGGGAGATTCGAACCCGGCCGGGAAGCTATCACTGACTCCATTAGCAAGGGAAATATCACTCGGCCTGCTGCACTAGATCTTAGTGGCATGGTTGCTACCACACGCTACAGCATGACCGGGTGGTGTTTTGGCTATAAGCGTAGTAATACACAGAAATGAAACCCAGAATTCCCTTTCTTGATCGATCTCTTTTTCGTTCGGACAACATGGGTAAGCACGGGTGTTTCTGTCTCTCCGTGAACTAGAGAGGGCGACCCCTTCCCCCTCAGCACTAGTTAAGCATAGTTAGTTTAATAATTGTAGGATATGTAAATTGTAAATTGTTTTTTTTGTAATATATAGTGCATACATAATGTATAATAAAATAGTTTATTATGTTTCTCATATACTACGATTGTGTGTGTGTGTGTGTGTGTTTGTGTCTGCCATGAATGCCTAAATCAAGCGGTGCAAAGGACGGTGAAAGAAAATTCCAACCAGAATTTCACCAGGGTGAAGAGGTCATCTTGAGAGAATAAAGGAGCCACACATCCACATCCAACATCTCAGGTATGATTTTCGTCTCGGTACAACGACATCTTGGCCCGTTTTTGTTGATTTTTCCATGTGCTTATCTGTGGATATCGTTTACTACCCTGGTGGTGCTGGTTGCGTTCCCAGAACGTTACTCAACCAAGTAACCCCACCCTGGGGAAGCGATAGTACCACAGGACAACGTAAACTGCGGCGAGAATATAGTCGAAATTAACATTTCTATGAATCGTAAATGTCATTCAATATATTCATTCTCAGATTTTTTATTCTTTTCTTTTTTTTTTACACACGTATTTTTTTTTACACAGTGATTACCACTTATCAAGGCCCGGAAGCCACTCAGGGATACGGGTTATTGCAAGTACATTACGTTAGTGTGGAGATTTGATGAAGTGTTTACTTAAGGGGGCGGTTCATTAGGAATTTGTTAACGTTGGACTTGAAGACATCCAAGTTGTAGTCCGGTGGGAAGCAGGCAGACGGAACAGAGTTCCACAGGCGTGCAGTTCTAAGAAAGAAGCTTTGTTCATGGAATCCGCGTTTTGATTCAAGCACAGATATAGAATGGGGAAAATTTTTCACAGTGGATTCAGCTAGACGTATGTGCGTATATATGTGTAAATTTCCTGCTTGGTTTCTGATATGCATATACATTTTTATGTGGACGTCTTGCTGCAGAACCTTTTCTCCTAACTCATCATTATCCAGTCCCCTTCTTACGTTGTCTTCTTTCGTTGACATGTTATTTTATACGCACGTAAACTTGCCATATTTTTCACCCACACCCTTTTTTTTTTTATAGTAATGAAATGTAACTATACTGAGCCTTTTGTCTTCAATGCGTCTTTCGGTTCTTCTCTTTTTCTTTTTTTTCTTTTTCACTTCTTCTTTCTTCCATCAATCTATTTCTTTTTCTTTTCTTTTTTTTTGCTTTCATTCTCTCTTCCGTTTTATTTCTTTCGGACCTTCTCTTTTATCTTATTAATATTTGACATTCCCTTTCCCCACATCGATTTTTATTTTTAAGTCTAAAATGTCGCTTAATATTACCCTTCCCACTTCAAGTCAAAGATTTACTATTTTATTTTTATGAATAAATAATATGTTTTAATTCTGTCATTAAAAACCAGATGCTTGGAATAGCAGATAAACTTTATTTCTGTCGCCTGACGAAAAACCTTTGTTTTTTTGTTTTTTTTTAAATAAACTAATTGCTCCAAAAAGTTAGCATGTTCAGTTTAGCGACTATGAAATATTTGTCTATATAAATAATATATATATATATATATATATATATATATATATATATATATATATATATATATATATATATATATATATATATATATATATATGGGGGCATGAACAGCCGTTGCACAACGTTTTTTTTTATTTAAGAATGCAATTTTAGGTGTTATTTTTTTCACTGATATATGGTTTAATTGACTTTTGTTTAATTTTGAATTTTATAGGGGCAATTGCCTTACAAAGTCTAAAATATTTGGAACTTAGTCAAATTAAAAATTTAAACAGAATTTTAATTTTTATTATTATAATTCTATTTTTATAGGCAAATATTCTTCATAATATGCAGCAAGTAATTTACTATATAAATAAATAAGCAGATATTCAGAAAACAATATCTGTTTTTGCAATTACAAACGCAAGCTTTACACAAGTATATGCATATCTTTGTAATCTGGAGCGTTGCTTTTTGGAAGTGTTACGTCATTTTGGTTTGAAAACACGCAGCGAATCTCTGTTAATAAGAACGGCGGAGACATGTAGGTACCGTTTATTTTATTTTATAGAATATGTGAGCTACAATAGATACTCAAGAATGGATATATTTTTATTGCCAGGAAAAGCTAAGGCGTCTTTATGTCAAGAGAATAACGCTCATGGAATATAAAGTGAGACCATTTTGGCATAATGCAAAAATAATGGCGTGTCAAAGACTTGTCACAAGTCATTTTCATCTCGCCACACATGTCGGCACAGTCAAACAAGAAAACTAAAATAATAACACAGGCAATCACTATCGAACATAATATGCGGACACATACACACAGATATACATATATATGTATATTTATATATGTGTATGTGTGTGTGTACGTGTAATGTGTATAATATCTTGCACGCAAGTATATGTATATATAATATATGTATATATATATATGTTCGCATAAGCATCGTCTCGTTCTCTACGTTGCAGATTTACAATAACCGAGTGAATATGTATATGGTAATACGTATATAATAGATTGTTAGAAAAACAAATAAATATATGAACACATCTATATGATACTCCATTTAATGTATAAAAATTGAACTACAATGAATTGAGAACATCGGAATCAAATGTAATATTTAGACACCTTTCCTTGACTGTCTCTGTTTCTGTTCATACATGCCCATATATATATATATATATATATATATATATATATATATATATATATATACGCACACACATATCTCTCTCTCTATATATATATATATATATATATGTATAAATTTATAAAATATATATGGCGATTAAGCTACACTGAATATTCCGGGTTTCATCCACTCTAGGACTCTTCAGGCTTATGCGCATAAGCCTGAAGAGTCCTAGAGTGGATGAAACGCGGAATATTCAGTGTAGCTTTATTGCCATATATATTTTATGGATTACTAACTAGCTCTGCCTACGTATTGAGCATTTTTGAAGTAAATACTTAAAGTTTACGCATAAATTTATACTTTCGTATATTAATTTTATGTGAGTTAGATTCAATGGAAGTTGCAACATCATTTCTCTCTATAAGATCCCTCCTTTTTACCCGCCCCCATTTACACCGCCTCGGATGCGTTTACAAGGAACAGTACGAGCAAACACCGGTTTTGAATCGTACAAGGTTATTTTTGTCGTTTTTTATCTTCTTTCCCAAATTTATGCTTTCTGTTTTTACATAAATAATTAAATAAAATAAAAAAAATAAATATATATAAAAAGAAAACGCGATTATTTTCATTGTTTTCTTTTTGCTTTTTTTTTTAAATTTAGTGTAAGGCGCAACATGCGGGACTAACCAGTTCGTACTTCCGGTTTTAACGACTCTAACCTTGAAATATAACTATACTTTTATTTATTATTCTTTTAACTGAACATATATTTTTACACAAAGAATTAATTATTTACTGTTTATTATTACAACGCAATAATATCGTAAATTCACTTGAATTACACTTAAATTAAAATTAAACCTAATAAATTCATTTATAATTCGAGAAAACAAACAAATTCATTCAGAATTCGTTCACTGCGGAATTGATATTTGACCTAATTCTCTTTTTAGTTAATTCAACAAAATTTTTTCGCTTTTTGGGGGGTGGGTGGGTCGCTTTTGTCTCAATGATTCTAGCTCGAGCCCCCCCATCAAACTTTTTGGGGATTTTTTAAAATATCCGGGCACCGCCGGACCGTTCGTATGCTATCACGTTCATTTTTTTTAATTGTTTTTTTTTTCAGGATTTTTTTAATAGTTTTAACAGTGTTTGATGTTATAATTTTTAAACAGGGTGTTTTCTTCGCTTTGTTTTCATTTTACCACCCTCAACCACACACGCATGTAAAAACCCGGGAAACGCCGGGTACCAACCGCTAGTATATATATATATATATATATATATATATAGTTTATCACGAAAATAAGTATACACTCATATTTCTTTAAATTTTTAAGTATATCTCTGTATGAGACAACACTGAAAAAACGATTTTTGACACAATGAAATGTAACAAAAATGTTTGAAGAAATGTCAGGATTGTACTCACATTTGTGATACACTGTATATTAGTAATGCGACGATTCCAATATTTTCCCGATTCCAATACAATTACTATTTCATGCTAAATTCTCGATTCCAATGCAATTACCGATTCCGATTCTTTATACATCTCTAAATATTTAACTAAAAAGGTGTCATTTACTCCGAATTCTGTAAAAAAAGAAAAAGAAAGAAAAGACACGTTAAATATGCAGTTATTTTCCTTGTCAAGGTTGATCTATGGATTTTAGTTTACTGGTATTTTGAAATCAATAAATATTTACTATTTTATTATTATCACTAGCAGTGGAAGACTGTGCTTTAAACAAAATCAAATAATAATAACGTGTATCGACTTTTGCGATTCCCGATTCCGATTCCGATAATTGTCCCAACACTTCTGTATGTAAAATTACAAAAACGGTCGTTGATGGTGCTCATTTTTATACCTTAATTGCTCTTGCCTGATGACATCTAATATAATTGAAACGGTCTGCACATCGTAGCAAGATATGACTGTATTTGCATAAAAAATTAAAATAAATGTATATATATATATATATATATATACATTTATTTTAATTTTTTATGCAAATACAGTCATATCTTGCTACGATATATATATATATATGTATATATATATAGATATATATATACATATATACATTTATTTTAATTTTTTATGCAAATACAGTCATATCTTGCTACGATGTGCAGACCGTTTCAATCATATTAGATGTCATCAGGCAAGAGCAATGAAGGTATAAAAATGAGCACAATCAACGACCGTTTTTGTAATTTTATTTTTGGATATCTTTCCACCGAAAAACTATATATATATATATATATATATATATATATATATATATATATATATATGTATATATATATTTATATATATATTTATATATATATATATATATTTGTAAATAAACGAGTGTGTATTTAACTCTTTTTAAGCACCATCTGTTCATTTAAGTGATCATTGTTAATCCTAACTCGGCTACTGGTTAAATATTCTAGGAAAGTAAGGACAAATATTTTTGTCTGACGATTGGTATATGAATAAGGCATCTGCCAGATAGATTCGCAGGTTGCTGCTAGCTGTCCTCCAAGCGGATACACTTGCAAATGTGACAAGGAGTTAAGGTGTAGTCTTTCAAAAGACCGGTTACAAAAAGACGGTTTCAGGAATTATCACCATGACCCAAGCAGCAAAGCCCAGCCAATGCAGCGAAAGAACTTAATGTCACTAACTCCAAAAGAGTCAATAGTGCAGATTTCTCATTGCAAGTTTATGCTCACAGTCTTCTGGGAACAAGACAGAATATTGATGAAAAATTTTCGAACAAAATCTGATACAAAGATTCGGAATAAGGTCAGCAAGAGTATTCTTCTCTTTCAAGACAACACTCCGGTCAACAAGGCAGATGTCACCAAATCAGAATCACGAACGGATGGTTATGAAATTCACCAAACCCTCCTACGCACCTTATCTCTCTCTGTTTGCCTTTTGTATCCTCTCGGCCGTTGAGATTTTTCAAAGTAAAGCGTTTCTGTCGTCGGTGTGAGAGTGCCACTAAAATGTAAATGGCAAAGCGCGTTCTATGCGCCTATAGAAGCTACCGCCTCTATCGCTGACAACAGAGCAATGAGAATGGTGATTACAATGTAGATGAAGAAATGTTCGATCATAAAACTTCGCTGGTCTTAACTTTCGTCTTCGTAGATCTTCAATTATATTTGTCTGAGTGTTATGTACTAGGTCGAAACAAGAAAGTATTTTTTAGTTACTAGTCTGTCTGTCGATCTGTCTATTTATCTATGTGTTTTATCGGTATATCTCTCGATCTAGTTATCTATCCATTTCTGTATCTATCCAGCCGGATCTATCTATCTCTCTATCTATCTATCTAAGTGGAGAGGTAAACGAGAGATGAATATGAAGAATGTTTATAAATTTGTCAACATATAGTAAAAGCATATAATGGACAGGCTCACCGAAAGTATCTGGTCATCTGACGAAACTACCTGTATGTTACGTGGTTCTCGTAAGCTGAGAATAAAAAGTGGAGTGTTATTTGGACGTTGAGCTGAGCGGATGGTTTAAACGTTACCCCCCCCTCTTCAGCGGGAAGGGAGTCGACGTGGGTTATAATGGGGACCTAGAATTAACCACTCAAGCAAAGATTTAGTTTCCATTTTTCTGCGACCGAGACCTAGAAAGCGATTAAAAACTATATAAAACCAACCAGCATTCTTGGAAGGGAATGAATATTCGTTCAAACAGGTTCAAGCCCCCACCTCCAAGAATAAGGTGAATTCCAGGTGTAGAAGATCAACGATGCA
>NC_136509.1:79150433-79272933 GCF_053919585.1 Euprymna scolopes
GATCGATTCAAAACATGTTAGATGATTAAGCGGAAAATTTGAAAAGGGAAATTTTTTCCCGAAATATTTATGGATATTTTCACAGACGAAACAAGTAAGGCATTTTATTTAATGCAACTGAATAAATATATATTCGAACCCGCAACACGAGTCACAATCTGAATATACACATGTTTGATGCAGTCACGTAAAAGATGTTTTCTTTTATACTTGCGTGTATGAATGCATATATAGATGTGTTCTACAAAAATATAACAATTATACTGGAAATCGTGTGATATATCTTGTATATATAATATATATATATATATATATATATATACATACATATATATATATAAATAAAGTAAACCTCACGCAAATATGTATTTCCTGATGCACAATAATAAAAACCAATGTGAATATGTTTTTCTCCACCTGTCAATTAATAGCAAAATAAGAAAAAAAAATAGCCAGTCGAAATGAAACCAAAATACTCGTAAGTAAGAAACCTGATATCCATAAGACGCATACATCTTTCTCGCTAATTAATCACATGTGGATTTCGCAGTCAACGTCTTTTGACACAGCACTGTCAATTGATTCCATAGTTAAATCTGTTTTGACCTAACATTGTTTTTCTTATTTTTAACTCATTTCATTTAGCGTCTTTTTTCTATAATTTTAGCAAGTTATCCGATGTGAATGTTGTTTTAGATTTTTAGTTACTTTTGGGTTTGATCCGACTTCGCAGCGATACGAGATGCCATGGCAGTCGGCCCCGTATGCAATTGGGTTGTAGTTTTAATAGTGGGGCACATAGTTGAAACAATGTTTCAGGTGGTGCTTGTATTACGTGAATGGATTCTTATGGATTATATAGAGATAACCTGTTCCACCAAAAGATCTGTTAGTTTTATGGTCTGAGCACACTTTTTCATCCAGGAAAATGATGACAAAATACAAAACAAACCCAAAAAACAAAGCATAGTGTAATGACAGACTTAGTGTAACTTCGTCGTAATTACACCCACCACGACCACCACGACGACGACGACCTTATCGGTGTCACGTTCGTTTTAGATGCTGCCATTCACACGTCCTGCAGAAATTGATGTCTATAATAACCGATCTCTGGCCATGTCTTTGATTATGTACCTTTCTCTAAAGTCCATTTGTATCTTTTTCTCTTGCCTTCCACTTCGAACTGAATCTGCTCCGTATAGTATTCTGAATTTATGAACCATAAACACCTCATATTTTATTCTTATCATTGGCCACGTGTTCAGATTCTTAGATTCGGCAAACCTCCTCTGATACAGGCCAGATTTTATTTTCCTCTGAGATAATCAAAACTAAGTTGGTCATTAAATCTCATATTACAAATCTATTGCATTGTTCTCGTATTATTTCTCTTCATGCCATTCATATCCACAATTCGCCGTGACCATCTTTTCCTTCCGTAATGTGAAAAATCTTCTGACACAGTACGAAATCAAGGATAGTCTTTCAGTTTTGTTCAGACAATATAAGAAAACCCGAACAAAATTATCAGATACTGGTACAGCTTTTTTTTTTCATTATATATAACCGGTTTTGCGACGAATAATTACGTAGATAAACGAAAAAAGTCGAATGTAAACCAATTGGCATAAAATTAAAAGAAATTTGCCTTTCAACAGAAAAAGTTGTGAAACATCATTTAAAATAAGTAAAAAACATCCACCATGAGTTTATTTTGTGACAAATATCTCTTCTCAATTATTATATAAAAAGAAATGCGTGTGTCTATGAGATCTATCCCTATATACTCTAACACAGCTGGATATATTTTTATGTAATTTTTCACCAATGTAAATTATGTGATGGCAGTATTCTTAGATAGGTTATCTGTCGGAATGTCTTCAATAAGTATGGATAATCGATAATCAAAATAATCCGATAAAAGAAGGAACAGGCGATTTTGACAAAATTTTGCATCTTACAAAGCCTAACATCACAGGAGCAATTGAGACGTTTTATTACCACCCAAGCTGAAAGGCCCAACACATAGTATCAACAATAGGTTATTTGATATTACAGGGACACGTTTAAATACATGTTTCTGTTTAAAGCACAAGTGAAGCATGATACTGGACTTTTGCATGTAAAGGTTTAATGCAAGCCATTATATTTAAAAATAGTTTTATAAAGTATACTAGATTCTCTACAGTACAATATAGCCTACGATATATTGTGAGCTTAATCACTGTGGACGGCATATATACCTTCCTTTTAGTGCATCGCGATGGATTCCCTATTAGAGCAGGCAATCAATCGATTTGGTTGAAAAATAGGCTATTTCATCGATTTCCGTGTGAAACGCCCGTTGATAATCATTTAATCCTGGGAAACGTCTGGTTATCCAGGGTGTTTTTGATAAAGAATATGACGAAACAGATTATATATATATATATATATATATATATATATATATATATATATATGTATATGTATACATATATATATATATATATATATATATATATATATATATATATATATATATATATATATATTTAAAATCTGTTTCGTCATATTCTTTATCCAAAAACACCCTGAGGATTACAGTTTAGTGCTGCCTATCTCAAAATCTCCAAAAATCACTTTCTTGTAATATATATATATATATATATATATATATATATATATATATATATATATATATATATATATATATATATATCTTTTAATATATATACACACTACTTTTCAAATAGCTTCAGACGAATTAGCAAGGCGGATGTATTATGTTATTAGTTGCTAGGTTGAGTTAAGTGTTCGATGAGTTTTCGTAAGTCTTTTTATTTTATTTTGTACTAGCGGTGCGGGGGTACCCGGCCTTGCCCTGTTTTTTTGGAGGCGTGTGTGGTTGGGGAGTGGTAGAATAAAAACAAAGTGAAGTAATAACCCTGTTTAAATATTATAAAAACTAACAATATTGTGAAAAAAGAATGAACGTGGTACAATACGAACGGTCCGGCGAAACAAAAAAAAAAAAAAAAACGTGATGAATTAACTAAAAGTGAATTAGGTCAAATATCAATTCAGCAGTGAAATTTGTTTTGGTTTATCGTTGCGTTGTAACGGGGAGTTGTAGATGTTTCAATTGATCCCCCCCAGACGATTTGATACTATTTCTATGTGCCAATTACGACCGGGATTATATTTGTTTTAACCCCATGTATACGCCTTATCTCCAAGGCCAATGAAGCATAATTGCTCCAATTATAATTCTCCTACTCTCTCATATTCCTGTCCCAGGTTACTGAAATCTATAATCTGCCAGTTTTTTAGACCTTTTTAATGACGACCAAATCCGGACGATTATCTTTCAATTGCTTGGTCGTTATGACACTTTTTCCCCACCATAACTCTACCTTTATTAACAGCTAAAGAGTGATGGTGTTTTTGTCATCCTCACTTGTTCTCACTTCATCAATCACCTCCTCAAACCATTTTCCAGTACACTTCACCGCTACCCTCTTAACCACCTCCCAATGCGATCGTGTCTTTTGCGGTATTCTCTCTGGCCCAGTCCACTACACCCTGCTGCAAGGTGCACAATTGACTCTGATGTCTTACCACAAATTCGGAATTCTGCATCAACTTCCTCTCCTAGAACCATTTTTTTAACAATCGTGTTCCTAATGCCTGCTCTTATGCTGCATAAACAAAAGCTTCAGTAATCTTAGCCAGATACCTAGCTCTAAGACATTGCCATGAGCTTTCTTCAGCCACTTCTGCTATATCCTGGAAGAACCGTCCATGCATTTTCTTCCTAGCCAGGTCCTCTGCCCTTTATCTATCCATACGTTTAACATAATCAGCCTTGGTTTCACATGCCTCCACTTCATTGGCCATAACCTTAAGCATCGACTCCTCACTTCTAACACAATATTTAACACTTTTCAATCCTCTACCACTGTCTTTCCTCTTTTGATACAGCCTTGTTACGCTACTTCGAATGTGAAATATACCAAATATGCCAATACTTTTCTTGTTTTGATATCTATGGCATGCAAATCCTTGTCAGACCATTCTAAAATTCCCGCACTGTATCTCACAACATTGACTGCCCTTGCATTGACTACTTCCATTTGGTTTCCTCAATACAATTTCGATTTTCCAATTAGTTTCACTCTTCTATGATACTCCTTCCTTACTTTCTCCTTCATTTCTCTGTTCCTGATGCCTACACCCTTCAACACTCCCAAATACTTAGACCATGTGTTTTCTATTACTTTCATGATTTCTCCATTTGCCATCACTGTATCATTCGAATGAACATTTACTCCTCTTTACATCACCAGCACCGCGCATTTACTAATCCCAAACTCGATCTCATTGTGTTCTGAGTATTCCAGACAAGTTCTACCAGTCTTTCCATTTCCTTTTCATTTCTAGCGAATATTTTCCAATCATCCATAACCAGTAGATAGTTGAGTCGTCTGTTACCAGATTCAAAATTATACCCCAGTTTTTCTCTCTTCAAGAGGATGCTCAGTGGCATCATTATCATTACAAAAAGAAGTGCCGATAACGAATCTCCTTTAAATATTCCACGTTTAATGCCAATCTGCCCCAGCTCCTATCTGTTTTCTGTCAGCACCGTTTTCCATTGAGCCATAATTGTCTCCAAAAGCCCTACTGTATTCTCAGCAATCTTCAACATCAATTGTGTTTCACGTATACATGAATGAGGAACCATGTCATGAGCCTTTCTGTAATCGATCCATGCTACGCTGAGATGTCTCTTCTTCTTCTTCTTCGCACCCTGCATTAATGCTTTATCAGTTAGTAGTTGCTCTTTGGCAGCTCTCGAGCCTTTCCGCCACCCCGTCCGTTCGTCAGGAAAAACACCATTACTCTCAAGATGTTCATACATTTTCTCCGCAAATATGCCAGTCAATAGTTTCCACATCAGTGCAGACATGTAATTGGTCTATAATTATTGGCATCTGTTCCCTTTTAAGGATCTTTCCTACTCCGTGTTGTTCTCTCCTTAACAAGCCAATAAGGGACATCTTCCGACCTACAACACTTTGCAGGGCAGCAACTAAAGGTGGATAAAGGCATGGAAACTGTTTAAACATTATCACTCCATCTGGACCAGGTGCCTTCCAATTTGTCATCCTTCGTATGCCAGCCTTACCGTCATCGATGGTTATCTCAACGTTCTTCATCTTCTGCATTTCTGATAACTTTTCTCTGACCTCTCCCAACCAGCTAGCCTTCTTATTAAATCGTCCATCGACGGACCAAATCCCACTTCAGAACTTCCTGACATCTTTTGCATTTGGAGCGTTGTTATTTCCTGCCTGTTTATTACCATTTAAGTCTTTATACAGCCGAGTCTGATTGTTCCGGAAAAGGTTGTTCTACCGAAACGCAACATTATTTCCACAAAAATTCAGAATTTAAATGCCACCAGTGTGGATCTTCTCGTTCAACATTGTTAGAACGCTCATGGTTCCCTTTTCCAGCAATCTATACCTCCTTTTATGCTCGTCCTTAGCTCTCTATCCTAGTTTAACTAATTTTCTTATTTTTCGATTCTACCAATGTCTTTCCGCCACCGTTAATACTTTCTTCAAGCCGCATCTGCCAGTGTGGCCTTCTATCCTTCATTTCTCACTTTTTCTTCTGTATCAAGCCAAGACGATTCGCAATAACCTATGACGCTGAATACAGAAGCCTGTTTAGTTCCGTAATCGATATATTGTTTTTTATGATGTTGTGAATTACTCCTTGAACTATTTTTCCCTCGCTTTTCACCTTCCATTATTACCACACTTCATACTTGGAATCTCTATAATACCGTCTCTAAGAAGAACCTCTTTTAACTTCTTAAGTAATTCTTTATCTATAGAAGTCAAACTTCATCACAACTTCTCCATATATCTGCACCTTTCACTGGTTCCATTGTCTCTGAGTCAGTGGTCTCATCTGCCATAGATCCTTCAAACGCCTTCTCATCACTTCCGCTAACCATAGGAGTCCATACCTCCTCAGTTGTCCGCCTCCCATCATCGCTTACATTTCCCTTCTGCACTTCCACTCTCTCAGTTCTTTCATCAGAGCTACTCACATCAATTTAACTTTCGTAATTCATTACATTCCTAACCATCCATTCAATCCATTCTCTTGCTATCACCGAAAGTATGTTGTTATTTTTAATTTAATAATAATAATAATAATAATAATAATAATAATAATAATAATAATAATAATAATAATAATAATAATATGCAATTTTAAGATTGTTACTGACAAATTATGGCAATAATAATAATAATAATAATAAACATAAAAATAATAATAACAACAATAATAATAATAACATTAATAATATTATGCAACATTAAGCTCGTTACTGACACATTATGGCAATAATAATAATAATAAGAAGAAGAAGAAGAAGAAGAAGAAGAAGAAGAAGGAGAAGAAGAGGAAGACGAAGAATATGCAATGTTCAGGTCGTTACTGAAACATTAAGGCAATAATAATAAAAATAATAATAATAATAATAATAATAATAATAATAATAATAATAATAATAATAATAATAGTTATGATAATAATAATATGCAATGTTAAGGTCGTTACTGAAACATTATGTCAATAATAATAATAATAATAATAATAATAATAGTTATAATAATAATAATATGCAATGTTAAGGTCGTTAATGACACATTATGGCAATAATAATAACAATAATAATAATAATAATAATAATAATAATAATAATAATAATAATAATAATAACAATAATAATAATAATAATCATAAATAAAAATAACTATACTAATAATATTAATAAAAATACTACTACTACTACTACTAATAATAATAATAACAATAATAATAATAATATGCAATTTTAAGGTCGTTACTGAAACATTATGGCAATAATCATAATAATAATAATAATAATAATACGAAGAAGAAGAGGAAGAAGAAGAATATTAATACTATGCAATATTAAGGTCGTTACTAAAACATTATGGCAATAATAATAATAATAATAATAATAATAATAATAATAATAATAATAATTACACTACTACTACTACTACTACTACTACTAATAATAATAATTATTATTATTATTATTATTGTTATTATTATTATTATTATTATTATTATTATTATCATCATCATCATCATCATGCAAACAAAACAGAACATTTGAAACTAAGGAAAGACAATTCTCCCAAAATGTGAACGGAGGAAAAACAAAAACAGAACAACCAAATCCGACAGAAACAAAACTCTACTGCAGTAATATATGGGAAGAACGAAAAGATGGCAATAGAAGTGCCGAATAGCTGATAGACATGGAACAAGAGTAACAACAAATAGAAGAAGGAACAGCGAATGAAATCAGCAAGGAAACCATAAAGAAAACCATAGGAAAAATGGCAAACTGGAGCGCAGCAGGGCACGACAAGATACATGCATACTGGTTCAAAAAAATCACAACCTTACACGAAAGACTAGCCCAAAACCTGAGAAGATGTATATAGGAAGCAAGCGTACTGGACTGGATGACAAAAGGTAGAACTTCACTGCTACAGAAAGACACGGAGAAAGGAACCGTCCCAAGCAATTATAGACCAATCACGTGCTTACCAACTATGTGAAAGATACTGACAGCACAACTGAGGGAACAAATCTACCACTCCCTGAATAACCGTGGACTCATCCCTGAGAGGCAGAAAGGATTCCAAAAAGGGAAAAGGCCTGCTATATATAGATCAAAAGATCCTAAAGGAGGTAAAAAGGAGGAGAAAAATTTAGTCATGGCATGGATCGACTACAAAAAAGCATACAACAGGATCCCCCAGCATGGATAATAGAATGACTAAAAATGTATAAAATACCAAGCGGGATCACCAAAGTAATAGAAAATGCAATGAAAACATGGAGACTGGAATTGACAGCTGATGGAAAACACATAACACAAATAACATACAAAGAGGCATCTTCCAAGGAGACTCACTATCACCACTACTGTTCATCAAAACCATGATGCACTTGGACAGTATTCTGAGAAAGTGCCAAGCCGGATACAAATTCTCCAATTCAGAGGAAAAGGTGAACCTGATGTGCATGGGCGAGCTGAGACTTTTTTACAAGGACCGGAAAGGTGCTAGATACACTAATTAACTCTACCAGGATTTTCAGCCAAGATATTCAAATGGAATTTGGAATGGAAAAGTGCGCACAACTAGCTATAAGAAAGGGAAAACTGGAAAAGACAGAAGGCATGGTACTACCCAACCAAACAGAAATGAGGGAATTAGGGGAACAAGACAACTGTAAATACTTGGGAATTCTGGAAGCGGACACCATCAGAGCAACAGAAATGAAAGAGAAAATTGGAAAGGAATACCTCAGGAGAAAAAGAAAACTCCTGGAAACGAAATTATATAGCAGAAACCTAATAAAAGTTTTAAATACATAGGCAGTATCACTAGTAAGATACTCTGGGCCGTTTATATAGTGGGCAAAAGAAGAACTGAGACAGCTTCACCGGAAGACCAGGAAACTCTTGACCAGGAATAATGCACTACACCCAAAGGACGGCGTTGACAGACTCTACGTGAAAAAGGAAAGACGTCGTGAGAGGACTGGTCTTCATAGAAGTCTGTGTGCATGACAGGAAAAAAAGTACTAGAAAAATACATAATGCAAAAACTGAAAGGATAATTATGTCAGCAAGAGGCACTGAAAAAAAAAACAATAAACAGAAAACAGAGAGAAAAATGACAAAACGAGAAAAGAGAAGTGGGAAGAGAAACAACTCCACGGAAGATTCATAAGAATGACAAAAGATGAGAATAACGAAAACACCTTGACATGTATGTGAAAAGACATATAAACCGAGAAACTGAATCTCTAATAACTGCAGCACAAGATAAATCGATAAGAACCAACCATGTCAAAACAAAACTCGATAAAACACAAGAAAACAGCAAATGCAGACTCCGTGGACAAAGAGACGAAACGATAAACCATATAGTAAGTGAATGCAGCAAATTGGCCCAAAAGGAATAGAAAAACAGGCATGACCAAGTGGGGAGAGTGGTGCACTGGGAATTGTGCAAACGACTGCATTTTGAGCGTACAGACAAATGGTGCAAGCATAAACCCGCAACAACACTCGAAAACGAGAACCGCAAAATCCTATGGGGCATGGACATACAGACGGACAAACCCATCCAAGCCAGAAGACCAGATGTCGCAATAATTAACAAGAAAGAAAAATCCTGTAAAATCGTAGACTTTTCTGTCCCAGCTGACCACAGGGTGAGGATGAAAGAAAAGGAGAAACGAAGCAAATACACAGAGCTAGCCAGAGAGTTACAAGGGATTTGGATGATGAAGAAAATCAAAATAGTATCGATAATAGTAGGAGCACTAGGAACAATTCCGAAAAACTTCGAAAAAAGAATGTCAGAAATTGGAATCGGAGGAATAACTGCAGAAGTACAACGACTAACGATAATGAAAACGACTGAAATATTCAGGAAAACCCTAGAATGCGGAAAATAATACAAGAAGATAATATAACGAATAAGCGTTACAGGGAATGAAGAACACTGAAGCTGCATATCTACAAGTTCTACACCTCCATCATGCATCCCCTCATAGTTTCAGCACCGCTCCTCCCAATAAAATAGTGACACTGAAGAGCTCAGAAGGGTCAAGAAGGACTGAAAGACCGAGGAGAGAGCACCAGCCAGACATCGGTTGGACAAGCGCAAAGAGAACTGGGACTTTGGGGAGGCTTAGTCAAATTCCAGTATAGATCAATGGCCACTGCCGACGAGAAATCATGGTAAGATGCTGTTACGATGATGCAAATTCATTTGCAAATGCTATCGAAGGATGTGGAGAGAACTGGGCGTCTGGGGAGACGTTTTCACTCAACTCCCAGAGAACACCACAGGTTTCCAATCAGATCGTTGACTTGTGTGAAAGCTCCATGTGAGCCAATAATAATAATAATAATAATAATAATAATAATAAGAAGAAGAAGAAGAAGAAGAAGAAGAAGAATATTAATACTATGCAATGATAAGGTTGTTACTGAAACATTATGGCAATAATAATAATAATAATAATAATAATAATAATAATAATAATAATAATAATAATAATAATGTACTTTCTAGTCCAAAAAGTAATAACGCGAACGACAAAAAAAAAAAAAAAAAAAGAAACACAAAAAAAAAAGTCAATGCACGCAGTTATGGGTGCACGTTTGCAAAACTTCTGTAAACGGTAGTGTGTCTGTTTTAATATGTGTTTTGTCTGAAAAATATGCGAAAAAAAAACGCGTAAACATACAACAATTATCGCACTTACATTCGCTTATATTTCGGGATCACTTAGTGTTAGTATGATTAAAAGCGAAAGTATAAGATTTGTAATAGTATAAACTAAACCCGATTTTCAAAATTGGAAAATACTATTACTGCATTTAATGATATTACTTTTCTTGTTTTTTTTTGTTTGTTTTTTCATAATAAGCTGCCAGACACGTTTATATATTTTTTTGTAAACATTATTTGTTCGTTTCTTTTTTTTTTTTTGTTCCAAATTATACTTTCTTCGACTACTTATTTCGGTACTTTGTTGTTGTTGTTGTTATTATTATTATTATTATTATTATTATTATTATTAATTTTATTATTATTATTGCCATAATATATCAGTAACGACCTTAACATTACATATTATTATTATTATTATTATTATTATTATTATTATTATTATTATTATTATTATTATTATAAACAGTGGTAGCTATGATTATTCTTACTTTTATTATTATTGCTGGTATCTTCATCATCTTCATCATCATTGTAAATTTGATCTGTCTTCCACCGACGTCTGATATAAACTGGCAAGAACCATCTATTTCACGCCAGAGCAATCCGATGAAGTCGAGGAAGCAAATGCACTCCATTAAAAGCAAAAACCGCCTCGATTTATTTGCGAATAATCCAATGGAGGCAGATATTGGTACTGTCCGCTACTTATCGAGGGTCTACACTAGGAACACTGAGTTACAGTTTCAAAGGAAGCCAAGGTTCACCAGTACAGCCCAGTACACGTCAGTAAACGCGAGTAATCGCGTTAATACATTATTAACTACTAGAGATCATCAGTCCTTGCTACAGACATCTAGTGACAACCGATGGGTGCCACTCCCCGACAGTTGAACACTGCATCATTTCATATGTTAGCAAACGATTTCCCTGATATATGATTAGCTGTCTTTTTATTAGATTTTACTAGGGGTAAAAGTTGACAAGAATAAAGGAAAGCGGGACTGAATTTCTTAGAAATGTGTTGCTGGAATGAGATGTTATATTACAATAAGACATCATAATTGAGAATGTATAGATACTACTTGACCAACGATGGGATGGAGGTAACACATATGTATGGAAATAGATCAAACAATTCTGAAGAACTATATTTGTTGTTATAAAATAAACGAAAACTAGAAGCATCACGCCTGTGATATATATATATATATATATATATATATATATATATATATATGCATATATATAGAGAGAGAGAGAGAAAGAAAGAGAGAGAGAGAGAAAGTTGCAGGATAAAGAGATGGTCCAATCAAGGGACAGATACAAATTTCTGCACCTTATCAAGTAGCTTAAAATAGGCAGATATTCCCCAGCTCAAATAGGGAAACAGTGGTCCGTACATGCTCTGACAGTAGATTTGTAGAGATAGAAAAAGTCGCAAAGTCATATATTGTAAATTTTGTTTTGCTGAGGAAAAGTTGCAAAGTGCCCAGAAGAATCTCAGATGAAAATAATCAATTATCATGAAACCAATTTCATTAATCAAAGCAAAAGGAGTTAAAATAATTACGGAAAAGAAAAGGGACTGTTACATGGGATTTGTAAACAAGCATTTTTTTTTCTATATCGTTTTATGCGATCACACACAAACACACACACACACACTTCAGACCCAGAGACAAAAACACGCGCATCTATATCCATATCTATATCTATCTATCTATCTTTCTATATATATATATATATATATATATATATATATATATATGTGTGTGTGTATATATGTATATATATATATAACTACTTCATTTATTCACATAAATTTAATATACGAAAGTATAGATTTATGCGTAAACTTTAAGTATTTACTTCAAAAGTGCTCAATATACATATACATAAACGATCACACACATATACGTATATATATATATATGTATACATATGTGCATGTATGTGTGTACACATAGGTATATTTTATGTATAAACAAAAATAAAAATAAAATAAAAAAAGGAGAACGTCTACCTAAAACCACTAACCTAGTTCTAAAACAGATCCTTTGTTTGATAAAATGCATGCCCATTGGCTGATAGGAAGGGGCGCGGTGGATACTATAAAGATGATTGGCTAACTAGAAATCCTCAATATATATAAAAACAAGAAGCAACCACAGAATTCGCGCATAAGCCTGACAAATCCTTTTGTTGGATGAAACGCAGAATATTCAGTGTAGCTTAATCGCCATATATATTTTATAAATTACTATATATATATATATATATATATATATATATATATATATATATATATATAGGGTTAGTCACGTGAAACGAGTGTTTTTAAAGGAGACACAACTTTGCGAATATTTCAACAGCAGGTTTAAAGATTACCTTCCTCACTCCATGTCCCTTACTCAAGGAGAGCAAGGAGCGTTCTAAAACCATCCGTTTTCCGTGACTCATTCTCTGTCTGTCTGTCTGTCTGTCTGTCTCTCTCTCTCTCTCTATATATATATATATATATATACATATATATATATGTATTATTTTGTGTGTAATATTTCATCTATGTATAAAGCTGTTCTTTATGAAATAAATAAACAAGCTAATATATATGTAAAAAATTATGTCATTTTTATAGCCATGAATGAAAAATCTGTTTATTTAAAAATGAACTTGCTGTTTATAAACAGAGACGAAACATCTGCCTTGTTTGAATTAAGAATGTTTAAAGGACCTTCATAAATACTCATGGAAAATAGAAAATGAAGCGTTTATTACGAAATTTGATAACGCGTTCTAGAAAAGCCACATATATTTAATGGTGGAGTTATCGGCTTCTCTACGATTTATTCCCTAGAATAAAGCGCATATTAGAAGAAAAATAAAGGAAAAGGGATCGTTTATTTGCTTTGCCGGTTCAGGAAAAGTTTGATTCAATCGAGGATAATCAATGGCTACGTCGCGGCTTCTTTATACAAGGCATTGCGTAGTCATTCCATTTTCAGTATAAAATTAGATACTTTTTCTGTGTCTAGTTTCATTACGTGGCGTATCAAGTCAAAATAAACAAATCCAGAGGAAAAACAGGGCTTTTAGAATTATTAAAAGCAAACACTTGACAACTTGCTCAGCGCATCCTTAGTACACTGAAGTATGACGATGACACAGCTGCCGATCGGTCTGGGTATACTGCCTTGATGCGTGGCCTACTTTATTCTTAACGTGTATTATCTAGCATGAAAGTGTTCTTCAACTGCCCATATAGCAGATAAACACTTAAAGCTATAGACATGATTATGCCCTGAGTAGTGAGTCCTTTATAATCACAGACTATGTAACATCATATTAAACTAAGGAGTGGGGAAAGCATCGACAGTACAAAAACAATTTAAAATAGGTGGTGTTTTTTACGGATAAGTGTTTAGGAGAGAGAAACAAATTGTTTCCAGTGTGTATTTATAAGCAATAAGCAGGACTGGTCGATGTTGTCCAGATGCATATATAACTGTATAAAAAAATAGATGTAACGGCTTAAAAGACATTTCTGTCTTTTAATACATTCAAATGACTGTCTCTCGTTCTGTCTGTTTTTCTGTAAACTGGTTTAATATTAAAGAAATAAAAATAAAAACAATGAAAGATTGACTAAACAAACAGCCGTATGGTTCAACAACAATAAGAACGAAATTTGACTCCCATTTTTTAATATCGATCATTACTAAATATTACAGATTATTATATTTTCAGCATTAGCAGGCCGAGGTCACACACAAAATCATGTGTGTTTGCAATATTTTTTGTACTAAAAGGACTTCACTTATGAAACATTAAGGCATCTTGAAGATACAAGAAAAATAATAGTGTCAGGTGGCCGATGAGACCACATTGTGATGATTTGTAATGATGCTCGTGATTGATACGCATTTTATCATTTAAGAAATCCGCCCAGGAAGAATGTAGTTACTTTAGATTTCAAAACGTCCATATATTAACAAGCTAGGAAGCAGCCATGCAATATGGTGTTCAAGGCATACAAAAACCTTACTCCCTATTTAATCCATGGGAATACGGCACAAACTTTAACAAAGACTTTTCATAATCCGCAAAACCCCACTCCGGTGAGCAGGCCATGTCTATCTCATGCCTGACGACCGAAACCCCAAACAACTCTACTATGGGGAACTCAGCCAGGGAAAGCGGACCGCAGGAGGCCAAAAGAAACGATGTAAAGCCTAAAGAGAACCTCCCTGGATGGAGAGAAGGGATACCCCGCGGTGGTTGTCACATGACTGACGATTCCTCTTGCGTTTGTAGATGTGAACAATAGTAGCATCACGAAAATCTTGGGGTACTTCTTCACTCTCCCATATAGATTGGAAGAGTTCTGTCAGTCTTACAAGCAGTGTAGTTCCACCAGATTTGTATACTTCTGCTGGAATTGAGTCGGGGCCAGGGCCTTCCCAGAGGAAAGTTGCTTGATTGCTTTGCTTACTTCCTCTGACGAGGGTAGGATGTCGAGCTCCTCGTTGATAGGCTCCTGGCGTAGTCAGTCGATGGCTTTATCGTTGATGGAAGATGTCCGGTTTAGCGCGCTCTTAAAATGCTCTGCCCATCTATCTAGGATCTGGTTTTTGTCATTCAAGAGAGTTGTTCCATCGGAGCCAAGCAGGGGGGGGGGGAGCTAGAAGACTAGGGACCGTAGACAGCCCTAAGTGCATCGTAAAACTTCCTCATATCATGGCTATCGGCATCCTCCTGGATCTCATCTGCTTTGGCGCTGAGCTAGGAATCCTGCATGGAGCGGAGTCTGGCCTGCACCTTGCTGAGGATATTTATTAAGGCAGTTTTTTGCGAAGCACTTAGGGTCACTCTGATGTGCACGGAGAAGTTGGCGTTTCTCCTCCAGGAGGGGTTGAATCTCAGAGTCATTTTCATCAAACTAGTCCTGGTGCTTCTTTTTCATAGGCCCAATGATTTCGAGAGCGATGGAGTAGGTGGAGTCTCTGAGGTGTGCCCACTGATCTTCAATAATGTCCGAGATGGTAAGGGGGACAGATAGCTTGTCGTTGATTTCTTTCTATAGCTCATGGATGACATCTGAACTTTTCAGTTTCTCCACGTCAAGGCGCTTTTTGGCTTTCTGGCCGTGAGGCCGCCTCTTGAGTTGGATGTAGAGGCACATTTTGGATATGATCAGGCGGTGGTCTGTCCAACAGTCGGCACCACACAACCTTTGTTAACCTTACATCTTTCCAGTCCCTTGCCATGACGATGACGTAGTCGATCAAATGTCAGTGCTGGGAGCGTGGGTGCATCCACAACGTCTTGCTACGGGTGCGTAGGCGGAACATGGTGTTGGTGATAGAAAGGTCGTGTGCAGCGCAGAGGCTGAGCAACCGTAGGCCGTTGCTATTGCACTTGCCCACTCCATCGTGGACAAGGACCCGGTCCCAAGTTAAATGGGCAGTGCCAACGCGGACATTGAAGTCGCCAAGGACGATGAGCTTCTCTCTATGTGGAGCAGCGGAGATGAGGCTTTCTAGATCTTCATAGAACTGGTCCTTGATATCTTTGGGGTTAGTCATGGTTGGTGCGTAGGCGCTGATCAATGTGGCGGTTCTTCTCTTGCTGAGCGGGAGTTGCATCTTCATCAGCCGGTCATTGATGCCGTCCGGGATGCTGACCAGCTTCCTCACGTGCTCAGTCTTGATGGCGAAGCCCACGCCAGCCTCTCTGCGCTCCTCGCTGCTGCGTCCATTCCAGAAAAAGGTGTAGCCGCCACATTACTCTGTCAGCTGACCCTTGTCTGAAAGGCGAGTCTCACTGAGGGCTGCGATGTCTACCTTATAGCGGGCAAGCTCCCTTGCCACAAGAGCAGTTCTTCTCTCGGGTCGGTCAACTCTGGTGTTGTCGAGCAAAGTACGAGCATTCCATGATGCTAAGATAAGCACCAACCCTTTCTTTCTCATGTCTCGACCGCTGTGAGGGAAACCCCGCTAGCCGCGGTATGCTGGCCAAAGGTGATGGTGAAGCAGCTATGTTTAGGGCTCCTTTTCTCGCCCCGTCCTCATGCCATGGAGGCGAGCAGAGTGATCCTGAAAAGGACTGCTCTGTGGGCCAGTCAGTAGCCTGCACCCTCTCGCTGCTTCGGTCGAGTGGAGGACGACCAGTTTCTGGGCTTCCTGTGTGCAGGTTTGCAGCTACAGCTCCCAGTGATTTCCACACCTGCTGCTTTGTCGCTCGCCCATCGCCACAGGGCTTGGTGTTGACGCAATGTTTGATACCCTGACTTGCGCTGGATTTGGATTATAGTGAGGGGGACTTGCGCTGCATCGGCCTCACTCTCTCATCCTGGCCCGCCCAATTCCAACGGCAAGACATAGTCGAGACGGCTGGGGACGAACAAGGGTGCAGGAGCTGCCGGAGGGAAGCAAGTATGGCGTCCAACCGCCTACGGGGCTCCAGTACGTCGTTTCTGTCGGGTGTGCTCCCCTAGCCTTATCCATTTCCATGGCTCTCACAAGGCAGTGAGGCACTTTGACCCATGGCTAGGATAGGGGTTGGTAATGTGTCAGGGCATGTCCACACGTCGGTGGGCCGTAGCACAGTCCCTCTGGGACTCCCTACTGTTCCGACGAGATCCTCATGCTATATAAAGAAACTGGTGTCGTATTTTAACGTTTTGTTGAATATTTACTGAAATGTTTGTAGTAATAAAATAGTTTATTTACAAGAGTTAAACAAATATTTTTTGTTAGATTATACACACAGTAATTTCTTGAATTGTTGTAAAATTATTTACTATTATTGACTGAAACAAACACATAAAGTCGGACGAGTAAAAATATTTTGAGGCGAGTTTATTTTCCCTCACAATCGACCGGCGGTCGAGTGATTTTTTTTCTAATCTCAAAGGCTATATATATATATATATATATATATATATATATATATATATATATATATATATATATATATATATATATATATATATATATATATATATATATATATACATATATACATATATATATATATATATATATATATATATATATATATATATATATATATATATATATATATATATATATATATATATATATTAAAAGAGAGAGAAAGGGAGAATGAAAGAGACATAAGGAAAAGAAAGCGAAAGAGACTGACAGGGGACGACAGAGAGAAGAAAGATATAGACAAATAGAGAAAAAGAGAGAAAGGAGAGAAAGAATATGTCTATAATATTTTTCTCGAACTCAGTTGCTCTGGTGCTTCTTTCAATTTCCAGCCATCTAAACTTACATATAAATGTGATCCAACAAAGATGTCATCCATTGATCATCGTTTTCATTGAAACGAATAATAACCGAATGCGGAAATAGATGTAAACGGACCCTTATAAATAGAATGTCAACAAGACCAGCAAGAAGAAGAAGAAGAAGAAGAAAAAAAAGTACTATCAAGTTCATCGTGTGCGTCATTTTTCTTTACTTTGCTACAGGATATCCACGAGCTGATAAGATGCTCTTCATATGTCTTCCTAATCAGCTTCAACTAGCTTTCAGCCATGTTGAAAAGTGTTTCTTGATCTTGTTTTTCGTCTTCTTTGTCTTTTTTGATTGACTTTTTAAATTATCTCCCTTTTCTTACTCTATCAGCTACTTTTTCCTCTTCCTTTGATATTTTCTTTATTTGTTCTTTGCATACCCTTTTTTTATTTTCTTTTTGCTTTGATCTACTGTTTTTTTATGTATCTTCTTATTCACCATATGTCTTTATTATCTGGATTTCTTTTATTTTTTAATCTATTATTAATTTAAGTTGTGCATCGTAGTAATAAATTGACAAAAAAAAAGGGTTCTTGGCCTTCGAGGCAGGATCAAAGTGTAGTATCTGTTCTGATACTACACTTAAGTTAATGCTCTATTTCGTCAATTCTCGCGTTTTTTCTTCTCTTTTTATTCTTCTTTATTTTTCTGTTAAACCTTATGATTATATTTTTTAATTTTTCTTTCTTCAATTTTAATTCGTATTTTTAATTTTTTCTCTTCTTCTTCTTCGTCTTCTTCTTCGGGGTACTCCTCCCTCTCCTCCTCCCTTTTATCTTATCCCTATCATATATGTTTCTTCTTCTTCCTTCTCTTTTTTCTGCGTTATCTTCTCTATATATTTCTTCCCCTTCATCTGAATTATGTTTTCGTTGTCACCTGTCCTTCCCCTACTTCCTCTTGTTTTCTAAGTTTTATCTTTTACGTCCTATTCTTTATTTTCTTTTTTCTTACCATCCTCCTTTTTGCCCGAAACCTTCATGTTTCCGATGAATAAATGCTGCTGTTCATCTGGAAATAGATCTTGTTCACCTAGATTATCATCTGACCTCAGGCTTAGGCTTCATTTATTTTCTTTAAAAAACTAGTGACATAAAATAAACAAACCAATCCGTATGGCTTTAAAGAACTTCAGGTAAAAAGGATACGGTAAATCTGGATTAAATTTTCTCATTCGATTAAATTAATTAATCATTTGATTTTTTGTATCTTGATGTATTTATTTAGTTCTTTTCACTTTATTAACACAATGGTTAAAAAAAAAGACATAGATCGAAGAACCTTTAAAGAAATACGATGGTTGACGAAAGAAGATAATACTACCATGTGAATGATTGGAACTATTGCAGAGTTTTTAAAACGGACTAATCTATATATATATATATATATATATATATATATATATATATATATATATATATATATATATATATATAGACTAATCTATATATATATTATATATATATATATATATATATATATATAAGAGGCAATGTGTGCGTGTGTTTGTGTGTCTCCTTGAAACTTTTAACACATGTAACAGTCATTGAAGAGATCGATATCGTCTCCCGGAAGACAAATATCAAAAAATCGGCCTAAAACATTCATTCTTTGACTATGAACTTGATCGTTTTTTTACGAGGAGGGGTCAGTTTCAGCGTCGACATTTTTGCAAAGCGATTCACGCCTCAAGAGCTCGACGTACGTATAAAACACATTATTTCAAAGGTTTGCGACGTCACAGTTGAGTGGGTTAGACGACTAACTAGTTTCTCTTTCACCTTTTTTTCCGCTTAGCTTTAAAGGTTCCAGCCTGGATACGGCGGCTGATTTTTTTGTTCGCAGCTATTTGTTTATATGGATTAGTTGCTACATACCCTTACGATAAAACCTCTCCAGACCCGGAAAACGCTGCGTACCCCCGCAAGAATAAGAATATAGAAAATACGCACACACATTTACACTCAGATGCACACATAAACACATATATTATTACATTTTAAAAATACAATACATGTAGGTGTAAATTAATTTATTTTCCATTTTAATAAGGAAAAACGTAAAATAGACATACGATTCATAAACACTATTTATAACGAAGAATTTAGAAGCTTAATACTTCTCGTCAGAAAAGAATATAGGAGTCAGATTACGGATATAAAGAAATGCGATATCTACCTTAAAATAAATTAAGCTAAAAATGTAAAATACATTAGCTGAAACATAAAGATTATACGAAAAAATGCATGCAGAAAATAGAGAAAATACGGAGATAGTACAGCAGTTACATGATTGAGAGTGATGTTGAAATTAGATGGAATGATGACTAATATTAGGTGCATTCTAATAGATGAATACATATGTGTGTTTAAGGCGAACATGGTAGAAAATATGAAAAATATCAAAATATTCATACGATAATGAGAAAAAATTAATAATAACATGCAAATTCTACTGCTTATTTATTACTAGTAATTCATCCCAGCTTTGCTTGTGCCCTATGTAATGTTCATAACTTAATGTATATATATATATATATATATATATATATATATATATATATATATATATATATATATATATATATATATATATATATATGTTTTAGGAATGATAGAAACAGACATACACAGACACGCACAAACACACACATATACATATATATATATATATATATATATATATATATATATATATATATATATATATATACATATTAAAAAGCTTGACTCATGTCAAGGTAATCTACATCTAAATTTCCAAATCTTAAAACCGAAAACTGGCTTAGTAATTTGGTAGAAACCGCAGAGGTCAAATATTTTTTTTTCAATTTGACCCCGATTTTGACTCCTAAACATTTATAGTTTCAGTCTCACTTCAAATCAAAAATGTCGATTCATGTTATAGTAACCTACATCTAAAATCTCATGTGTTTCGATCCAAAATTGGCGGAGGAGTTTGATAGAGTTTCCAAAGATTAAATCATTGAACTTTGACCGCTAGACAGCCAAATTTCTTGCTGAAAAATCATTAAAAGGATGTTCCCACATTTCAGTACTCCTTATGTCAAATCCCGAGTCTGTAGACTGAAAATTGTCAGAGTAGTTTTGTAGGGAAATATACACACACAGACATACAAACACAGACGATTTCACTCGTATACACATATAGAGTTCATATAAGTATATATTTGCGAATTACTTAGGACCTCTATCCTGCCATGGCTGATAAAACCAGAGTACGCTATCCCCGGGAAGTAAATAAAGGGTTTCGCTCGAAATTCCGTTCAAATTCCCGAATTCGCCAGAAACATTCCCGAGTTCGACAAGATACACCTGAAGAAGGTCACGGAAACGTTGTGAAAATAACACTCAAGATGGCAACAGTAGTCCGATGAATAATAATAAATGTGCTAGGGGGTATTATAGTTTTTTTTTTAAATCGTTCACTTCTAAGTAAAGAAAAGTAAAAATGCTCAGGCTGAGACCGAAACTAAAACCTAAAGACAGCGAGTCAAGTACGATAACCATTTTTCCAGCATGACACATCTTAAAAGATGTTTTCAAATTACTTATTCTTATCATCAGTAATCTGCAATGTAAACTATTCATGCATAGAGTAAGCAAACAGTAAAACCCAATGACTCTCACGTACTAATTTTTCAATTTTGATCTTTTAGCAACCCTTTTTTATGGATAAAACATATTAAAACGTTTTCCACACGCCTTAATATACTATATACCAAATTTCATGTCTGTAGATTAAAAACCATTCAGTATATAGGTTGAGAAATGTCCTTATACGCACACATTATCACTTTTATAGATATACTAGCAGGGCATTCGGTGTTGCCAGGTCCTGATAAACGCTATATTTTGATAAATACAGAAACTTAGATATATGTATGCGAGTATTATGTGTTTTTCTCAACAGTACACTTCATGTACGTAATTTTTTTTTTAAATACTAGGATCGAAACCAAAACCAAAGATGGTCCACGCTTTTTAAAAAGGTATTTTCAAACCGACTAATACTTAACATAAGGAACCTGTAATCACACATGCGTCTGAGCTCCAATCTTTCCCCCCCGCCAAAAATTCACAAAACACTCGTCTAGCTGAAAACACTATCAATAATTTCCCCCAAAATGTATGTGTCCCTAAAACTAAACGTAGATTCCATGAGCAAAGTTTCTTTCTTAGAACTGCAATATGATTGTGTTCAAGTCCAACGTAAACAAGTTTTTAATGAGCCGTTTCACTTATGTTTACAAATATACCGAATTTCCATTACTAACGATTACTATATTGTCCACTTTTCCAATTGACTACTATTCACCCCTTTAACCCTTATCCTCGAGTTGCCTCTAGGCCTTTATAGATGGTAATGTCTTTAAAAACATGGTTCAAATAGAGACTCCAAGCTCATAGATCGCATACTGTATACCGAGATCCAACACTTGTCTTATCGGCGAAATGTTGCACTTGTATTCTTGTTTTACAAGTATTTAATTGAATGCCATTCAAGTGACGTTTTGCTTTGTGTTGCTATTGATGTAAATATCCAGGACTGCCTCTACAAATAAACCCCATCTCTTTAGTGTAGAGGTTTTAAGCTACTGACTATTTTTTTTTTTTTTTTTTTTTTTTACTAAAATACATAACATCCTCTTACTATTAGCTTGTGGAATCCCTCTCTATATTTTATATATTCCAGATTATACGGGCTCGGAAATTTTAACATGAACAAATATTTACCTGAAAATCTCAACACTTATTATTTTCCTATGAACATCTCTGCTAAGCCGTTTATGTTTCAGTGGCAATTCTGCTCATATGAAGAGACATATAGAACACCTATTGTTTTAAATAACCGTACAAAGTCGATCGCTGCATATGTATATAATTACAGAAATAAAATATCATCTAAGAATTATGTTCCCTTCATTAAATCATATTCCGGCTTTAGTTAATACGAGACAAAAATTGATTTTTTTTCATCTTTTCACTATTTCACTTAATTTATGATTAAAGTAGCTAGAGAGATTAAGTATTAATGCAGATTACTATATTTATCATATCAGATTAAATTCTTTATTGGATATTATATCGCGCCTAATAGATAATAGTGATTCCAAGACATTTTCAAAAATGACTTGGGTGCTATCAGGTAGAAAGCTAGAATCGAAACCAAAACAGTCGTTTCTCTTACTCATGTTATTACATGATAAGGGCTGTCCCCTTTTCATGTAAAGATAAAAATAGAGAGATTTAGTTAAATTGAACATGAAATTGTAATATACGAAATTCGAACCTCGTAATTTAGGTTTAGAAATAGATTACGTGTGAGAATTAGAAAAGGCAATGTAAAGCAAACGATTGTTTAGAATAGAGATAAACTATTTCAAGAAAAGAATGTGCACTGTCAATTTTGTTATGAAAATTTAATTGAAAGAATGCAGCTATAAAATAATGTTTTTAACATATTGGAAAAACAGGTTACTGAGTATAGGTTAAAATTCCTTTTGTAAAAAAAAAGGAAAAGTTTTGGACACGCATGTCCAGAACACGTGAAAGAAGGCACATGTTTTAACATGTGTATGACGTCATGGAAAATAGAAAGTTCTAGAGATAGTTAGAAAAACTTGAGAGTTAAGCAGACAGAAGCAGAGTGAGAAACTCAGAGAGAGTTTGGAATTCGAACGTCTAGAAGCGAGACGGTCACTTTGAAACTTAATATGTGAATTTTGAATTTTTGATGAGAAAATCACGGCCGGTCGTGAAGAAATAAAACCATCATATGTTTTTGTAAGCGTCGTCTTTGTGTTGTGATTCCACCAAAAGGTAAAGAATATTGTTATTATATGTATTGTATATCTGTGTTATAAAATGTCTTAACATATACATCTTACATACACGTCTCGACATCTCATATCGACAATATGAACTGTACATCTCATATCTACACTAAGACCGTCTGAACACTATCTCCTCAAAGAGTTTTCTTCTTCTAACGTCTAAGTATGAACATATTTTTAATATAAATATGAATTTTCATAACACGAACACGGAACGGAACGAACAATCTCTCTCACAACATCCCTCTTAATAAAAGAATCTCTCTCTAAGACTCAACGACAAACTCTCTCTAAGAGTCTCTTTTAATAAGACTCCCTATATAACAATGTACCTATTGGAATATAGGTAAGAAGGATTTAATATTAAACGACTTAAAGGAATAATGTAAATTTAAGCATGCTCAGAGATTAAATTATGGCTGAAAACTAAAATGAAATGTTTGCCTTTCAACTTGCTGATATGTTTTTGTACTCGTTAGTCACTCATCCAAACAGAGTTTGCACGCTTAGCTTATTATTACTATTTACTGTTAGTTTTAGTGACAAAGAGTTTAATAGATTTCAGTTAAATATTGAGACACAGACAGACAGACAGACATGCATAAATCTTCCGTTTTATTTATATAGGTAATTTTATTGGTTTTTCGTTTATTTTTGTATTAAGTATTTGTTTACGAGGAAAATAGCACACTAAGCTTGTAAGAGACTTCCCCAATTTATTTAATCGTATTTTTGTTTATTTGCTGGTAATCGCATGTCATCTAAGTCGGCGAGAGGAATCAACAGTAGATAAAAATCACTTTAAATAGAAGTTGCTACTCAGTTTGCATTGTCAAAAAAGCGGGAAACCAACAAAAACGTACACAAATAAACAAATTCCGATAGCGTCGCATTAAACAGCAAACACCTGATTAATCTGAGCTATCGACTCGTCAATGCCGCCATTTTTTAAATTTGTTTTCGCGTTTATGTTTCGAATTATTCTTTATTTCCTAATTCAATTTACTTGTTTTCTAACTTAACTAGCGTTGTTTTTTTTTTATTTCTCTTTTATTTTATATGTTAAAACTATAATGTCTTTTTATATAATCTTTCTAATGTTTTTTTCTGCATTGTCTGTGTTATTTCGTTACCATTCTCTTTCCCTATGGGCGACAGATAAATGATTTTTATTACCTGTGTCTTTATTCTCTATATTTTATAGAGGTTCGTTCAGATTTGTTTCTACTTTCTTCTTTATTTGCTTCATGTTGAAGTTAATCAAGAAAGAAATAGATTGAGAACCAGGAAGATAAACAGAAAAAACCAACACACACACTTACACAGAGAAACACACATACACGCACACACGCACACACACACATATATATATACATATATATATATATATATATATATATATATATATATATATATATATATATATATATATAAGACTCCTCCAGTCTTTGACAGACAACCGATACCCACGTAGGGGTACATACGCGTGATTTTGATTTTTTTTTTTTTTGTATGGCAGCAGGTGCACAATCTCTAACCACGCATTTCCAGAGTCGACATTTTTAAATACCAGTGGCAACTGAAGTGTTCGTACAAGACCACTAGAAACAAATGCTGAAATAAGCGGAAATCACATACAGCGCCTAGAATTTCCAAAAGGTCACCACTCTAGTTTACGGCACAATCGCGTTCACACACCGGTTCTCGTAAGATCATCGAAGTTAATCAAAGTTGAGCTTGATTATAAATATATATACATACATATATATATATATATATATATATATATATATATATATATATATATGATGCTTAAAATAGATAAAATCCGACGACATGAATTATAAAATATAAGCAGAGATACCTAAAAGCTCTACGTTTCACACGTCTCACACGGGCTTTCTCAAGAGAAACGGGGATTAAGAAATCCCGCATAAGACGGGCGAAACGTCGAGCCTCTAGGTATCACCGCCTACATTTTTAATTTCATATAGTCGGATTTTATCCAGTTTAGTAACCATATATATATATATATATATATGTGTGTGTGTGTGTGTGTGTGTGTGTGTGTGTGTGTGTGTGTGTGTGTGTGTGATTATTGCTACTGCGTGACATAAGATAGACATCTCTTTATGTTGATGTCAGCCGTCTATGTGCAATATTGACTCCGGACAGCTACACTCTTGTATAATAATTCACAGAAACCATGCCAATATTTGCTGGTGTTTGTAGAGCGACTATATTATAGACCTTTATGTGTCCTCTCAAACCGTTTACAGATTTACAGACCAGTCTACATATGTTACAACAACACTTGTGGCAGCACACCCTTGTAAATGTGCCGCCGAACCTTGTGTGGTTTACTACGTGGTTAACTAAGCCAACTTAACCACGGTCACCGAGAGTAAGAAGGGCCCGTTAACTGAAAAAATGCCTGCGGGCAATGTAGGTAAGATTTGTCAGTCTGTCAGTACTATATGAGGGCCATTTCAAAAAGAGCAATAAAACATTTGGGAATACAAAAAGGAAGATTGAACGTTATTCAATATAAAATATAAATATTATGTATGTAAAATTAAGTAATTATAAAGCAATATAAAATTAATGCTGATAAAACTGAAATATGAATATAGGAAATCAACAATTTAAGAAACATTAAACACAAATATTTTTTTGGCCTTCGGAAAAAGATCACAGTGTATTATCTGCTTTGATGCTACACTTCACATTTTCTATCCTCGATCGGTGGAGGAGAAATTTTTCATGAGATTAGTTTTGTTCCTATACAGAGTGACCCTTATTGGGAAGCTGGATTTTCCCTACAAGGTTACATGTTGAAATATTTAAATAACTATTACTTTAAATAAAGAAATTATATTTACAGTGTTCTTCTATGTTCATATATAACAAATAACTGTTATCAAATGCAAGATAAGTTACTTTTCTACCTAACTGGATATGTTTTAGTGGTTTTAATTCATGTAACATGTTTTTTTAGAGTTTTTAGAATCTGCGTATAGTAAACCCCCCCCAAAAAAAGATAACATAAACATTTAATTAATTGTATTACAAATTGACATTAGAAACACACTCAATACATGTCAGCCTATGCCACGATAACATATATTGAGTGAATTGTTAACAGTATTTTGTACAGTTTTTAGTTTGAACTTATTTTCCCAAACTTAACGTATTCAACAGCGAGCTAGCAGCCATTCATCTTTTCAAATGCATCGATAAGCAATACGATTTTCGAACCGAATAAACATTTACATTAAATAAAAAACACTAAACACTTATCCAGTTAGATAGAAAAGTAATTTATCTTGCCTTGCACTATATTCATTTCTTATATATTTGTTTTTGTCAACTTTTTCGAATTTATGTGTATAGTAGCCCCCGTCTTTTTCAGTAAATTGATAGGTAAAAGAGCAGAATAATTAGAACCCCCCCGTTAAAAATAGCTTTCTTAATAATATTTCAGAACGGTACAAACAAAATCAATTTATAAGATAAAAGAAGAACATATTTATTTTTATTTAATGCACCCTTATTTTTTGTTCCTATCAAAACTAATTAAAACTGATTAGTTTATTAATTTTGGGTTTGTATTACTATACTCATCGATTCGAAAAAGTTGTCAAAAATCAAATACATACCAAATAAATATTATCAACGGCAAGATAAGTTACTCTTCTACCTATCTGGGTTTTAGTGGTTTTACTCACTTTAAAGCTGTAATCGCTTCGGAAATCATACAATGTTTAAACTCGTTTTTCAAACTTACCGTGTGCAACAGCAAACATGTCCGCATTGTCATTTTTCAAATACATCGGTAAATACTGTATATTTTTCGAGCCGAATAAACCCTATATATTAAATAAAAACACTAAAAATTTATCCAGTTTGGTAAAAAGGTAACTTATTCTGCCTTTGATAACATTTATTTGTTATATATTTGCTTTTTTACAACTTTTTTGAATTTGTGTATAGTAAAACAACCCCTGGATTTTTAATTAATTTGTGTTGTTCGTATATCTGAGCAGATAATAAAAAGTTCTTATTTCATTTACCGTTAGTGCTAAAATATTGAACATTCATTGATTGTAAAAAAAAGCTGTCGTGAAAAATTATAACTTTAAAATATTTGGAAATACTAAGTGAAAAGTTGTTTTTTTATTATTAAAAGAATGGATTGAAAAATATTGTATAAAAATTGTGTGTTTTGCAGTAAAAAAGGAACAAATAACATGAAATATTCGACTTTCTCTGATAGAAATAAAAGTTCAAAAACGAGTTCACTGAATATATTTTCTTAGATTAACATTCTCCCAATGTGCAATTATAAGAATTATTATTTAAATGAAGAATTGTTCCTTCTCTGTAGTAGAACATACATGGACATTCGGTAAGACAGCCATATTTTTAGTCCTGTTAACATGACCACGTGGTTGAACAGCGGCCACTTTCTATACCTACAAATTGATTAGGAATGAAGGTACGCTGTCATGTTCACTGGCATACTCTCTCAGTGGTGGTGACTTTACCCACGTTGTTAACTAATTAATTAGGCAGCTTTGGACAGACAATATGTATGACAGATTACACATTTTAGTTCTTGCTTGTTGTTGGTATGATCTGCAAATGCATCCTGCTTACTGAGAGCACGTTTCAATACTGCATGGTTAACACGCTTTGTCTCCAAAGGAGTACATCTTTCAAATATTAATTTTCTCAGCTTTACATTCCAGACTTCGAATGTCATAGTTATTGAAAACGATTTCCATCATGCTAAGGATATCTCTCAGTATATGTTCAGTAGTTTACAGGTGCACTTTGAAAAAAAAACATGTCAAAGCTGTAAAATGTCCTCGATATGTAGTCAATGTTTCCGATGCATAGAATAGATAAGTAAGGACGTGTATAATACACACCTATATTTGTCTTTCTACTGAATCCTCTATCCGAACAGAAACTTTTTTCAAGCCTATCACGGATAATAGGGTTCAACATGTTGTAATTTTCACTCGAACATTGAAGATTGTAAAGATTGCTAGAGGCTCGAAAATATAAAAATCACCCCAACATCACTGCCCTTTAAATCATATACAAGCATTGTGCCAAAGTAAACTTAACAATTACCTATATGTCATCCTGTTTGACCAGATTCGCCTAGAATAATCCAGTGTCTATCAGTTTTGAAGAAATCGGAAGCTTTAGTCAGGTCAACAAGAACTTAGTACAGTAATACTTATTGCGCCTTAAATTTTCTATTAATTGGCGAGCAAATAAAGCTATGTCAAATATCCTACGGGAATTTCCGAACTCTGACTGCTTTCCAGGAATGATGGAGAGGCAAATATACATAAGATATCGGTTCAAAGAATCTTGTGGCAGCACCTTGCTTACAACTGTAAGCAGTGTGATCTATCTTTAGTCACTGCATTCGGCCTTCTGATCTTTTTATTTGTAAAATGGTTGCATTATTGCACCCACTCAACATTGATCGATATTACTATTGTACCACGCAGCAAGAATTATACTATGCACTGATCTAGAAATGTTATCACCGCCAAAAAGCAGCAGCTTTACTAGTATCCCAATAAAAACCTTATGATTTTTCTGTATTAATTAGCTTGATGATGCAGGTTGGGTACAAATCATTTTTATTTGTTAGGCCAGACTTTAAATTACTGCTTAATTTATAACCTATTAATTATCACACATATTTGTAAATTGATCTTTCCATCGCGCCACGATTGATATCTTCTGTATCCTTTAGTACAACAAAGCCAGTTTTATATTTTAAAGAAAATATAGATGATGGGAATTGTTCATATGCTTGTTAGATTTTGCTATAGAAAGCTTTGCCATGTTTACGATCCAAATTAGTTTGCATTTAAGCGGATAACTCTGTCCACCATTTGTTCTTCATCTAACGCAGCTCTCACTGCAGCTTTTTTTTTTGCTTCCCTGAAAACGCCCATACTTTTCATGTGGCTGAGGCAGAACTTAAGAGTTTATGGTGGGCCTTCTTGTTCTCTTTAATAAGATAAGAGATAACAACTCCATTTTCATTAAACAAGTCTCTGGGTTTGTTTTTCTTAAGACCTAAATATTAAACAATGCTGTACACTTCGGATTAATTAATAATTTATTTTGATTCGTTCACACTTGTACCCTTTTCAGCTTAGAGACATCTATACGCGTCGGCACGTTTACACCACTATCCCTTACTTTCTTCCTGGTCTGTATCTTGATCCCCATGCGAACAAGTTTGCAGTTAGTACCACGCTCAGCACCTCAGATTATTTTAAGTGCACAAATATCTTGAATACCACGACATTGTGATGCTATAGTCCAAACTGCCCTTATGTTTGGACATATGGTGTATTCATATCGCTTTGTAGAAACTCTTTTGTCGGTGAAAGGTGTTACACAATGCTATAAAAAAGAGCTGAGGTCCAAACAAAAGTTTAAGACAGTGAATCAAGTATGATTACCATTAGGTCAGCTTTACATTGTAATTTAAACGTTCCTTCGGACCATATCCTTCGTAACATAATGAATAAATCATATAAAACATTCCGAACATGCGTATTCGTGAAACAGTTTACAAAAAGATGAAAATCCGATGACCCCCCCCACGTACTGTTTTAAAAAGATTTTACCACTTTATAGCTCTTTTTACTCGAAATGAAATCTGGTTATAAAGGTTTTTTCACATATTTGAACAGGCTATATGCCAAATGTCAAGTGTGTAGATTTAAAGACCGTTTAATATCTAAGGTTCAAAAGTGTTTCACGCACAGATTCTCAATTTTATACATATACTAGCAGTTCAGCCTGGCTTTGCTCTGACCCTATGTATTATTCATAACTTTATGTGCACATGTATATATATATATATATATATATATATATATATATATATATATATATATATATATATATATATATTGAAAATGTTTACGTCATGTCCATAAACCTACATCTAACATTTCCAGAGTTTAGGACGGAAATTGGCGGAATAGTTTAGTAGAGTTTGCAAAAGTCAGCTCTTTTGGCTTCACCATCTTGGCAGCAGAAATTCTTGCCCAAAAACTGATTTAAAAGCTTGCTGTGCGTCTGGATTATTTTAGATAAAATTTCAAATATTTAGACCCAAAATGTGCTAAATAGTTTGCAAAGGTGAAATGTTTTGAACTTTGACCCCTTGGAAGAACAATTCTCAGTCAAAACTGATTAAAACCTTACTCTAAGTCTGAATACATTTTATTGAAAAATTTCAAATGTATAGACTGAAAATGTGCATAGTAATATGGTAGAGACCGCAGGGGTCATTTTTTTTTTTAAATGTTGATCCCAAATTTGACCATTTAGCATTTCTTGTTTTGGGCTCAAATCAAATTAAAAAGTTTGATCCATATCCAAGTAGCCTACATTTTAAATGTTTTGGAACCAAAATTGGCGGATGAGTTTGGTAAAGTTTAGAAAGATCAACTGTTGAAATTTGACCCCTTGATAGCACAATTGACAGAAGTAGTTTCGTAGTGAAAGGTACACACACAGATACCCACACAGACAGAATTTCACTTTTATAGTTATATAGATAGGCATAACTTTATTTGTTTTCATTCATCTCTGATCGACATTTCTTGCGCCATAAATACGTGAATAACTAAACGAAAGTTTCTATTGCATCTATGAAGGCAAACATGCATAGTCTCTACTCTAAGAGGAATAGAAACGTATAAATATAAATCGCAAAAGATGGCAGATATTGCTCGAATGCTTGTCAACTTGGCCTGCGATATACGAAATGCGGTTTGAGTAAACGTTTAAATAACGGAAGGAAGAGATTGAAATATGATTACTTTAAATATTGGCAAGTTTGAACGAAATAGAACGAGTCACCCAACATATTATGAGAGCATAATAAAAATAAAAGATGTCGGTCGAATCATTAAAGCATATAAAGAATGTTTCTTCATGCTTCAAAATCGTGTATCGATTCGTTAAACACAGACATCGTCTCAAACATCCCACCCTTACCTTCTTTCTTTTTATCCTCTCTCTCTCTCTCTCTCTCTCTCTCTCTCTACATCTCTGCCCATCACGATCTCTGTATAGCGGTGTTTATATTATTGTTTACACTTCGCTGCATCTACCAATCACATCGAAACAAGAGACCGCTTGGAGGGCTAAACGGAGCTAAATATCCGCGAACGAATTTAATTTGAAAAGAAAATTAAAGCTATTATCATATAAGTATTGCATACAAGAACTTTAGGAATAAAGTTCAATGATTTAAGTTTCAAACTGTCGAATTTAGAGGAAAAAATAACAGAGGCATAATGATAGAGCAACTGATTTGGTATATATTATTATAGAGTTAATGTTCTATCGATATTTGTATATTATAAAATGACGATTTCAAAGATAAAAAATATATCTATGTGGCAGGTGTTCATCTGCTTGAATCGAAACTGACTCCTAAACTTTATATATATATATATACATATATATATATATATATATATATATATATATATATATGCATACATTTATATATATATGTATATATATATGTATGTGTATATATATGTATATATATATGTATATGTGTACGCATATGTATATATATATTCATATATATGTATATATATACGTATATATATGGATATATATGTATGTATTATATATATATATATATATATATATGCATATACTTATATATATATGTATATATATGTATGTGTATATATATGTGTATATATATGTATATGTGTACGCATATGTATATATATTCATATATATGTATGTATATATATATATATATATATATATATATATATATATATATATATATATATATATATATATATATATAAGTTACGCCCTTCAGCAATAATCGGAACGGAAAACGAAACTTATGAATAATTCTTGATAAAATTATTTATAAAACAATAGATTGCTAAAGTGCCATAAGCTAAAATCAAAACAAAAACCAGGACTTATAAAGAATTCTTGATAAAATAATTTTAAAACAAATACATTATTGGTGTGGCATTATGTATTATCGAAACCTAAACCAAAACTTATGAGGAATTCTTGGTAAAATTATTTATTAAAAAAATAGATGACTTACCTGCCATCAGCTATAATCGAAACCGAAACCAACATTTTAAAGAATACTTGGTAAAAGTATTTATTACAATAATTGGAAATGCATACCAATTTAACGACCTGCATGTAGGTGTTACACAGAAAATAACAGATGCGCTACCGTATAATATATAGATACTTGTTAATTTTTACATTATTCGAGCATTGACCGAGTCCTCATAAAGAAGAACGTACACATAGGTAAGATGAGCGACTGATAAGGATTATTTAATTATTCTCAGTTTGAGTGTTATTCTCACATGGTTTAGGCCGATGTGAGCTCCCTTCTCTATAAGTATAATTTGTAAAATTTGGGACCTTTCTGCCGCGACTCGGAGGATCACCACGCATTTTTATTTATTATTGTTTATTTAATAATCGTTCTGCTTACAGACGCCATTACCGGGAAAATGTTCTAAAGAACTTGTGATTTTATTCAGGTTAGCGTAGTGCCCGCAGAGAGAATGGGAAGGCCTACCCCAGAAAAGGTGCTACATAGAACTGTATGTTGCTTAATACTTAATTCGTTAGGTCACGATTCCTTGAATTAGACAAACATGGTAAATGCAGAAGGTCGGAGGTTACATCGACACAAAAGCTGTGATATTAGCACCTAGAATGAAAAGAGTGATGCGAATAATGTAATGTTTATGAACTTAAATGTCAGTCCTAATTTTCGATTATTTTGGCCAGGAATTCCTTAAACTTGAGTCGACAAATCTATATAATAACAAAACTCAAATGATCTTGTAACGATGTATGTAACCCACTTTCCGGTTTACAACATCCGATTGCGCATGCGCGCACGACCTGCGCACTGAAATATTAACGTTATTATTTCGAAATTATTATTTAACATGGTAAGAGTGGGGTTTAAAACAACTTAAACGTAATACAGAAATAAACGATGTAAAAAAGCAGATATATCAAAATTTGAATTTAACTATAAGTATTATGGTGTCTGTTCAGTGCACATTTACCTATAAGTATGGCCAACCACTTATAATTCAGTAACTGTATTTTTTTTCAAAAATAATCAATCATAATGAACAGAACGACTCATAGAAATTTATCTATATTCTTATTTTCAGCGACCAACACTGACAAAATTTTTATCAATTGAAAGCTGAGTCTCTAGGCCGAAAATATCACAAAATTGGCGAAAAACATGGAGTCTTTCACCGTTAACTGGGCCGTTCTTTTTTTTTACAAATAGCATTGTTTTCGTACACATTTTTGCAAAGATATTATGCTCCTTGAAAATACTATTCTTACTTAGAACACTGGCGATGTTGTATGTCACAGTGTGTGTGGCGAGTAAACCGTTCGCTTTTTTTACTTCTTTTTTCCTCTTAGAATTACGGGTTCCAGCTTGCCTGTCTGCCTGCTTCATAATACTTCTTTTTTTGTGTCCGCATATTTACTCGCTGCTGTTTATATTTTTAATGGGGGTGATTAATTTGTTTTCGTTTGAAACATATTTTTAGGTCTCTATTGATCAATACTCTTACCATAAAACGTCTACACACACGGGAAACGTCGAATAACCCCACTAGTTGATACTAAAGCAATTACTATTACTCCCTAGAGCAACGCCGAGTAGCGCTGCGAGATTTTCGTATATGCTGAAATATGCTCAGTTCTTAAAACCCAAATTCCATATATAAAAACCGTAATAGATAGATTGAGCTAGCAAGTCAATGATAGCAATTCATCTTATAAAAAGATAACTCTAATCTTCCGCTGCTTTTTTTCATTAATATTTATGATGCCATCGCCTTATAAATTTTAATGAGTTAATATAATCAGGAAAAATGATTTAAATAAAGGGTAAAAGCAATCGTATGAATAAAGTAAGTTTACGGCTAAAATCCGAAAATTCATTAGGTTATATATATATATATATATATATATATATATATATATATATATATATATATATATATATATATATATGTATGTGTGTGTGAATGTGTGTGTAAAATGTAATTACTCCTCTTGATAGTGTAGATATATATATATATATATATATATATATATATATATATATATATATATATATAGTGAGTTATAAAATATGACGAGCCCTAGACTGGATGAAACGCGGAATATTCAGTGTAGCTTAATCGCCATATATATTTTATAACTTACTAACCAGCTCACCCTACGTATTTAGCATTTTGAAGTAAATACTAAAAGGCTTCGCATAAATTTATACTTTCGTATATTAATTTTATGTGAGTAAATGAAGTAGGTTCACAGTTTTTGTTGTTCCTTTTTCTTAGCTTATATAGAGCTTTTCTGGTTTGGTGACTCTTGGATACCTAAGATAAATTGTCCATGTGAAAAAGCAGTCAGTGTGTAACTGTAGGACCCATAATTGTAAAGATTGTTCCATGTGCTTTGGTGATGGTTATTGCAAATGAAAATAAAATTGGAAAGTTCAATTTCGTTAAGTGTAATGATGTATCCAGTGGAATCATAGGAATGCATGGAATGAATATATATTAATCTGTGAAAGGTCCTGTTAAGATTGTTGTTTCAATGATATTGTTTGTTATTTTTTTTTTACTGCAAGCTATGTGCCATTGCAAACCTAGGATTGGTTTATATTTCACAACATGATAATTAGTACACCAAATTTCAGTTGCAATACATGCGGTGGCATCCCTGTCAAATGTAGTTGTTGGATAATTAATCACTTTATCTGCTTTCACAACAGTGTCGATGGATTTGTATTTGACTATCTCACTTGGAATTTTACATTGAATAATAGCGTTAAGTTCATGGGCATCTTTGTATTGGCCTGTAAGAATAGCTCATTCACTCAGTCAAATGGAATTCTTATAATTTGAATATCTGCAAAAACCTTTCAAACTAACTATTCTTTTGATGAAATAAAATTACAGAAGTTAAAAGTCAAAGAATTTTGCTCTTAACTCTGATTAGCTGTCACTTTTTCGTACCCAATTTCCCACAAGTGATGCAAAAGTTTTTGTGCGGATCGAACAGTCTGCAACTGTACATGCATATTTTGAGTTAAGTTTAATAGCTTCACATGGAACAAAAAAGTACAGTATTTGAGGCAAGCATTTATTTCATCTGCTGGTGTTGATTGAAGAATAACAGGTAACATTTGTCTGAAATCTACTGCAAGCAATATTTCTTCATTCCCAAATGGTCTGACATTGCCACGCAAATCTTGCAAGGATCGACCAAGAGCCTCAAGTGATTTTTTGCGTACCATTGTGCATTCATCCTAAACAATAAGTTTGCATTTCTGCAATATTTTTCCCCATATTGGATGTTTTGGAGATGTCGAAGATGAGATTTTTGTAAAATTGAATGATTTAAAGTAGAATAAATAATTCTTCTACCTGGCAGCAAGGTCGCAGGTATTACTCATGCAGCAAGGGCTAAGGCTATGTCATTTTGTTACCAATGGCTGCAAAAATCAATTTAATTAGAAAGGTTTTACCAGTTACTTCTGGTGCTGTTCAAGGTAGCAGTAATTTCCAAATAACTTCTATTCTCACAGTCAGTAAATTAGGTGACTAAAATAGGATTTATCCATGTTTTGACAATGCCTTATTCACTGTAATACATTTAGGAGACTAAAATAGTATGAGGGATTAGAGATGGACAGACAGAGAGGAAGATATATAGATAGAAAAGAGAAAGTGAGAGGAAAATAGAGAAAGAGAAGGAGATAGAGAGATAAAGGGATTGATAGATAAACAGAGAGAGGGGGAGAGTTAGAAGCAGAGAGGGATGAGATAGAGGAAAGGAGAGAGATAGCGGAAGTTAGAGAGAGAAAGGGTCTCAAAGAGAGATGGAGAGGGTGATATAGAGAGAAAGTTAGATTGAGAGAGGGAAAGGGAGAGATGGATAGAGAGAGAGATATTAAGAGAGGAAGAGAGAGGGGAGAGAAACGGAAGGTAAACTACACTTCACCATTTTTTCCTCGTTCAGCCGAGAAGAAATATTTTGAGATTGAGGCAATTTTAATGTTTTGTTATTACCCAGAGTACCCCTTTTTTGGGGGGAGGGGGTTTAGATTTTCCTCACATCAGAACCGACCGGGTTATCTGTACTTTCACTTAACAAATTAATAAAAGAAAAACATATTGCAAAATTTGAATTTAATATGAAAATATTATTTTAAAAAATAGCAAGATAATATAAGTGCATAAGTGCCACTTTAGGTACTATTTGGGCGTTGAGTTCCATCGCGACCAGTATAATTATTTAATGGTCGCTCTCTTAGCCCCCCTAGTCAAGGCTAATGCATGCGCACGTAACATTTTTTTTATTTACTGACGTTGGCTTAGTAACTAAAAGATTTATTGATAATTTCGTAACCCTTAAATGCATGCCGGAAGATTTAAATTGGTTCATTATTGTTGTAATGAAAAAAAAAAGTTTCATTCAACACAAAACCAAAAACACATATTAATGATAAATGATTTATTATTCTATTCATTGAAATTTACTAATTTTTAAATAAAAAAGTACAAAAAATAAATTAATAAAAAAAGAAATAGTTGCTTATGTGCGCATAAAAAACTTGTTTTTTTTTGTTGTTTTTTAGATTAGGTCCACCTTATAATCACCCCCAACCTCCTCATCTTAAGAACAGCTTCCGGAATAGACACCACTTTTGGAGGGGGTGGGGACTATTTGCAAAATTTAACTGATATTTGTTGCCAGCATACCCACCCGAAAATACTATTAAAAAAAGGAGGAGTCAGTGCCCGTGGCAGAGAAGTAGATTTATTTATCGATAAAAGTTGCGGAGAAGTAAATTTATTTATCAATAAAAGTCGTCATTTAAAAAAGAAAATTGTGGAGGTGGAAAAAATTATCCCGAAGTTTATTACAAAAACGTTTTGTTTTCGCACTATTCAACAATTTGTTCATCCGCGCATGTAAATTAAAAAATATTTGTAAAAGTGAGAAGTTATCAGTAAATGATTTAGTCTTTTTTTATTTATTTATTTTTTTTTTACATTAGGTCCACCTCCACAAATGTTAAGAACGGCTTTCAGAATAAACACCCTCAACCACTCCATGTTAACAACGGATTTCGGAATAAACACCATGGGGGGGTATTTACAAAATTTAACTGATAAAAGTCGTCATTAAAAAAGAAATTTAAAATCAAATGTTTGTAAAAGTGAGAAATTATTTAGTAACATTTTCCAGTGCTAATGCAGAGAGTGATCCGCGCTATTTTTTAAATCGTATTTCCACGTTTAATTAAAGTTTTATGATATGTTTTTTTTTATTCAATTGCAAGGTTAAAGTACAGAATAGGTACAAAATACCCTCCACATGTTCAGAATGGCTTTTTAAATAATAAAGTTATTATTTCAGCATGGATCACTCTCTGCATGAGTACCCATTTTTCTTTTAATATTAATAAAATGTAAAACTTATTTTCAAAATAAATAAATAAATAAATGTTTGTAAATGTGACAAATAATCGTTTAGTTACGGCAACGTCAGTAAATAAAAGATGTTACGTGCGGGGTGGGTTGGGGGACTAAGGGAGCGACTATTATTTTTTCTGCTGGTCGCCATGGAACTCAACGCCCAAGGAGTACCAAAATGTATTTTTTTTTTGTCAAATAAATATATTTCAAGCAATTTTTGCAATAAATAATAGATAGCAACTTCGTTAATTTTACGACTCGCCCCAGCATATTATAAACTTCCCCATGGTGAAACGGCTTTCGGAATGAACACCCCCAACCTCCCCATATTAAGAACGGCTTTCGAGGTTTATGGAAGGGCGTGTTTTTTTTTTAACATGGAGATGTTAGGGTGTTTATAATACGTGGAGGCATGTCGTAAAAATGAAACAGTTTTGAAAAAGTTAAAACAAACTTTTTTATGTAAACAATGCCGTGAAAAGAAACTAAACAATTAAAACGTAATGTTTCATGAGTGAAAAGCTTTAACATAAATAAAGGAATTTAAAATTTAAAAATTTGTAAGTACATAAATGAATTTACATTTTTAAAATATGGGATTTTTTTATTTATTTTGTTTTTTTTGTGCTAATGCAGAGAGTGATCCGCGCTATTTTTTTAAATCGTATTTCCACGTTTAATTAAAGTTTTATGATATGTTTTTATTCAATTGTAAGGTTAAAGTACAGATTAGGTACAAAACACCCTCCCTTCCCTATGTTAAGAATGGCTTTCTAAATAATATTAATGATTCAGTACTGTTCCTTGTCTGCTTTAGTTCAACTTTTGTTTATTAAATTGTTAGATGAAAGTCCAGAATAGCTACAAAACACACCTATCCCCATGTTAAGAATGGCTTTCTAAATAATAACGTCATTATTTCAGCGGGGTAGCTTCTCTGCATAAGTACCATGTTTTGTTTTTAAATTGTTAGGTGAAAGGAAAGAATTGTTACAAAATACCATCCCCGTGTTAAGAATGTCTTTCTAAATAACATTATTTCAGCACGGTATTTTCTATGCATACGTACTATCTATTTTTGTTTATTAAATTGTTAGGTGAAAGTATAGAATAGATGGAAAACTCCCTCCCCATGTTTAAAATAGCTTTCTAAATAACGGTATTATTTCAGTACGGTACCTTCTCTGCATAAGTACTATCTTTTGTTTATTAAATTGTTAGGTGAAAATATAAAATAGTTACAGAACACTCTCCCTTTCCCATGTTAAGAATGGCTTTCTTAATAGCATTATTTCAGCACGGTAATATCTCTGCATAAGTACCATCTTTTGTTCATTAAATTGTTAGGTGAAAGTATAGAATAGTAACAAAACGTCCTCCCCATGTTAAGAATGGCTTTCTAAATAACGTTATTATTCAATTATTATATTATTATTGTACATTCTCTGCATAAGTACCATGTTTTGTTTATTAAATTGTTAGGTGAAAGTACAGTACTCATGCAGAGAGTGGTCCGTGTTTACATAATAATGTTATTATTTAAAAAGCCATTCTTAACTTGGGGAGGGGAGGGTGTTTTGTACATACCAATTGAATAAAATACATATAATAAAACTTAAATGGAACCTGGAAATACAATTTAAAAAATAGCGCGGACCACTCTTTGCATTAGCACCAAATATTATTTAAGCAAGTTACCAATCCGTAAAAAAACACTGTACTTTTACCAACCAATCTTATATCGAAAAACAAAAAAGCTAAAAAAGCAAGCGACAAACTTTTTTTTTGCCTTATATAATAAAGAAAAAATGTTTAAATTAAAAAATTTGGAAGATAAACAAATAATCGAGTAAACAGAAAATGAAATCTACTTCGTTTCGTGAATTCGTGGCTGTGAAATGAATCGAACCGGAAGTTCAGTTTTATCAACAAAACAGCTTCGATTAACGGTTACGAAAATATATTTATTTTATTTAATATTTTAATAATTCACGAGATAAATTTATTTTAGTAACATAAAAAAATCCCTCGACTCTAAAGATGGGATGTCTGAAAATTTCAAATAAATTGGTAACGTAGAAATATGGTTTTATTCGCTTATAACGAACCAAGAATTACATTCATATATATATATATATATATATATATATATATATATATATATATATATATATATATGTATATATATATATATATATATATATATATATTCAGACGTGCTCTATTTGACGGAGTACCATTTCCATTATTCTCATTATATCATATATATATATATATATATATATATATATATATATATATATTTAAATAAGGGAGTAGTCACCAACAATGTGTATTTTTTAACATTATTTTATTATTCCGTGTCTTGTTTTTTTCATTGAGAATTATGTTTTGATCATTGTAATAATGTTTTTAAGTCATTGAAATCATTTACGTACGTTTCAGACGGTCTGATGCGTCCTCGTCAGAAATTATTTTAAAATGTGTAAAAATGGCGATTTTCGTTAGTTTGAAGTTTTTCCAAGGGGTGGAGGCTTATCAGTGTTTATTATACATTGGTATGCTGATTTTTTATTGTTTTTTTTTATTTGGTTTGTCCAGGGAGATTTTGACCTGGCTGTAGTCAGTCAGTCGCTATTTCTTTCTGCTAATTTGTTTTGTCTTTTCCTTTAGGGTGGGGTAGGGTGTGTGTGTGTGTGTGTGTGTGTGTTTATGTGTGTGTGTGTGCACGTGTGTGTGTTTGCTTTTATTGGTGTGGGAATGTGTATATTGTTTTATAGTATTTTGGGGTTATTTGCTTTCTTAGGAAGGCGGCTATATATATATATATATATATATATATATATATATATATATATATATATATATATATATACATACATACTAGTATTTCAGCCCGGTGTTGCCCGGTTGTTAGGATAGGTATGTTGAGCAAAAAAATAATGTGGTAGTAGGAAAGTAGGCACGAACCCGTACCGCGAAGGAGGAAAAGAGTTGAAAAACTGACGCCTTTACGGTTACGCCCACCGCCAAACCGGAAACGGCTTATGTTTAAATTAAGTCTAAACAATCAAAAATAGAGGACGACTTTCAAAAATATTGACAAAAGACAGCGACTTTCTCAGTAGAAAAGTGTCCAGTTAAAGTTATTATTGTTTTTAGCCAATTTTTCGTTATTTTTCGTCTGAAAAGTCGAACTTCAAAACGATACTGATCTTGTAAAAATCCGTCGCATCTGTTGAAAGTTTTAAGCAGACATTCAAACATACGTACATATATACATACATACATTTATATATTGGTACCTACAAATTTTCGACCCAAACCGATTAAAAAAGCTTGTCCTATCTCCGAATACCCTTTATGTCAAATTTACAAATGTTTAGACCAGAAATTATCTGAATAATTTGGTAGTGACCTTTTTTTTACTTTGACCCCTATTATTACCCCTTTGTTGTTTGGAGCTCAAATCAAGTTATTAAGTTAGATCGATGTCCAAGAAACCTATATCTAAAATTTAAAGTGTTTAGACCCAAAATTGTCGGAGGAGTTTGGTAGAGTTTTCAAAGGTAAAATCGTTTAACTTTGACCCCTTAAACCCCAAATTTCTGGTCGACAACCGATCACAAAGATTTTCCCAAATCTCAGTACCTTGTATATCAAATATAGAGTCTATAGACTTAAAATTGACAAAGTTATTGCGTAGGGAAATGTACACACACATAGATAGGCACACACACGGACACACAGACACACAAACAGACACAGAGACACGTTCAATTTATGTATATATACATATATATATAGAGAGAGAAAGAGGTGAGAGATAGAGCGAGAGAGAGAGAGAGGGAGAGAGAGATTGAGCGAGAGAGACAGGGGATGTTTTTAGAAATAATTGATTTACATTGACAAGTCAATTTTTCTTCAATTGCAGATCTGACAATTAGAGTTATGTAGAGTTCGTTTTTGTTTGGCAATTCATCATGAAAAGACTGACACCCTCACACCATTTGCAATGTGAGAATGATACGATCAATTTACTGGGATAATCATTTGCTGACCAAGTTATTTCCTGAAAAGAACTAGCAAAAAGCTGCTTTCTTCGTGCGATTTAATTATATACGATTGTGTTTCGTCAGTCATTTGAAAGACAGCATTGGGCGCGTTATTGCCAAATTATTTTGGTTTGTTGTTTAAAATTTTGTGAAAATATCATTTATAGATTTCGTTATATGCACGCAAGTTCCTGTGTCATTTTCCGAAAATGTAATTTATTTTAAAAATGTCCAATGCTGTTCATTAGAATACATATATCTATCTATCTATCTATCTACCTATCTGTCTATATATATATATATATATATATATATATATATATATATATATATATATATATATATATATCTCAGGGCCACAAAGCAATTGCCATCAGAATTAAGAACTAGTGAACGCTGAATTCAAGCGAGTACTTTTGGAATATAAAGAGTGTTTAAACGAGCGAACGTTGTGAACATTGTATAAACGCTAAGTTGTATATCCACAGACAGTTCCTACCTTAAATGAGAGGCTTCATTATGTCTATCTATCTATCTTTCTATCTTTCTCTCTCTCTCTCTATATATATATATATATATATATACACACACACATACACACACATATATATATATATATATATAATTTTAAGTTATGAAAGTATATATGGAAATTAAGCTACAGAGAATATTCTGCGTTTCATTATTGTGAGAATTCGTCTGGTATATGCATGACGAATTCTCGTGAGAATTCTTCAAGCAATGAAACGCGGAATATTCTATCTGGCTTAAGTCCCATATATACTTTCATAACTTACAATTATATATATATATATATATATATATATATATATATATATATGTTAATTTTATTTCGGACTATTAGTCTCATCTTTATTAGTTGTTGCTTTTTTGGGATCTTTTTTTTTTTTACTTTTTTATTAAAAAAAAAACAATAAAATTTTTTTTTTTAAAATTTTAAAAAAAGATCCAAAAAAAACAACAACTAATAAAGATGAGACTAATAGTCCGAAATAAAAATAAAATGAACATATAATGCTCATCTCAAAAAATGAATTCCAATTAAGGAATAATATATATATATATATATATATATATATATATATATATATTCCGTTATCTGTTATGCTTGACAGTACTCACGAGAATGAAACGGAATATTCAGTGCAGATTTATTGTCATATATATTTTATTACTTACTACCTAGCTGTACCTATGTATTGAGCGATGTTGAAGTAAATACTGACAATGTACGCATATAATAATATCATCGTATATTTATTTATGTCGTTAAAGTAACCGAAATAATATATATGTATATACATATATATATATATATATATATATATATACATATATGTATACATATATATATATATAAAATATATCAGTCTATCTATCTGTCTATATATATATGTGTGTGTGTTTGTGTGTGTGTGTGTGTGTGGTCACCAATAGGCTCCTATATGGTTGACTATTAAAAAAAAAACTGATTACATATGATGATAGAAGATTTATTGAGGAACAGAGATAGGTATGTTTGATCTGGCAGAACGGTGGTTCATAAAAATTGTGCGGTCTGCGTTCGCGCTTTGCCTCCAAATTATGGAAATAAAAAAGAAAAAACGTTTACAAGGGTTTTGATATAGGTGTACATTAGAATACTTTGATATGTATGTTTAAACTAAAATAGGGAAGGTATAATACAATTGTGGGGTGTGCGTTCGCGTCTGTACTCCATGGAAATATGGCACCAACTTCAACAAAGACTTTTTATATCTGTTTGCGTAAGTATACTTTGATAATTATGCTTTAGTGTGAAGAAATATGGTAAAATAAAATTATTGGGTGTTCGTTCGCGCCTGACCTCCGTAGAATGTAAATATGTCACAAAGTTTAACAAGGTTTTTTAAAGGGGTGAGTGTCCACAATAACACCTTAACTTTAATCTTACTTCACGTTACCTTATTTTAGTTGAATCATATCTGTAGAATCAATCCACCTCATCAATTCACGTTTTTATTAAAGTGAAAGCCAAAAAAAAAAAAGAAGTCGGAACTTTAGACATTTCTCGACACAAAATTTGCATAATTCCGTTTGTTTCCTTCTCCACGTGCACGTTGCACACTTTCGAAAATAGATAAATAGAAAATGTAAAAATAAAAGAACGTTACTTGTTATCGTGTCAAAAAAATGAAAAAATCCTGCTCAAATGAGTACGTGCCTTTTTAAAAACATTTACATAACCTTTTTATTTTGATTTATTGATCTGTTTAAGCTCTTTTGTCAGTGTACTAGAAGGAATTCAGTTGATTACAACCCTTTCTGCCATTTCTATGTACAATAGTACAACCCTGAATCCGACGGCGCAATACTACACCGTTCAATACTGTAAAACTTAAACAAAGCTGTTCTGTTTGAAAAGGCGCGATTTTCTTCTTATTCATATTTATATCGATTCTTTGCTTTAAAAAACTAAAGTAATTACGTGTTTACTTTTTTCATTATCCCATTTTGCTGTTTCGGATTATTTTACTAAAGTAAGTAAAGCTTCATTATTTTTCCAAACTGTTTTTGTTTCTTTGTTTTTCGATATTTCGTCAATATTATTTAGTAAGAGTGTTTAGCAGAAAAACCAAGAAACGACTACCCGAAAAAAATATACAAGAAATAAATGTTACCATAGTCAATAAAAGTTCAGTTCATGTTTTTTTTTTGTTTTGAAATAGTTATTAATGCCCTTTACTTGAAATAATTCCAGGGAACCGAAATTAATACGAAATTTTAGGCGATAACTACTTAAATTAATGTTTATATAAACTACACATGCCATAATCGAATATTTCTCAAGCACAAAATAACGGAAAACATTAAGATATGTTTTGAAATATTCCTTACGTTGACGGAATTCTCTTAAATTGTTAACACAGAATGTTCAGGTGTCCCTCCTTCAAAGTGAGAACGGGGCTCTCCATTTCAAAGTCTCTGGCATTTTGATTTTTTTAAACCGGTTCGTGAATTATATTTCTTTTTTTTTTTTTACAAACTACTTAAAAATACGAACCAGTTAAATTTTCTACCATAAAAGTAACTCTTATTGACTATGATAACATTTCTTTCTTGTATATTTATTATATTATATATATATAACATTTTCTATTTGTAAGGAAACATCATTTTGTTAGTCACTCTTGACGACGAATGGAAACAAAGTTGATATAAAAAAAAAAAAAATTTCCAGAAAATTATCTTTACTTTCATCATAATTTGCTTAGGGTAAAATTTTGGAGTATAAAAACTTATCTGTTTACAAACCCATCCTTTTCATAACATATCATACTTTTATCAATCACAGTCCATTTCCTGCGGCTGTTTTTGAACCCAGTCAACGACGGGTACTTCTTCGAGTATATATATATATATATATATATATATATATATATATACATATATATATTTATATATATATATATATGCTGACCCCAAAAACGGATCCCAGCTCTAATTAGCCTCACTTTCTGAGTCTTTTGTCCGAATGAAATGAAACTTTGGTCATAACTAGTTTATTATATTCAAAATATCACATCAAAACACTAGGGTATTTGGCTTTTTTTCTCCGTTGACTGTAAAATGCCCCAAAACACAGGTGAATTTCTTCTGTTTTTTTTTTATCACCCTGTATATATATGCTCTTTACTTCGAGTTATTAGGTTGTCCGGAAAATAATGACCAATTTTAGAGAAAAAGGATTTATTTATCAAATAGGTGACACTAGACATTGAAATTAGTCAAATTATGATCCTTGAACAGCCATGCATTTTTGCCATCTATCAACTAGATAATTTATGCCTCGTTGATAAAAATTCTTTGGCTTAGATGCTAAGAAATCTTTGAAAAAAGATTCAACCTCTGCATTAGATCTGAAAGTGTTGTTGCTTAAAAAACGGCTAAATGCTTGAAAAAATGGTAGTCCGTGGGTAAAAATCTGGAGAATAAAAAGGATGTGGTAAAGTTTCGTATCCCTAGTCTGTGAGTTTCTGCAGTGTCATTCTCGCAATACGAGGCCGCGCATTATCGTGGAGCAGGATTGGACCACGCCTATTCACTAATGCAGGTCTCAATTTTTGTAAACGATGATTCATTTCTTCGAGTTGATTGCAGTAAACCTCTGCCATGATGCTCGGATTAGCATCCAGAAAGCTGTAATGAATAACACAAATTGCACACCACCAAACAGTCAGCATAATCTTCTGTTGGTGAAACTTTGGTTTTGGAAAATGTTTGGGTGGTTCATCACAATCAAGCCATTGACCTGATCGTTTCCGATTATCATAAAGGATCCACTTTTCGTCACAGGTGACTATTCGGTCAAGAAATGGATCATTAATGTTTCGCAAAAAGAGCATCGAACACACTTCAGAACGTCGAGCTTGTTGATTTTCATTGAGCTCATGTGGGACCCATTTGTTGAGCTTTTTCACCTTGCCAATTTGCTTCAGATGGTCCGACACTGTTGAACTGCTGACACCAAGTTCCCGAGACATTTCCCTGACACTTTGCCGTGGGTTTTGCTCAACAATGGCTCTCAAATTTTCATTGTCAAGATTAGATAGCCGTCCTCTACCTTCTTCATCTTTAAGGCTCTCATCACCACTACGAAATTTCTGAAACCACCTTCGTACTGTTCTATCACTTGTGATGCCTTCTCCCCATGCCCTATTGATATTTGCAGTTGTTTCAAAAGCATTGTTATCAAGCTTAAACTCATGCAGGAAAAGTAATCGTAAGTCTTCTTTTCTCGTATTCCAAATTATGGGCTCATTCGCTCATAAAACGTTTTCTGAAAGAAAAAAGTAAAACATTTTTAAAGAGCGCATATAAATCAATAATCATGTTAATGTTTACCTGAAATATAATCAAAATCCTAAGATAAAATCCAATTTCGAAACAAACTTCCTGAAATGGCCATTATCTTCCGGACAACCTAATATTTTAAGAAAATGCTCTACGCGAAAAAGTGTATGTCGACTATTGAAGTTTCTCTCGAAAATAATTTTTATCTGTGAATATTGACGCTTACGGCTAATGTACACCTGTTCTTCTGCACACTTTATTGAGGTCTCTCTCAGTAATATATTAAAATATTGTTTTTGTTTTCAATAAATGTTCGTCTAAGGCTTAAGCATAAATGCTTTTAGAGTGGACCCATTCAATTTTTATATTAAGAAATGTTTTTGCTTCCAACAGAAAAATAAAATAAAACTCAAGATTTTAAACAAAACCCCGTTTTCGCATTCCTGAAATTACAAAGATATTATATCTTTGTATTTTGGAGGAGGTTTAGAACATATTGATATTTTATCATACTTACGTAAAATTTTGTCACGAATAGGAATTACATTTACTTATAGTGCTTGCTTCTTGCGTCTTTGGATAGTTTTATTGAAATAGTTACTATATTTAATCGGTTCCATGTTTCAACCTTATAACAGTTAATTTTATTTTACTTCTGCCGCAAGAGCGTTGCTACTGCATGAAAAGCTCCATCGACTTTTCGCGTACGTTCGTGGAATGAATGTGTCAAAGAAAACAAGACGGCTCTGCCAGTACAGAAAGATAACTTCCCCGAAAACTCCAAACTAGCTCTGGAATAGCGGGGGAAAATCAACCGGGTCCGAAAGTTGCCGAAACATAGAACAACGTTCACATGTGGGGCTATGAAGAGAACGTCAGTGTCTCTGCGGAACCGTCGTGCAGATTATCGCAAATTCTTCAACGACTTTGTCATAAGCGAGTTATTCTCCGCTGCGGACCTCATGAATACCTCAGACACTGATGTTCAGACCAAGAGACGATGACCATTTATATAGCAAGGCCTGGAAATACGAAGTTATAAAAGTGCTTACAAGCAATAAAACTAAAAGTGAAGAAAAAATAATTTACCGTTATCACATTAATATATTTAAAATATAACGCAGAAATACCATGCTTCATATAACATTCAGTAACATTAAGTAGCATGGGAGCGGATGTTTCCGGTGATGACGAGGTAACTTATAGTCAGCGGTATTTTATAAAGGTTAGCTGTATTCAAGATTGCCATTCACCGGCCATGACAATTTTGGGGGAAAACTTCCCTCCTTAAGGATGTTCGCAAATATTTCGCTAAGGGTAAACCTTTCTTCTTCAGTCAAGTCATACAAACACTAAACATAAGTTAGATGGAACCCTCTTTTTAAAACAACTTTTGATATCGAGGTGACAGCTAATGTTACTAAGTTGGTCCGGGCTGAAAGATTATTTTTATGATCGGCATTTGAATGCCCATTGTTTTTTAGAAACAAAAAGAATATAGTAATAGAGAGGCTGGCTGCTGATACAATCTTTAACATACTATTAGCATGGGTGCCCGGCGTTGCCCAAATTTTTGAAGATATGTGTTCAGCAAAAAAAAAAGTTGAAGTAGGCTCGAAGCTGTACTTCGAAGGAGGAAAAGAACAGGAAAAAATGGCGTCTTTGCTGTTACGACCAATGCCAAACCAGAAGTGACGTAGGTTAAAATTAAGGCTATACAATCGAAAAGAGGGGATGACTTTCGAAAATAACAGCGAAAAAATACACCCCTCCCTGTAGAAAAGTGTCCAGTTAAAGGTGAATATATTAATGATTTAGCCCATTTTTCGGTATTTGTCGTCTGCAAGGTCGAGGTAAAAACGGTACTGATCTTGTGAAAATCCGTCGCCTCTGTTGAAAGTTTCAGGAAAACAGGCAACATACATACATTTATATATTGATAGCCCAAATTTTCGATCAAAACGGATTAAAAATCTTGCCCTATGTCTGGATAACCTTTATGTAAAATTTTAAATGTTTTAGCCAGGAATTATTTAAGTAATTTGATAAAGACCGCAGAGAAAACATTTTTAAAAAAATTGACGCCATTATGACGGCTTAACAATTATTGTTTGGGGCTCAAATCAAGTTAATAAGTTAGATCCATGTCCAAGGAACCTATATCTAAAATTTCAAGTGTTTTTGACCGAAAAGTGTCGGAGGAGTTTGGTAGAGTTCTCAAAAGTTAAATCGTTGAACTTTAACCCGTTAACAGCAAAATTTCTGACCGAAAACGGATTACAAAGATGTTCCCAAATCTCCATACTTTGTTTATCAAATTTCGAGTCTGTAGACTGAAAATTGATGGAGTTATTGTGTAGGGAAATGTATATAGACAGGCAGATAAACAGACAGTCCCTTTCAATTAGTTTGGAGGTGTATGCTGAGCAAAAAAAAGTCAATTTTTTTTTAAATTTGACCCCTATTATGACCCCTAAAAATGTATTGTTTTGGGTTCAAATCGAGTTATTACGTAAGATTCCTGTCCACGTAATCTATATCTAAAATTTCAAGTGTGTAGACCCAAAATTGTCGGAGGAGATTGGTAGAGTTCTCAAAGGTCAAATCGTTGAACTTTGACCCATTAACAGCCAAATTTCCGGCCGAAAACCAATCATATAAATTTTCCCGTATCTCAGTACTCTGTATATCAAATTTCAAGTCTATAGACTGAAAATTGACAGGGGTATTTCGTGGGGAAATGTACACATACAGACAGACACACATACCTTCACTTTTATACATATATAGATAGATGTATCAGTAAGTCAAAGATTTTAACGGAATATTGAGACAACCTGGCGAAAAGAATTTTAACGTAATATTGAGTATTCCAATGGAATATTAAGATAACAAGACGAAACGTATTTTCAGGATATAATTATTTATGTTGAACAGGTTCTTAAAAATGTTACATTTGCGAAACGATTTTAAACAAAATACGTGACATGTAAATCATCTGATTTTTATCTTTGGTCATGCATAGGTATGGACGTGTTAACAATGTTTAAGGTACTAGTAGAAATTGTACAGAGATGGCAGTCAGCGAGAAAAGCCGTCCTTCGTTTGAAAGAGGAGAGAAAAAAGTCGACACACTTCTCCCGTTGCCAGAACCTTATATCACCTCATAATAACCTGAACTCTCTCTCTCTCTCTCTCTCTCTCTCTCTCTCTCTCTCTCTTGTCATACTATCACATAATGTAAATAAAACTTTGTTTATTTAACAAGTTTTTAATTACGAAAAACCACGATCATCATAGTGTATATACTATGGCACTCATTTTGAAAAAGTGCGCACCATAAAATATATAGACGACAATATTACAGTTATGAGTTAATAAAACAATCAAGGAATATGAGTAGCCTCTTTAATCTCACTGGAGAAGACAAAACTTCCGTTTGCCGTCGACTATGGTCGATGTCTCATCATTGCATTCTGAATGTTGTTTAAGTACGATACAACATTGCGGGGAAATGTATACATGGATTGAAAAGTATAAAGCTTCGCTAGGGTCGGATGTAATTTCTAGTTTCAGATAGTAAGTGGCATTACATGTATTCTAAAATATGACGGCCCCAAACAAGATTATTCTTCACCTCAATTTCTTCAGTAATTTCATGCAGCAATTACTCAAATAATCCAAAATCTATCGTTTCGTATCTGGGTGGTGCTTGACTCAATAATCTATATTTGTTAGGTAGTCATAGTAAAAGATCGTCCTTTCTACATCTTATGAAGGAAGCGTTTCGTTTTCCATCGTTCCAATATCAAATGAAGTTTCCATCAACGTTTTTTCCTAACTACTTTCCATATCTATTTCCAGGTTAAACACAATGTAGAGTATTGCTTTAATAAATTATGTCGTGGACAAAACTGGATTCAAATCTTGGCTTATCCAGCTTTCCATTCGACGTCGTTGTTCACCATCAACCAAATCTATCAGGTCTTTCTCTCTTTATTCAATATTTTCAATAAACCATATAATAATTTTTTCCTTAATTTGGCAACGTGCTGATCTTAGTACTCATTATCCGTGTCGCTTTTTACACTTGACAAATTATCCCATAATAAACTAATATATAAATATTGCCGCTATGCTTTTGCTTACTTTTTAAAACAATGTATATCAACGATAACCGTTGCTGAAATATTAGCTTTAAATTAAACGTCTTCAGTTGCATTTCATTAGAGAGGATGTCTTACTATTGAGTAGAAAAATGCTACTGCAATCCAGTATTAAACACTTTTGTAAAATGACCTTTCTTTACCAGATGTAAATACGTTCGTTTTGAACGGATTTTTTTTTTGTTTTAAACAAAACCAAAATTTGAATATGAGATAAGATTACCCAAGCATTTGCTCAATTCAAAATCGTACACAGTATTCAAAAATTGTAACTCCCTTTGAAGCGAATCTGTGCAGCAACTATGTCGGCTAGGAAATGTTAACCATATTTCTGTTGACCGCGTGTCCAAGAATATCTATATTTAGACAAATACGAAAGAAGACCAAGCGCACTGAGAGTTCAGGTAGCCTAATGCTATAACTAGCAAAATCAAGATGACGCCCATAGTTTTAAAAGGGGTGCTCTGGTGGAAGTCACGCGAAATCACGCGGGAGACATGTATAAAAAGGAGGTGACAGGTCAGGGTGGGGAGAGGTAAACAGACGAAGGTTTGTGACACTGGTGATCTCAAACTAGGCGGTTGTTGGCTTGCAAAGACGAATTCTTCTTTTTTATTATTTCTTAATTTTTCTTGTCCTAAACCAGGAACACTTCACCTTCTAATCATGATCGTAGTCAACTGATCAAAAAGTGGATGCAAAGATAAGCGAAATCTCTTTATAAGAAAGAAGGTTGAACACATATGTTACCGAGAGGCAGTTTCGTAAAAAAGTGCACCAACGGTTTCCGCAGACTATGGATAGAACCCACACTTTACACAGTAGCAGTTATTTTCAGGTCGATCTCTACAGCTACGTATTACAATCATCGAGCCTACCAAAATAATTGGGTGTGCTCCATGGTGTTTATTAAACGTTCAATTTTATTATATTTTATGAGAATCGCTTGAAACAAAACACGAACCCATTGGCGTAAGTATCTAACAAGAACGGTTAATAATTATCGGAAAAACGCAGGATGCCTATTACCCTTACTTTCTTAAACACGAAGGCTGTAGCTAAAAAACAACAATGAATTCTGAAGTTCTGAGCCAGACCATACGGAAATAAGCTGTATTACAATGATGTATTAAAATAGAGAATTAATGGAAACCTTTAGACCAACGAATCAAACAAGCTAGTAGAAAAGAAAGTCAGAGAATTCTGAAGAAGGCATGTCATAATAGTACCTTTAGAAAAGACTGAGATTAGCAACATCCTGTCTGTGAGATAGAAGTGGCAGTAAAGAAAAAAAGAATTGGGCAATCAAATTGCAGATACGTACCTGCAATTTATCAGGACCCTTCAAACAACTAGAGCTCGATGTAATACAGTGTTGAACGATAAAATATCCGCCCTGCGGAAACAACACAAGAGCTTTATTTCAAAAATTTTATCGAAAAGAATCAATTCAAGTAACTTGCTTACGAAACAAAGGCAATATCTATCCAATGTAGTTGCTTTCAGCCTCAATCACAGCCTCAATACGGGTATAGAACTGGGAACAGGCATTCTCCAGAAGCAACGGCGGGAGCTCGGCGAATACTCGGCAAATGTGTGCGATCAGGAGCTGTCCAAGGTCATGTTCGTATTTTTCTGGACATATGTTCCTATGAAGTAGTTCAGGACATTCAGATCAGGGGAGGAGGCAGTGAGAGAAGGGTACAAAGCTATAACACTACTTCTGAAGCCACGCCTTAGTTTCTTTGGTCTTGTTGACACACCTACGGTATTCTATGGCCACATGAATGCACTAAAGGATCACTACTCGCTTCGGCATATCGACGTACACGTTGGTGGTGACTTTCAAGCGGGCTTTGAAGATTTCAGATGACAGGATGTGGCCATCATTTGAAATCAAACCATAGACCATAACCGTGGTCGGAAACTTGTTTTCGTCACTTGGAGCAGGTAATGTTGTTCGTGACAACCCAGCGATGCGTGTTGACTGTGCTGGCAATAATCTAGTTGTCATAATTTGAATTCATCAAGAGCATGAGTTGTATGGCGGTGCATTTTTGGTCTCGTTTACTATTGTGTCATTCCAGACATGTGTGATGGCGTCTAACTCTCTTGGAAGTTGTAACAATTGGATAGTATCTACTAAAAGAAGAAAACGTTTTTTAGTCGCGTGCCAGTGACTCTATAAGTCACTCCGTCTGTCGGTCGGTCGGTCGGTCGGTCTGTCCGTAACATTTTTGTGCTTGGCCTGTTTGGTTAAGATCAAAGGTCTGTTGTTAATAGATGCTGTTCTTAGGTTTTTAAGCTTTTATTGGCTTTTTTGGCCAAGATCAAAATGTAGGGTGTGTTCTTACTACATGCTGTACTAATGTTTGTAACTTTTTGATATAAAGCGGGGGATCACTTTTCTGTGTGAATTTTATGTAAAATGATCACCCACTTTACAACCAGTCAGTCTCAAAGCCATTCAAGGAATTCTCCAGATCATTTAAGTAGTTTTTGAAGAATTCCAGTTATTTTTTAAGCATTCAAGTCATTCTTAAGGTCATTCAATTCATCCTTAAGTTCATTAAAGTCATTCTAAGTCATTTACTTTTTATTAATTAAGTCATTTCAGTCCATTTTTCGGTCATTTTTGTTATCTTTAAGAATTTCATGTCAATCCTACATTTATGCATTCATTCATTTAACGAGAGCACGCGACTAATGGCTATCGGCCTTGTTTTTTTATCAAACGCGTATGGAATCGTCTTACCTAATGCAACAGTTTTTATCGTTTCACATCGTACCAGAATCGAGGTCGATACCATATGCATAACTGTAAATTTTCTTCATAATTTTCTATGAAAGGTTATTTATATACGTGTGTAATATGCCTATTCGTTCTATTGCTCCCAAAATAACTGTTGTTTCTTTTATTTGTCAGTTGCATTCCCAAGGATCTCTTTAATTTGACTGAGCCTCTGTGAGGAGAATCATGTGTATATAACGTGCGATATGAAGTCTGTGGACACCAAATAATAGTTCTATGGGAGCAGGACTATCAGTTTATACAAAAGTCGAGAGAAGATGACAAAATCTCTCGCTAATAGATAGAGAGATGCAGCCTCGCAGATAGAGAGATGCAGCTTCAGTTAACCAATTACAGAGCACGCGTGTGATGTTTGTCAAAGTCACACGTAAGCCACTCTATTTTTATGCTATAATCATCTAACCACACTACCAATTGGGATCGTAATCATAGTAGATCTTGAGTGAAAACCGACTATTACTTTTAACTACTCATAAAGTCCCTTTTCCAGTCTTATATTACGTTAAGTTTACTATTGCTTCCAAATATCCTATTCCTTCTGTTTGAAGACTTGTCTTTTCCATGCGTGTGTTACAGGGGAATGATATTATTTTTGGGTTTTTTTTTATTCGATTCCCGTTTCATCATTATTTTGTTCATTTCCCGCCACGAGATGACGTTCCGATGAGAAAATTAACATGGCTACTATTGTCGCCGAACGCAAATTAAATCTAAACATGCAATCATGCCAAAAGATATGCAGTTGATGAGAGGCCGACAGAAAAGATTGATAGTGGAGAGGGGAAACTTATGAGCACGTTTTTCATTGGCGACAAAGGGAGATCGCTTAATGACAAGGAAATTGAGTTGAAAAAGACATTAAAAAGTAAAATAGCAAAATCAAGGCAATGGAACAATGATCTAAAATTATTGCCCATTCTTCTTTTTTTTATTCAAAAATATTAAAGGTGTACTGAAATATAATGATGTACATTAGCTTAAATGTGTGTTTATTTTGCACACATAATAATAGGATATACTTGAATCTCTCTCCCTTCTTCTATTTATCTCTCATTCACTTTCTAAAATATATTTAAACAATATATATATATATATATATATAAATATATATATATATATAAATATATATACGTGTGTGGGTGTATGTATATATATATATATATATATATATATATATATATATATATATATATTGTGTATTTTGGCAGCGTACTTTCATTCAGACATGTATTGTTGAATAGCACTGATTGTTTTTGCTTAAGGAACTTTTTTCTTCTAATGTTTCTAGTTTTCGAACAGTCGTTCTTATTTATCGGTCGAATCTGTGCAATTAAGTTTCATGGTCGTCTTCGTCCATCTGTTTTTTCTTTTGGTTATTTTTTTACAAGTACTTTTAACTGAGTTTCCTCAATCGTCTTCAGGCAGTTTTTGATTATGTTTTGTTTAAAATTTGAATGAATTTATATGCTTGACTTAAAATTATATTTAAATTTCCTGAACTAGTGAAGTGTACCTGTGTAAAAAGTACGTTTTTTTAACGTGCTAGGAACGTAGCTAAAATAAATGTGCAATGGCTTAAAGGTGACATTTAAAAAAAGAAAAACTGTATATTTTATAGCAATTTGTATTACCCCACAATTTATTTTTTTCCTCGAAGAAAATCGCGATTTTTTTATATCTAACTTTGGTTTCATGGTTGATTATTTGTGAGTTGCAGACTAAAATCGTTAGTCACGCCAGTTACACAAGCCACATGCTATACTGTCGATTTACCATACATATATATGTATATATATATACATATATATACATATATATGTATATATATATATATAATCGAAATTATGCCTTCACTTAATCTATACATATATTTATATATATTCAAGTTCATGGTATTCATTTCTTATCTCTATAATTAAAAAATGCATTAATATCTGTTTTCAGTTTTGCTAATTTATTTTATGCGTTAATTTGACTATATTTAGCATACTCTTTAAGAATTTTCTTTTATGTAGAGTGGCCGTATGTTGTTCGGGTTTCCCAGTTTATTATGAGCGTTTTTGAATACAGGCCGTAAGGCATTCGCTGCGAACATTCAAACATATTCTTTGGTGGTCATATTTAGTCTGTATGATATGGCATTTCTTCGCATCACACAGGGGGTACCTTTTGAGGATGGTGAGTATGCGGCGCTTCTCTCTATATTCTTCCATTTAATGATGTCATTAATTGAATTATTCAAAAGAGCAGTCGCCGTATTAGTGGACAACAGAGGCGAGGATCCTTCTGTTGCAATGCAAACTAGACGGGCCCCGTACACACCATGAATTAGCCAGGGTAGTAGGAGTGCTACGTTTTATGATGCAGATGCGAGGACCCGATCCATCCGGCAAAAACCTGCATGCAGCGTTATAGTGGTAGCAAATCAAAAAGATAGATCAAGTATGCGTTGTTTTTCTTTAAACAAAACAAGGCGCCTAGCAAATGAATGTCCGGAGACCGATAATAGAGGCGAGGTGTAAACACCACTACGTCTGCTTTTGATGGAAGTCGTTGTTAATGATATGAAACGCGTGGCGATGGTAGATTCTGAATGCTCTGGGTATCTCGTGACTGAATCAGTGTGCGAACCTTGGAGTCAGCCAACATCGGAGTTTCTAATATTCGACAATGAAATCCTTGCACGAACTGTGTCTTGAATAGAAGACACAACCTCCATGAAAATTGATCTCCTGACCATGGATATACCGCTCTTGTGCTTCGATATACTGCTCGAAATTAACATAATCAAAATGTTGGGTGGAGTTCGCATAAACCTATTCAGCGATGCCACTTTTCCAAAAACGGCGCAGCGATCAAAATAGAGGAACTAGACTTCAGAGCTGAGTTTAATGCTTGGATGGCCTCGTGAAAATGGTCAAGCAAACAACCACCCAACAAACTACTAGAGTACTTGATGTCCGACCGAATTTTCTTTAATTGTAAACGTGGTTTAGCAACGGATGGCTACTTCCCTCTACTAAGGAACAGCTTGGTCCCCGAAAGACCTGATTTCATTAATGACGGTTTTCCAAAAGAATAATCCAAAGTGTGCTCGGTGTTTGACTTTTGTGAGCTGTAGGAACACGTCAAATCCTACACGACGCAAGCCGATGTCTGCGCACAAAAGCTAAGAGAGTGGAGGAGGAAAGTCTGTAATGTGTCGTCACTTGACTGGTAAAGGGCATATCTACAAATGCGTATGCATAAATACTTGTGATATTCGGAAGAAAAAAGGACTAAAATGCATTGGTTTTGGATCAATACATCCCCATCAATCCTGCGAGCTAGTGCTGAAATTGGAGTATCTCTCTTCGCAATTGTTTTTAGTAACGATATGGAAACATATTTAATTAGAATGATAATGAATTTTTGAATAGTAAATAATGATAAATAGATTAGAATCCTTTACTCGAAATGTTGTATGAGGATTAATATATATAATGCAGTCTTTTTCTTCATTCTCATATTCAATTAAACACAAAACCTAAAATGTTCTTAAATCTAAGTATTGAAACAATCGATAATTTGTAAACATTAATTGCCACTAATGAGAAAATACGAAACTAAAATTAACCGCAAGGTTAATGCAAAGTTGTTATGCCCATATTATAAATATAGGAATAAAAACTAATTCTTTTAAAAAATTAATTATGTGAAATAAAGAAATAGAGACATATAATTTAGGAATTCAACGAATGGGATGTATTTAATTTTTTTAAAAATGGCTAAGGGTTTTTGGTGGAACTTATGACTTTGTTTTTAAATAAGGATACGAAAATTGGGGGATATATTAACATTTAAATTAACTTTTCACGGGCGTTACCTCCAGAGTGAATGTTTTTCATAGGCAGCTTTTTCCATTAAGGACTTTTTCTTTTTTTTCTTTTCCTTTATACAATGTTCTATTGGCAAGAGTGTTTTCATTAATAATGGCTTAAGAAATGCTGGTTTTGTGATATTTTTCAAACGCCATAATGTTTGAAATTGTCGATCTGGCAGGGAAACAATTGTAATGTAAAATGAAATGCACTTTTTCTTGCTATCAACACCTTTTTTGAAGTCTTGATTTTGCTTATACAGTATATTAATGCTCAATCATGAAAAATGATAATTTTGTAGCTTACTCCTTAAGTCCAAACTTGTTGGTATAAGAAAATTCACTGGATTACACGAACTCAGTATATTACATACAACTCTCTCTCTCTCTCTCTCTCTCTCTCTCTCTCTATATATATATATATATATATATATATATATATATATATAAATATATAAGCAGCTTAAGACTATCCGTTTAATCATATTAATATATCATCATTTATCAAATACAAAATCAATTGGAGGATACATATTAATAATATTGTCAATTTTATGATAATGTTTTTACATAGGCGTCACAACTTATCAAGGCCCAGAGGCCACTCGAAGATAAGGGTTAAAGTGTGTACAGTAGTCAATTGGACAATATAGTAATCGATAGTAATTGAAATTTGGTAAATTTTTAACTTAAGTAGAAAGGCTCATCAAAAACTTGTTTCCGTTGGACGAAGACAAACATATTTTAGTCACCTTGAAAGAAGGAAAACGGAAGACAATTCCACAGGCTTGCAGTTCTATAAAAGAAGCGTTGTACATGGAAACTACGTTTAAGTTTAGACACCTGATAAAGAGTTGGGGGAATTATTGATAGTGGCTTATTGTTGACGAGTGTTTCTTGAAGAGCTAGACGAGTGTTTCTTGTGAAAGTTTGGCGAGAGGGGGCATAGATTGAAGCTCAGTCGAGTATTTGCCAGGAAAATAACGATAAAGCAAAGATAAACTCGCAATATCTCTTCTTTGAAAAAAAAAACATTGCAGGGAAGAGAAAAGGAGATCTCTTACCAGGCAAGGAAATCGGTTTTGAACTCTATCAATGCAGGAGAAGTCCTTTCTAGCAGCTCCTGTCCAGATGTGGCAACGGTACTCTATTCTTGGACGTACCTAGCTCTTAAATAGACAGAGAATTGCATCAGCAGGTAGATATCTACTGGATCGATAGAAGGATCCCACCATTTTTTCCAGCGGACTTGGCAATGGATTTGATGTACGTGTTTCATTTCAGATCAGGAGTAAAGCTCAAGCCCAGAAGCTTGTCAAAACATGAGGCCTACCCAAGACGAGAGCCATTCATTTCAACTGATTCCAGGTGTGGGCCAGAACGTTGATGATTTAAAGATAAATGTTTGGTTTAGATGCATTAAAAGTAACCAGCCACTTTGCCCCCATTGTACCACGTGCTTAAGATTAGAGGAGAGAGAATCGGAGAGAACTTGGTCGTTTACGGTCTTAGATGAGCTACCATAGATGGTAGTGTAACTAGCATAAATGTCTAGGCATGATGTAAGGTTGTGATTTGGAAGATCATTAATGTAGATCAGGAAGAGAGCTGGGCACAGGTTCGACCCCTGACGGACTCCAGCATTAATACTATGAGCTTCTGATTTCTGCCCATCAACTACTACTCTTATGAACCTATCAGAGAGAAATGATTTAATAATTGAGAAGGCATTTCCAACTTAACCATAGCTGTAAAGTAAAGCTTTATGGCATACCCTATCAAAGGCCTTAGATATGTCAAGAGCAATTGCCCTAGAAAAGTTGCCTCCCTCGGGAGATTCGCTAATCCTATGAGATATACCTGTAAGCACATCGGCTGTATATCTGGCACAATTGGAACCATACTGTGTTTCACTAAGAATGTTGTTTCTGCTGAGCTGGTTGATTACTTCTCTAATTAACACAGATCCTAGCAACTTACTCATGGCGGACAGGAGACTTATTGGCCTTACTGAGAGGGAGATCATCGATCAGCTGAATTCGTAAATACAGGGCAAAGTGATGAGGGTTTCCATCGTGATGGGAAGCAATTCTCCTCAAGACAACTTTTAGCAAAACGATAAATACTATGGCCATATTACATACAGATATCAGGTAAATACCTATTTTTATGCTTCAGTTAAGTGTTTAATTGAGAGAAACAAGTAGTCATGTTATAATATGATCAACGGATCAGAGGTTTCTGCAAGGAAACTCTTTATAAAATCTCCGTTTTGTTTTACGTATATGACAGGGAAATTATGTGATGAATGTTAAAGCAAGACTTCCAGAAAATATTTCTATAGAAAAGAAATGCCGCTATTAGAAGGATGTTGTGAGGAGACCGAGTATAATGTTCCTGGACATATCGGCCGACCTCTCATTAGGAAGATAATCCGAGATGTATAGTTTAATCCAGTCACTTAATCTCGTTTGCTGATTGGCAAACCTTAAATGGGGAAAAAGAAACATGGATTCGATGTTGTTGACAGAAGCAAGACAATTTTAAAAGGATAACAACGTAGTTTACCAGTTGCAATGCCAATTTTCCCGGAGGAGATCGACGACAAGCTTCGCCATTAATCTCCTCATTAAACAGACGTTGCTTTTAATCAAGTTCAAAACTGGCGTCATTATTTCAATGTTTGGTGACTATTATTGTGAAAGTTTTTACGCAATCAAAACTCGTAATACGATTTAGCTATGTTAACTTTAAAAACTAAGTAATTGCTAGCATTTTACATTACCAAAATTCTGTTCACATAGTTTCCCTTTATTAGACAAAGTATAAAAAAGATTGTTTAACTCAATATATCATGCATTGTAAGCTCAAATGGAACATCTGTCCCCTCGTCGCAGGGCAGGGTCTTTGTTCTTGTTTTTAAGAGAGAGCTTTAATGGCATCTACTCCGGCGAACTCGTATACACCGTGTCCTTCGACGTAAATACCTCTGACATACAGGACATGCAGTAAAATCCAACACTTTCGCTCTAGAAGTTTTCCAAAGTCGGAGATCCTTCTATTTTGAAATTCCATCCATCGACTTTGGAATATCCTCTCTTTAGTCTGCTTCTCCGTCTCTACTAACGTAAAAAAAATTACGCAGAATGTGAACGTACATCTCATTTTTGTTACTGACTATTTAGAATCCATCCCATTACATGGTCGTTTATTCACGATATAAATGGTAGAAAACCTTTAGTTCTTTTTAGCTTTGATTTCAAACGACCAGAGTATTCAAAGTTCAAAATTTAAATAGCGTTTCGACCGATGTAACCTCCGACTGTCTTTGGGTGCATCTCTCATTGATTCTCCATTGTCAACTCAAATGGAACATCTGTCCCATCACCGCAAGGCTGCGCCTATGTTCTTCTTTTCAAGTACTTTAATGACATGTACACCGACGAACTCGGATAAACGGTGTCCCTCGATGTAAATATCTCTTACATACACGACAATGAGAAAAATCCAACGCTTTCCCTGTAGAAGTTTTCTGATGCCGGACAGCCTTATATTTCTTTTTCATTATGATCCGTCGAGTTTGGAATACGCTCCCTTTAGCCTGCTTCCCCGTCTCTTCTAACGTAAAAATATTAGGAGTAATGTGAGCCTACATCTCGCTTCTTTACTGACTATTTAGATGTTATCTCTAGGCACTGTGGTTTATTTACCGTATTTCATTATATCTCAGTGGCCATTTGTCTTGTTTGGGGAGAATATGCGTAAAAGAAATTTAAAAAAAAAACAAATTTGTTGTGCCTGGTTAAAGGTGAAGTGTGTTGTACTATTCCTCGCCAACACAAGTTATGCTGCCATTGGAACCTAAGGAAGTTTTCTTTTATAATATCACGATTAATAGAGCGAAACCTTAGTAAGCATTTAACCTGCAAGATATCTTTACACAGTAGATCTTTATTTCTACATTGGCACGACCATCGAAACAGGCAGAAGGTTTACAATATACCAGCAGTCTGTGGATATAATCATTTTCACTATAGAAAATACCGGAATTTTTATTGTTAGTATGAAGAGGTGGAATTTTGCGCATATTCCAATTGATCCGCTTCAGGCTCTATATGTTCATCGGATCACAGTCAGTAGAACGTGTTTGGAAAATAAGCACAGGGATTGAACAGTGCAACGTTGTGAGCGGAGTGGGAGGTAAACGGACGGTATGGAGAATATAACGTTTGATACACTTTCGTGCACAATATCTAAGATTTAGACATCAGCGGTTAGTATACCAGACCGGATGAGAAAACAATACTTAATTCAATAGAGAAGCATGACTTTATACAAACACTAGTATAAGATAATGTAAAGTTTGAGAAATTTTCAAGCCTGGGAGACAGAGCTATCTTTCTTTGCAAGAAACTTAGTCGTATGTTCTGTGTATATATTTCAATTAAAATTATATGAGTATAAATCTTGTAGTATAAAGTCTTTATTCTCGAGAAGAGTTTCATTGGACATAGGATTTGGTGGTTTGTAAGGGTTTTGTAATTTGTAAACAAATGCAGTGTTGCTCATTGTCAGTAGAATGTAGCCATGGATGATTGCCCCCATATTACTGCATACCGAAGTTCACTTTCTAAGGATTCAGCTGTTTCATTGAGTGTAAATGCGTTCGATTTATGTGTATTGCGCCATCAGTAAATTGAATTGATATGTATAAATATTAAGTTGTTTGCGCTTTTAATTTAAGATTGAGTCCATGTAAATAAATATGGATATGCTTATTGTCCAAAAAGTTTTTTTGTTCTTATGCAGTTTTAAAGAACCGTCCTATTTTGGATGAGATTTTCAAAGTTACTTCAATCTTCAAAATATATTTTTAATAAACGTTTATGCATAAGTACATAATAGTTACCTTTTATACAATGGTTTCATAAATAATGAAGTTAATTTTTTAAGACTGTCCCGTAAAATTTTATTTTCAATTTCCAATTTGTAAATCGTAAATAATACACGGTATTTTTTTTATTTAATTATGAAATTATTCTCATAAAATAAAATAAATTATATACTGCTAAAGTTGCAACAATAAAGGCGTACACACACGCAGACTGATATGACTGAATTCGCGCCAAATCGTTCAAGGTCAGGCATAACATTTATTAAGTTAATCTATCTTCCAAGGCAGCACCTGAACGCAGGTCAGCTAGCTTAAGCTAAAATTTAAATTTATAAACACAGGTATGCATTTGTTGGTCTAGTTCAAACGTAACGGTGGTTGGTTGGTTGGTCGTTTTTTACGGCATATCAACTCTTTTCAGGTTATTTAATGCCGAATCCAGTAATTTTGAAGACCATTTTTTAATAGAGTATATATATATATATATATATATATATATATATATATATATATATATATATATATATATATACAGAGACAGAAAGAGAGAGAGAGAAAAACTTAAAGAAAATCATACACAAGAAAATGAAAAAATTAGGCCTAAAAGCAGATGTATCAGCTAACATAAAAATAACAAACTTCCTGGACGTCACGTTAAACTTAGATAAAAACACATATGAACTATACTTAAAAGATAACGCTACTCCAATTTACGTAAAACCTAAGTCCAATCACCCACCATCAATTATAAAACACATTCTTAACTCAATCGTAACTAGACTCAGTAATAACTCAAGCGATGAAAATGCATTTAACAGGTCAACCAATATCTACGAAACAGCCCTAAAAAATAGTGGATGCAAAAATATCGATATCAAATATAAGCAACAAAACACCAACAACTATAATAAAATTAAAAATAGAAGAAAAAGAACTATAATTTGGTATACGGCCCCATACAATCAAATGTTAAAAACAAAACTTGGCAAGACATTTCTAGATCATATTGAAAATCACTTTCCCGCAACGAACCCCTTACACAAAATCTGCAATAAAAATACCTTGAAGTTATCTTACAGTTGTTGCGAAAATTTAGAGATGATAATTAAAGCACATAATAACAAAATACTAAATAAAAACAATGTAAACAACAGCAAAATAAACAATAAAAAGTAGACAGCATGACAAAATAAAACCAACACTAGCAGAAATAATAATAATAATAATAATAATAATAATAATAATAATAATAATAATAATAATAACAATAATAATAACAATAATAATAATAATAAACCCACCCCCGGGTAAGAAAAACCATACTATAAATAAAAACAATAAAAACGAACAAGATAAATGCAACTGTAGACACTGCACACTTTGCCCAGTTCAAAATAAATGTCTAACAAAAAGCGTAGTTTATCAAGCAACAATATTTGCGAAAGAAAACCCGAATAACAATAAATATTACGTAGGCATGACTTCCTTAGATGTCAAAACCCGATACTATGACCACAAAAGTACATTCAAAAATAAAAAAAAAACGTATAAAAACAACACTAGCGAATAAATACTTGGAACTCAAAGAAAGCGGACATTCGCCGGTAGTCGAATGGAAAATAATAAGACAAGCTACCACGTGTAGACATTTAGACGACCCATGTAAATTATGCCTCCATGAAAAATTTGCTATCCTGTACTTTAAAGAACCTCAAAATCTATTAAACTGTAGAAGAGAAATAGCAAACAACTGTGTTTACAAAATAAACCTTACTCTAGGATAGCGATATGAAATAGCTTTAAAACTAACAAAAACAATAGAAAACAAACAAATAAATATATTAAATAAACATGAATATACATAAAAAATCACACATATTTGTATATATATATGTATATATGTGTGCATTTATGTGTGTACACATATGTATATATATATATATATATATATAAAAGGAGGAAAACGTCTGCCTTAAACCACTAACCTATCTCTAAAACAGATCCTTTGTTCAATAACATGCATGCCCATTGGCTGATAGGAAGTGGCGCGGTGGATACTAGAAAGATGATTGGCTAACTAAAATCCTCAACATATATAAAAACGAGAAACAACCACAGAATTTGAGCATAAGCCTGACGAATCCTATAGTGGATGAAACGCCGAATATTCAGTGTAGCTTAATCGCCATATATATTTTATAAATTACTATATATATATATATATACATATATATATATATATATATATATATATATATATATATATATATATATATATATATACATTGTGAGTCGGTTTCCATTAACCCCATCGTTGGTTGGGACCCTAACAGGTACTACCAGTCCGGGTTAGAGCGGACCAAGGAGCAATGCCAATTAAAGTGTGGTTCCACATTTCTCAAATCCCGCGGTATGCATTAGTGTTTAATGGAAGCCCAGATTAATGTAGAAAACGATCGGTGTGCATTACTATCCGATTAAAATTCTAATTAATATAGTTACAGATGTGTATGTATAGGTATTAATTTCGAAATTTTGTGTATGATTAGAGAGTGTTCTCGTGTTCAATATATGGTCAATTATTTCCATTGGAGGACGTGCATTATTGGTGTTCGATAAAAAAGCGAATGTGTTTCAAAGGATAGTTTCTTCATATTCAAGGAAAGAGCAACTGTATGGCGACAAATAATTTCGAAACAAACTGTATCGTTGAAAATGCGTAGATTGAATACTTAATTCGATCTACATTCATATCATGGTTTCTTTTAATCGACTTCTGTATAATTTGGATTGTTCGGTCCATTCTCTATATTTTGGGCCGTTTTCACGCAACGTTTTGATCGACATAATTTCCGACCTTATTCAGATATATGTCCTCACCGGAAGTTATTCGTGAACTTTTTAAAAGGTTCCGCTACTTTTTTTTTTTCAAACGAACATAGTCGTCAGAAATCAAAACAGAAATAGCGTTTCGGCCGGGAAAACATCCAATCGCCTTTTACTTTTTTGTATGAATACATCCCCAAAGATTCCCGCCCAATTATTTATTATTATTATTATTATTATTATTATTATTATTATTATTATTATTATTATTATTATTTTGTATGGTATTTGTAGATTTTTTGAAATGGGAATTTGTAAATATTGTTTCGCATTATGTCGACTGTTCAAGCTTTTGTCCGCATATTCGCTGATTTTCTAACTCCGTTTCGGCCGATGTAACCCCCGACTGCCTTTGAGTGCCTATCCGCATTGTATGTAATTAATAAATGGTGTAACATGTTTAGTTTATTTTCGTTTTGTTTTCAAACAAAAATATAGTCAGAAATCAAGACCTAACTAGCGTTTCGGCAGGTGCAATCTCCAACCGTCTTTGGGTGCATATCAATATTGGATTTTATTGACAAATGGCGAAAAATGTTCAGATCTTTTTCGTTTCATTTTCAAACGAACATAGCAATAATAATTAAGCACTTAAATAACCATTTGGGTCGATGTAACCTCTAAATATATTATTTGATGTAATTACGCGTCCGGGCGTCCGGACGTCCATACTGTTTTTATAGTATGATGTTTGCAGATATTTGAGATGAGATTTGATAAGTAATTTTTGTGGATTGTTCGGCATATTGTTCTTATCTTTCTCGTTTTATTACAACGCTTTGGCCGATATAACCTCCGACTTTATTCAGATGCATATGCAGATTTAATGTTGTTGCTGAACGGATAGAAATGTTTTATATTCTTTTGCTTTTGTTTATGTAGTCTCATATCAAAAATACACAAATATCTCTATATTTGTGTTCATATCATATAAATATGATAAAACCTGTATACCGTTTTTGAAAATGAATTGTAAAAGCAAATATTTTAAAAATATGTTAATAAAAAAAACATTAATATTTAAAACCATTCACAAATCTTATGTAACGTTCGGTGTAGTGGATTTTGATAGCTTATAGCTTTCTTTTCCGTCTATGTTTCTTTTGTCTCTTTATAACGTCGCTTTTAACAATGAACGATGATGCAAGATTCATGGTTTGCAACAATGGAGAAACGGCAAATAGGAATTAAAAGTAATGATATAAACAGTGTCGTAAAGATATCAATATTTTCCTAAATATTTGTCACAAAAATATAAAAATTGTATAATCAAATAACTGCTTTAAGCTTAGCTATTTCCAAAAATCTTATTCAAATTTATGCGATATTCACAAACTTATGATATTTTATTCTTTATCAGAGAATTTCCATTGTCCATCGTTTTAATGCAGGTGTTTTAAAATGTTATTTTATGGCAAAAATACAATTTCTAATTATGTAACTTACGTTTTATTATATTTTCTATTAAAGAATAATAAACAAAAGCAAATCCAAGATGAGCGCCTCAAAAAATGAATGCTTTATCGCCATATGAACAAATGTTTGAAGTAACTTTGAACAACCTTTTGTCCAACAAAGAAATCAATTCTTTGATCTGAAAGGAAGTTATGGCTCTCGCGACATCAACTACTTTCCTTAACAGGCCATCCTTTTAAGTATATTGCTCTCCTCCCCCCCCCTCATAAACACCTTTTTCAATATTGACCAGAAATGTTCAATTGGGTTAAGATCCGGAGAAAACATGTGGCGAGCTCATGAGCGTTTCTCCAAAGAAGCTCATAGATTCTAAGGAAGGCTGCAGTCGTCCTAGCAAAATAGAACAGTCTATTGTCAATCATAGAAACAATCTGAAAGCGACGTGACAATGGTCGGTTATTTAGCCATGGTGGCAAATGTTTATCCAAAAAGGCCGTCTACGCATTGCTGCTAAGTTTTACACCCTCTGGTTCTTGGAATGGTCCAATCAACATTCTCAAAGATTCCCGCCCAAAAGCTTGTTGACGATGAACTCTGTAAGGGGTTCGAGTTCCGTTTGAATTCGAAACTTTAGCCAATGTATCTGAGCCTTCTAATGTAGCATAGGACTCATTTGTAAATAGAACACGTTGGAAATCCATTTTCATGTAATTCGGTACCCAAGTCATTAATTTTCCCTATGCTGTTTGCTCAATGGAGGCCTTGGAATAGTGTTTATGTTCCTGGCCATCTCATTCAACATAGTATATCAGGTCTTAAATGGAACACGTACATCAAATCTGTTGCCAAGGCCGCTGGAAAAATGGTGGGATCTTTCTATCGATCGAGTAGATATCTCACTGCTGATGCAATTCTCTATCTATATAAGAGCCAGGTACGTACAAGGATTGTATACTGTTGCCACATCTGAGCAGGAGCTCCTAGAAAGGACTTGTCCTGCCTTGATAGAGTTCAAAATAGACTTCGTAGCCTCGTGGGAGATGTCCTTTTCTCTTCCCTGCAACCTCTTTCTCACAGAAGAGATGTTGCGAGTTTGTCTCTGATGTATCGTTATTTTCATAGAAAGTGTTCGACTGAGCTTCAGTCTATGGTACACCCTCGCCAAACTTTCACAAGAAACACTCGTCTAGCTGAAAACACTATCAATAATTCCCCCCACTCTTCATCTGTGCCTAAACCAAAACGTAGATTCCATGAACAAAGCTTCTTTCTTAGAACTGTACGCTTGTGGAATTGTCTTCCGTTTTCCTGCTTTTCGGCTGACTGCAATATGGTGGTCTTCAAATCTAACGTAAACAACTTCTTGATGAGCCGTTCCATGTAAGTTAACAAATTTACCGAATTGATAACTATATTGTTATTCTATTATAGTTATTATTATTCTATATAGTTATTATTAAAAACATTGTGTGTCCTGCTCTTTCGCGCGAGGACTAATATATATATATATATATATATATATATATATATATATATATATATATATATATATATATATATATATGGGGGGCTGTGTTCATGGAAAATATGTCTTTATTGTATTTTAGCCTTTATTAATACAAACGTTATTATGAAGCTCAATGTATGTTTGATGTCACTACAGAGCATATAAGAATAAACGATACATCAAATTTGCCTTATAGATATCGTAGGCGACTCACTGTCTTTTGTTTTTGGCTTCATTCTCAGCTCGAGTATGTTTTTTATACATACATTAAGTTATCGGCGTCCAAATTTATAAATTTAGACGTGCGGGTCATCAGATTTTTATCTATTTTTCAACTTTTTCAAGACTGCGCATGCGCGGATATTAAACTTCACAGTTTCTTAATGTTAAGAAAAACAAGGTTTGAAAATACATTTAAACGAGCTGGTATAATGGTTATCATACACGACTCATTTACTTAAGGTATTGGTTTCGATCTCAGCCCGAGTATTGTTCTTACTTATAAAAGTAAACGGTTTAGAATAAAAAACATATTATTCCCATGCACATACCTTCGTTTCTGTATTAATTAAATTATGATATTTATGCGTATTTTACTACCGGTAAACGCTAGTGATTTGCTATTACTAACACAGGGTCAATTATTCCCCTAAACAAAGAAATATTTCAGCGTGTGAAACGCAGACGCCAAGTATAAATTGGTAATGATCAGACGACTACCCACGCTTTATGTAGCTTCGCACATATTTTTAGTCGAATTTATCCCTACTAATAAAGCATTCTATATATATTTTAGGAGCGCTCCAATAAAATAAATTACATTACCGTGGTAGCAAAATGTTTTTTTTTCTCAAATTATAATCTCGTTCCACAGACCCAATCTTAACCGGGAACTTCTCAGTTTGTGCGTTAATTTGGTCCGATGACCGCTCGTATTTGTTTCTCACCTATATACATTTTAGATTAGTGTGTACATTTTCTTTTATAAAAATACCAACTGCTCCTTAACTGTGTATTTACGCCTCTCTCATTGGCTACCCTTTTGCGTTTATTCGAATACTGCATTACCAGGTTTTGCAATTTTTAAACACAAAAAAGATTGTGTAAATCATCACTTTCACTGCTGACCCACGAGTCCTACTATTGGAAACCAGCTCCTCCTACCAAACCAGATTCTCACACGGTATACACATTATTAATAAGTCTTTCTCACGATTCCATTTTCAAATTTGATTTTTTTTACACGCGTAGCCTGATAGCTGCAAACAAGTACTGTCGACATATACACATCATATTTATATCTTCCAACTGCCATTTACAGACTCTAATGCAATAACAAAAATTTTGAAATAGTTCAAATTGGGAAAACAGAAATCTATACCTAGAAATATCATAGTTGTACTATGATTTACTGGTTCGGAGAAGAATGATAAACATTCCTAATCAAGCTATAAAATATTTACAGATCCATAATGCACCTTATTACAATAGTTCTTATTTTCATATTTTATTTAAGAAATACATATAAGTTTTAATTTGTATTGTTTGATACCTGTTTCATTCCGTCATGAAATTGCAAATAAAAACTGTTTTAGCTTAATCGGGAGGCGAAAAACCTACACAGCTCTTTCTTTTTTATTACCTTCAATTTTATGTATTTATGTATACTGTTTCGGTTATGTTAACTTCAATAAAACAAATATATGATTTAGACACATGAGGAGCATTCAAGATATGCGACAAAGAACTGACAGTTAGAGTTGGATTGATCGTCAAGATTAAAAAATGTGCATGTTCAAATCTACCAATCCCTATCAGTACACGCTAGTAATTGCTCCAAAACAACACTACTATGCCCACACTAACAACCGTAGTTTTATTATTTTATTTTTGAAGATAATGGATCCCTTCATCGAAACCGTTTTGTTTTGTGATGTTTCCACCGGGCAACGCAAATACACGGATCCTTCTAGTGTAGTATTAAATGTCAAGTATATTTAGACATTAAAAGAGTAATAAAAGAAAAAAAATTAATGTTTAAATAAACCATAATATAATGTATTTCATACTATTCAGAGACATTACTGAGGATATATAGTTCGCGGTTTTACACATACACATACGAATAGAGAGATTGACTATCCTGAAAAAAAAACGGCTTAACTCCTAAAGAGTGTATCCCCGAGTTTGTGACGTCTCTCATTGTACAGTGGTTTGTCAGAAAACCTGGTATGAAGACACCCGTGTCTAAAACTAAATCCAGAAAAGAATAATCAAAATCACGTAGTATACGCGGCAAAAAAAGGTTCTCCTCGGTATGGCTATGCACACTGGTTTTTAAGAGGAATAGTTAATTTATCAAACCTATATTACCTCAAGTAAACGCATGAAGCAAATTACTCCTTCATACCAGATGTATTCTTGTACATTAAGACACAGAATCCAAAATAAAGATATACAATAACACATTCAAATGGTCAGTCGGGTTGATGAAAAATTATGTTCTCAAATTCTTTACAATCTTTGAAAGGTGAAAGAGAACTTTAATGGAATATCCCAAGATCTATGTATGTTTTAGAAGAGACCAATTTTAGTCCCAGGAATGAGCCATTCATGGAAATTTAAATGAAATAAAATAAAAAAAAATGTAAATATATATATGTATATAAGCGTACATACACATACAAATATTTACACATTACAATATATATATATATATATATATATATATATATATATACATAATTAATGGTATATATTTGTACAAACATGCGTTATGATGTACGCATCGATATCTGTATGGGTGTATATATGTGTGCATATATGTATATGCAAATTAACCCCGTCTTTCTTATAAATATATTATAAATACACATACGTAATTATAATCACTTATATATATATATGGGTGTATATATATATATATATATATATATATATATATATATATATATATATGGGTGTATATATATATATATATATATATATATATATATATATATATATATATGATCATTGGTGCATCTTTCCAGGTGATCGCTGTCATATAAAGTTCTGCACATCTCAATATATACACATACACACATACATACACATACACGCTTATATATATATATATATATATATATATATATATATATATATATATATATATATATATATATATATTACAGCTTCTGCCAGATTTTTCATTTGAGCGTTTTACATTTACCGGTCGTGGCGTGTTGCCAATAAATCTGGCGCTATTTGATATCAGCAATATCGGTTTTCAAAGTAAATCAAACAAGCAACCAGATTGTCTTACTGTATATTGATCAAACACCGACCTGACATCTGACAACTTCTTGGTACAAATAAAAAAAATGATATTACGTCAACACTAACACGTAATCATATGTTTGACATTTCGTTAAAAGATAAATACTATTATATTCTCATATATCTATATCTATATATCTATCTACTAATCTATATATCTATATATCCTATCTCTCTCTATATATATATATATATATACTTATATATATATATATCATATACTTATATATATATATGTGTATATTACTTCAATAAAACATATACATATACATTAATATTATTTATATTATAAATAGATAACATATATATGTCGATATACAATATTTATTCCATAATTCTCATGTGATTCGGTGTATGTAGTATTTTGTGAAAATATATTCATCTGATTTAAGCTGCATAGGCGCACCATGGTTCATCCCCGACGGGAATCATCAGGTTACATTTGTTTTTGAGTGATAAATTATAACTAGCATTAAACGTGGTATATGATATGCAACTATATATATTCATTATAAAAATTACAAATATATATATATGTATATGTGTATGTATATATATATATACACATGCATATATACATATATATATATTTGTAATTTTAATTAATAAATATATATATGGATAAAAATATAAGAATTTAAAAAATCGAGGCATAGCCAATAATTTGCGCCTTGGCCCATATGGTTAGGTCGTCAGTGTTTCACACTTCATGAGTGCGACGACCTGGGTTCTCGTCTAGGTCAGAGCACGTCACTGATGTGATGCAGTACATCGAAACCCACTTTGGGTCTGGCGTTGTCCGTTGTCGATGCAATTGCTCGATTCTATCTAATTCTTGGTTCTAGCTTTATCGTGAAAAGTGTATGTGAACGGGTATATATATATATATATATATATATATATATATATATATATATATATATATATATATATATATATATATACCCGTTCACATACATATGTCAGGTCATGTCATATGCTACTGGTACCATGTAACCCAGTACTACCTGCCTCATGGTCGGGTCACCGGCGACTAAACTGGTTCCCCCACCAGACTTGTTTGGTGAGGAGGGCGGCTAGTCTCCCTGAAGGATTAAAAACAAGACCTTTCAAAGGGCGAATGAACTCTTTTTCTGGGTCAACGGCCAACTAGCACCGTGTATATTTGTGTGTGTGTATATGTGTGTATTGGGGTAGAGAGGGCTCCTGTAAGCCGTGGTGAAGGCAACCTTTCTAGGAGAAGCAAATCTCTGATTTAAAAGACCACCATAAAGCGGAAGACCAGTACCCGCATTAAGCTGGTCTGCAGTTTAATTTGTAGCTGGCTATCTTGCTCTTGCTTGTTGCTGAATCTCAACATTTTGAACCGAGAGAGAGACTTAGCTGTCGTACAAACTAAGACTCTTTAATATCATATTTGTATAGATACTCCCTCAGACATTTGGGCTCATGGAGTTTAAATGTCTGAGGGAGTGGCACTCGTCCGACAAGACGTTGCAATCATCATATATATATATATATATATATATATAAAGATATTTTTCTAGACAGGCGAAGAAATATATTATACAAATAAATTTCGAAAAAATAGTGTTTTGCATGCATAATTAAAATATAGTTGCGAGTATAGGGACCGGGCGGCTTGAACGCGTATGCCATAATGTATAATAATTCTCACAAAATCTAAACATTACTGAGGCTGCCGTTCGGGAATTATATGCCGAATCTTTTCTTCCATACAATTTATTGTGGCTGATTTATCAGTGTAGATATGAGACTTTTCGAAAGAAAAATTTGTAATGAGATTAAATTGCACCAACATTGTTGCTAGTTGACAGCTTTATTTTGATTAAATATTTGTTTTCAAATGTTTCTCTCAGCGGATTGCACGCTATGGCATATGGCACTGAGAACAGGTGATAAGTTGATAAAGGAGCGGCCTGAAGTCAAAGTCACCAACAGTTATTTTTTAGATAGGCATCACCACTTATCAAGTCCAAGAGGTCACTCGAGGATAAGGGTTAAAGAGTGTACAGTAGAAATTCGACAATATAGTAATCGTTAATAATAGAAATTCGGTAAATTTGTTAACTTATATGGAACTGTTCATCAAGAAATTGTTTACGTTAGACTTGGAGACAACCATATTGTAGTCAGCTGGAAAGCAGGAAAATAGAAGATAATTTCACAGGCGTGCAGTTCAAAGAAAGAAGCTTTGTTCATGGAATCTGCGTTTAGGTTTAGTCACAGTGGGGGAAACTCGTGATAGTGTTTTCTGCTAGACACGTGTTTCTTGTGACAGTCTGGCGTGGGGGGGCATAGATTGGAGCTCAGCTGAGCACCTGCCATGAAAATAATGATAAAGCAGAGACAAACTCGCAGCATCTGTTCTGTGACAAAATGGTTGCAGGGAAGAGAAAAGGCCATCTCCTACGAATCTAGGAAGTCTATTTTGAACTCTATCAAGTCGGGATAAGTCCTTTCTAGCAGTTTCTGCCGAGTTGGGGAAACAGTACTCCACTCTTGGACGTTAGAGAATTGCATCAGCAGTGAGTTATCTACTGGATCGCTAGAAGGCTCCCACCATTTTTCCAGTGACCTTGGCAACAGATTTAATATATGTGGTCCATTTAAGATTAGGAGTAAAGCTCAAGCCAAGAAGCTTGTCAAAACATGAGGCCTACCCAAGACGAGAGCCATTGATTTCAATTGATGCCAGATGGCGATATGAGCGTTGATGGTGTAAAGATAAAAGCTTGGTTTTAGATGCATTAAATGTAACAAACCACCTCTTTCCCCATTGTACCATATGCTCAAGATCAGATGAGACAGAATCAGAAAGAATTTGGTCGTTTACGGTCTTAGATGTGCTACCATAGATAGTAGTGCCATCAACATAACTGTTTTCGAATGATGTAAGGATGTGATTTGGAAGAGAATTAATGTAAATCAGGAAGAGAGTTGGGCCGAGAATCGACCCCTGAGGGACTCCAGCATTAATATTTAGAGCTTCTGATTTCTGCCCATCAACAACTCCTCCTCTGAACCTATCAGAGAGAAATGATTTTATTATTGAGGAGACATTTCCAGCCATACAGTAGCTGGAGATCTTGTGAAGTAAACCTTTATGCCATACTCTATGAAAGGCCTTAAATATGTCAAGAGCTAGTGCCCTTGAAAGGTAGCATCCGTCGAGAGAGTTTCTAATCCTATAAGATATAACTATAAGCACATCTGCCGTAGATCTTGCACAACGAAAACCATATTGCGTTTTTTGCTGAAATGTTTGATTACTTTATTTAACACAGATTTCAGCATCTTGCTCATGACACGCAGGAGACTTATTGGCCTGTACTGAGAGGGAGATGAGCGATCACCCGAATTCTTAAATACGGGGCATACTGATGTGTTTCCAAGGTTACGGGATGCAATTCTCCTTTAGACTACGTTTTAACAGTTTTGTAAGGATGGGCGCTAGTTCTGGTTGAAGTCCTTTGAGTACTATAATTGGAATACCGCCAGGATCAGTTGCTTTACTGGAATCAAGGTTTTTGATTAGCTTTGCAACATCACGTACAAATATTTGTATATCACATAGCATGGTTTCTAATAAAGAAGGAAATATTGGAGCTTGGCGGCCTTAGTCGCAAAGGGTAGAATTAGCTGCAAAGTTCTTGGCAAAGAGTTTGGCTTTGTCTGATGCTGACGAGATTATCTCAGGTCCATTGAAAAGAGCTGGGATAGAACACACGCTTCTGTTAAGGATTCTGTTTGCTATTTGCCAAAACTGGTGGGGATCAAGCCGCTGCTCATCTACTTTGGAATTGACGGACTGAGTATACAACTCTCTTGCGTTCTTTTTTACTCTTTTACAGTGGTTACTGGCAGTCCTGAAAGCGGATTTAGTCTTAGTACATTTATTACGTTGGAGGCAATAGAAAAAGTAATTTCTGTGCACGATGGCACCAGCACATTCTGGAGCGAACTACGGCTGGCTATTGGGTTTTTGCTGAAATTCTTTCGAGGTTACGAAACGGTCTATACCTACAATCACCCATTCCGTCAGGTCTGATACTATAGAGGCCACATCTTTTTTTTAAAATGGAAGGCAGATGTAGATCTGATATAATTGTACGGAAGCTATCCCAGTCAGCCATAGAGTATCGATATACTGTACGATGGAGAGGTACATATGAGGACTTAGTACATTTCATTTTTGTCTTAATTGATACAAAAGAGTGGTGGGAAGATCCATGTGAGAAGAACAGGGCAAGTTGTGAGAAAATGGTCTAGGAGACTTGCATACTGGCCGTCAATATCAGGCTCACGGGTGGGTTCGTGAACAATTTGAGTTAGATCATAAGCAATGAGGAAATCATAACAGAACCTCCCCTCATCATCGGTCTTGTTTGAGTGAATTAACTATTCCACATTGCGAAGATTGAAGTCTCCAAAGACATGATTATTCGCTGAAGGATAAGGAGATAGGACGTGGTCAATTTTCTCAGATATTCTTTTAAAGATAGTAACTCCGCTGTTGTGGGGGCGATAGAGAGCAAATATAAATGCAGTAGTTTGAGCAAGTGCAACCCGGAAGCACATATAGGGTAATAAGTTAGGATCTTCTCTGGAGGTGCCCCTACCACATTGAAAGCCATCTCTCTGTCTGTCTGTCCGTCTGTCTGTCTGTCTGTCTCTCTCTCTCTCTCTCTCTCTCTCTATATATATATATATATATATATATATATATATAAACAGCTTTTTTCTCTATAGCATATTTAATTAAATAAAATAGACGCTTTTTGACTATTAATTCTATTTTCGATCCTTTCGAACTTCCGAATAGTAGTCTTCACCTCTGCCGTGAACTGGTTGGTGTAATAACCATATTTATCATAAGTCCGAGTACTTTCCCCACTCCTTCAGGATTCATCCTCAAGGATAGATTAATCTAACTGGGTTTGAACAATTTATATGTATTTTAATAGCTTTGCATATATTTCAGGATGCTATTAATTTAAACATATAGAAAAAAAGAGGAATAATCAACCAATTTGAGCCAATGGAAAAAAGATGAATAATAAACCAATTTTAACCAATGGGAAAAAGATGAAAAATTAACCAGTTTTAACCAATTAAAAATTAAATGAATAATCAATCAATTTTAACCAATGAGAAAAAGAAGAATAATTTACCCATTTTAACCAATGGAAAAAGATGAATAATCAACCAATTTTAACTAATGGAAAAAGATGAATAATCAACCGATTTAAACTAATGGAAAAAAAGAATAATCAAGCAATTTTAACCAATGGAAAAAAGATTAATAATCAACCAATTTTAACCGATGATAAAAAAGATGATGAATCAACCAATTTTACCAAATGAAAAAAAGATGAATAATCAACTAATTTTAACCGATGGAAAAAATGAATAATGAACCACTTTTAACCAATGAAAAAATGATGAATAATCAACCAATTTTAATTACTGGAAAAAGATGAATAATCAACCAATTTTAACCAATGGAAAAAAGATGAATAATGAACCAATTATAACCAAAGGAAAAACAGATTAATAATGAACCAATTTTAACCGATGGAAAAAAAGATGAATAATCACCCAATTTTAACCAATGAAAAAAAGATGAATAATCAACTAATTTTAACCAATGGAAAAAAGATGAATAATGAACCAATTTTAACGAATGGAAAAAAGAGGAATAATCAACCACTTTTAACCAATGAAAACAAAAGATGGATAATCAACCAATTTTAATTACTGGAAAAAAATGAATAATCAATCAATTTTAACCAATGGAAAAATATGATTAATCAAACACTTTTAGCCAATGAAAAAATAGATGAATAATCAACCAATTATAACCAATGGAAAAAAGACGAATAATCAACCAATTTTACACAATGAAAACAAGATGAAATATCAACCAATTTTAACCAATGAAAAAAGATGAATAATCAACTAATTTTAACCAATGAAAAAGAAGAATAAATAAGTTACCAATGAAAAAATCATACCCAGTCATGGTTGAGAGGACTAAAACATTCTATCCGCGAAGATTTAGTGTCCCGATCGAAATTCTGTCAACTTCCCGAGTTCGACATATTAATTCCTCGCTCGCTAAGTTACACCGGAAGAAAGTCGAAGTTTATATCGAGACAAAACGCTGCGAAAATTTTACTTAAGATGAGAACAGTAGTTCGAGGAATCAAAATAAATTATTTATTTAAAAAATAAAGAACTCAAGAAACTTATTATTTTAAAAAAATCGAACATTTCTGTCCTAAAAATTTGTTTTTCTACATATTCCTTAACATACGCAATACGCTTCTGCCATGAATTCAATCGCGCACTTCTGCTTGTGAAACGCTGATATGCACCAGGCTGCTCTCTAACAGTGACAACCTGCTAATATCTCAAACAAATAGTTTAAAGAAGCAGGTCATTAATAGATAGGTGCAGCCATCATCACAATGCAATTTACAATAATCTCTGATAAATACTACTAGGTCTTATTTTTTGGAATGCGCCTATATATTCCAGAAATATATATATATATATATATATATATATATATATATATATATATATATTCAAGAAATATATATATTCCAGAAATATATATATTCCAGAAATATATATATTCCAGAAATATATATATTCCAGAAATATATATATTCCAGAAATAGGCAAAGATAATGCAGGTTTGGTTTTTGTCACATTGGTTCTTAATAAAAAATATTATCTTGTGACTTATTGTTTCTCTGTGCCATGATAAGAAAATAACGAGGTATATATACAGAAATAGATATAAGATCAAATTCATTATTATATAGAAAATTGTCTAGTGTTTAGATGTTTACAGAAAGATTCCATTTGCCAAAAAGCAACTAGCCCTCTAGAAATATATATATATATATATATATATATATATATATATATATATATATATATATATATATATAATTTAAAGGAGATTAGAATAATAGTCTAAAGAGCTAAGTGTATTTTAATGTAATAGTGAAATTACTAGTTTAATTAAAATACAGGAAATGCTCGTTGTAATTTAGATATATAATAAGCTCGATAGTTAAATGTCCTAGAGCTAATTCAATATTAAGTAATGTGATTTATAATTTAAAAGTTTTAAATTTTTTTAAATTTAACAATCAAAATTTAATTAAATTAAAAATCAGTTTCATAAGAAGGAACAACAACAAAGTCAATTATCTGTACGATCGTTTCGGAAATCCGTGCTTTTTATTTGTGGTATACATGAAGTCACGTAGAATAATTATACATAGTTTTTTTGGTAAGCACGGTCTCCTCATCAGCAAATTTAGGAGGATTTCTATTGAATTGAAAAGACACCAAAAATAAACCTAGCATTAAAAGTAAGGCAGATGAATCTGAAAAATTGAAGTAAAAGGTTTGGATATAAAATTTATAAGAAAATTAATAAGAAAATTTGTATAGGTTAGAGATAGAAATGAGTAGAAAAAAAATATATATTTTTGAATTTACATAATAAATTTGATTTAAAAATATATAGATATATAATTACCTTTTGGTTTTTCTTTTTTTGAAATCAGGAACTGTATTTAAAGTAGTCATTTAGATGTTTGCTATAGCTTTTTATTTTATTGAATGATGAATTTTAAAAGGGCGACGCTCGTGCAGTAAATTGTTTCCGTTAGCGTATTTTGATTTAGAGACGCTACAGTTAATATCTATAGAGAGAGAGTTTTTTTTTTTTTTTTTTTTTTTTTTGCAAGTTTTTAAGGGGAGTTATTGTCATGGCTTTATTTATTATTTGATTTACGAGTCTAAGGGCGGTAATTGGTTTAACTTAATTTATTAAAAAAAAAATAAAAATAAAAAACAAATCTATTTTTACTAATGAGTAATTTTTAATAATTTAAGGTGGTTTATATTTATTAAATTTAAACAAACGTTTATGATTACACGATAGAAGCTCGTGTCTTGAATTTACTAGTTTGGTTGTGCTTTTTATATCTTCATATTTTAAAATTTTTAGGGTTTCTTTTGTACATAATGTACAAAATTTATCTCCTGGTTTATATGATTTGCAAGTCTCAATTATTTGCCATTTTAAGTTGAAAGAAATATTGCTATTTTTTAGTTGCCAAATATAGTTGGATAGAGTAGTTTGGTTTGATAGAGAGTTATTTTTAAAAGAATGTTTGTGCGTTGAAATTCTATGTTTTATTGGGCCAGATGTGGAACCAATATATATTACCTCTTGATTATTATGATTATTTTCCGTTAGGTCTATTGTTGGATTATAATGTGGTGGGTTGGTTAATAATTGATCGGTAGATTGATTTAAGTTGGTGTTATTATTTAATCTGGTAGTTGAGTTATGGCTGTTGATAGGTTCTTGTATATTTGGAGATTTTGATACTGTGCAGCTATAGATAACATTTTTAATTTTACATGAGCCTTGTAGGGGACATTTATTTTTTCTTCTACTTTTAATGCTAGGTTTATTTTTGGTGTCTTTTCAATTCAATAGAAATCCTCCTAAATTTGCTGATGAGGAGACCGTGCTTACCAAAAAAACTATGTATAATTATTCTACGTGACTTCATGTATACCACAAATAAAAAGCACGGATTTCCGAAACGATCGTATAGATAATTGACTTTGTTGTTGTTCCTTCTTATGAAACTGATTTTTAATTTAATTAAATTTTGATTGTTAAATTTAAAAAATTTTTAAACTTTTAAATTATAAATCACATTACTTAATATATATATATATATATATATATATATATATATATATATATATATATATATCACCTGTCTGTTTAAACGTATGTATGTATGTCCGCCTAAAACTTTCGACAGAGGAAACGGATTTTCACGAGTTGATATCGTTTTGCTGCTCGATCCTTAAGACAACAAATACTATAAAATTGGTATGAAATATTAAATCTATCACCCTCAACTGGGCACTGTTCTACATAGAGGGGTCGTATTTTTCGCCAATATTTTCAAAAGTGATCTTCTCTTGTCGATTGATTAGCCTTATTTTAAATATTTGTCATTTCCGCTTTGGTGATGGACGCAACGGCAATGTTACGTTTTTTTTTTTCACGTTCTTTTCCTCCTTCGCGGTACGGGTTCAAGCCTGCCTGCCTACTACCACGTTTTTCTTTTTGCTCCACACTTCTAAACACCCTGGCAACGCTGGCTTCCCTGGCTAGTATATATATATATATATATATATATATATATATATATATATATATATATATATATATATATATATATATATATATTAGCATAAAACCGAGTCAAATTTCTACGTTTAAATCGGTTTGAATCCTATCATTGAACGAAAGAGCACCAATTTGCTTCCAGTAGGATATCTGTAAGTTCAATTTAAACTTAAAAGACTATTTGTTGGCAACTTTTGCTTTTGAAATCGTACATTTCCAAACAGTTGTTTTTTTAATCAACGCATCTATAAGTTTCTGTAAGATAGATTTCATTGATATTAACGTAGTTTAGGAATATTTCCTTACGAATGTTGGACAAATTCTGTAGCTAACACTTTTTGTAATTAAAATGATCACAAAGTACAAATAATCGCATTTATTTTACAAGGCCACCGACCTTAATAGTTCGCTTTATTTCTTAGTAAATATACATCCCAATCATAAAAGAAGAATATTTCAGTTTTTTTATGTGTTTATGATTTTCAAAAAATGATAATAAATTATTATTTATTTATTTGCGAACTGTTATCCTCATCTTCATAGTTGTTGTTTCAGGATGTTTCGGCCAACCTCCATGAGGGTTCTTCAGGATATTAACAGCGATATGATAGGAATGATGTGTCTCGTAACTGTATACGCAATAATTACTGCCTTCCATAGATGTATTTATCTCACCACGTTTTTGGTCTATTAGACACCTGGTCTGCTTTCAGTATGATTGAAACCGCTTTCTTCAGACAATTCTCACTTAAAACCGTACTAGTTAAAATCTTTATCCACTGGCCCAGAAGGAGGTGTACTCCAAAAAGTGGAGAAAGAACAACACCTATGTAGATGAGGATAATAGACCGAAAATCAACTAATGCATACACGAATTACTCATCTCAAAGGATTCCAATGTAAGAATTTACTTTGCTTTAAAATATACATTCGTCCTTACAGTATTTATTTACCTGTCAAAGGTAAGCAAACATTTTTTAAGAAAATTAAATCTTATATCGATTTTTTTCTTGCTTTTAAATTCGAAGGTAGTTAATTATTTATTCATGAAACTATTGAAAAAAAGTGCTTCCATTATTTTAATATCCGCCATAATATAGTTTACAAATTTGGATAAACACTGGCTGCCACTTCCAAATTTCCAAAAACCTAAATCATTATAAAATTGATTCTCATCAACTTTTGGTTATTTTGGTACAGCAGACGTTTTGCTTATTACCTCGCAGGTTACCCTGACCGTAAACAACTGATAGGTTTAAACTCTAAACAGTAAACAAAAAAAAACAAACTTGAAGACGGTTGTAAAAACTTTGCATCCATTATTATAAATATGCATGTACTTCTTATCGTTTGCTCCGCATGCTTTCGAGTAATTGCTTCTATGTTTGTAGACGCAATGGAATTAACCTAACAACATCAAGAATTTGTACTTCTTAACGAGTTTGAATCGAATCATTTACCCGCAATGCGCCAAGGTGCGTCGAACAAAAGATAATTCATTAATTGCAGACAAAACCTTTGAATTATTAATGATTGTGTGTTTGGATAACACTAAGCGTCATTCAAATAACATTTTGATGTTTTCTTAAAAGAATTAACGTTTTGTATTTCGGGTTTCCTTCCTTGATTTTAATCAATGATTGTGTTTTCTCACACATCAAGAGCGGGATTGGACGCAATATTAAATATACATCTGTGTTTCATGCTGGTTTAGCTTGATTCCAATCTTAGTTTATATATATATATATATATATATATATATATATATATATATATATATATATATATGTATATATATATATACATACATATATATATACAATCTAGCTAATATATGAATATATATGTGTGTGTATATATATTGTATAGCTTTCTGTATATATATATGTATATATATGTGTGTGTGTGTATATATATGTATATGCATATGCGTATATCGATTCATGAAAGTATCCAACTAGATTGAATTCGTTGAAAAAGACATTGTATTTTTAAAACGAAATTTTAACAATTTTATTAAATCTATAATTTTTATCGCAGAAAAAAACATCTAAATATTTAAGAATCATATATTCACACATACAAGCACACACGAACACACACACATACAAAACACACACACGCATGTGTATATATATATATATATACATATATATATATATAGGTATATATGTGTGTGTGTGTGTTACCATGCGTGTGTGTGTGTTACCGTGTGCGTGTCTGTAAATTGCGTATACGATATTTATTTAACCCACTACTTATTTGTTTGTAAACAAATGATTGATTGAGCACTGTCTGCAACGGGAACAGTTAATTTAATACACACCAGAGGAAGAATTTTTACAGTATAGATTCGTGGTCAGCTGTCAACGCGGCAGTTGTAGGTTCGATCCACGGTTGGGGAAGGTGTATGTTTAGCCGCACTGATAAGTTGTTATACTAAGAAACAGTTCTGTACATGGAGGACAAACATATAAATATATTTATTTTGCTGAAAAATATTATCGCTATAATTTGCGTCTTCTCTGATCTAATGATAAATGTTTTGAATCGTTATATTAATGTCGCTAGAGCTACCTGATTGACGGGTTTCCCACGATGTGTATATACTCGAAAGCAACTCGGCGTTTCTGGCCGTAAAATATACCTGAAGACGTTTTTTTTTTTTGTTTTGTTTTTTTTTGCAAACTCTGTATTTATTATTGTACGACCTATTTTCTAAGAAGAATTATACAGAACGAAACATGGAATAGTGATTTAAAAACTTTATGAAAAATATCATGTGAGTGCCACCAGATTGAATCTAAACCAAAATATAAACTCCTCTATCTTTATTCATAATCATCTGAGCTCAAGTCATATGCATATAAAAATATATAAAATTACGTTTAGAAATATATAAATTCATATTTTTGCATGCGTGTAAAATACATTTTAGTTGACTCCCATTTGACAAGTTCCATTTTATTATCGACTTAAACGACACGCCCGAATCCCTAATATATCCAGTTCCGAGAATGTTGAACAAAAACATACTGTGTAGTGGCATAGAAGTTCAATGTCAGTTATAATATATATATATATATATATATATATATATATATATATATATATATATATATATATATATATATGAATACTTCATTTAATTACATAAATTATATACGAAAGTGAGTAACTTTAAGTATTTACTTAAATTGTGCTCATATCGCAGAGAGAGTAAGGTAGTAGGTAATAAAATATATATGGCAATTAAGCAACACAGAATATTCCGAGTTTCATTCACGCTAGGTATATTTTTTACAAGGTAGTCACCACTCATCAAGGGCCGGAAGCCACTCGGGGATAAGGGTTATTGTGTGTACAGTACGTTAGTGTTGGAGATTTGATAGAGTGTCTTCCTCAGGAATTTCTTCACATTGGACTTGAAGATATCCAGCTTGTAGTCATGTGGGAAACAGGGAACAGAGTTCCACATGCGTACACTTCTAAGAAAGCAGCTTTGTTCATGGAATCTACGTTTGGATGTTGGCACAGATAAGAAGTGGGGATAATTTTTGACATTGGTTTCAGCTAGGCGGATGTTTTTCGTGAAAGATTGGCGAGGGGGGACCAGCTACTGGAGTTCAGACGAGCACCTGCCAGTGTAGTAACGATATAACAAAGACAGGTTCGCAACGTCTCTCCTGGCCAGGAAGCCTATTTTGTACACTGTAAATGCAGGATATGCTGTTTTTAGCAGCTCCTGCCCAGATGTGACAGCAGTACGCCATCCTTGGACGTCCTTGGTTTTTATACAGATAGAGAATTGCACCAGGGGTGAGATATCTTCTTGCGGCATAGAAGGATCCTAGCATTTTTCCAGCGATCTTGGCAACTGGTTTATGTATGTATTCCATTTCAGGTCAAGGGTAAAGGTCAAGCCCAGAAGCTTCTCAAAACATAAAGCTTCCCCTAGACGAGAGCCACCCATATCAATTGATGCCAGATGGGGATCAGAACGTTGAGGATGTAAAGATAGGAGCGTGGTTTAAGATGCATAACCAGCCACCTCCTCCCACATTGTACCACGCGCCCAAGATCAGAGGAGAGAGAATCTGAGAGAACTTTGTCACTTACGGCCTTTGATGTGTTGCGCCAGATGGGCGTGTCATTAGCATAGATGTAAACGAATGATTTAAGTATGTGTTTTAAGAGATATTTGATGTATATCAGGAAGAGAGTTGGGCCCAGGAAGGATCCATGAGGGACTCCGGCATAAATATTGATGGCCTCTGATTTCCGCCCATCAGCTATTACTCTTATGAGCCTATCGGAGAGAAATTATTTTATGATTAAGAAAACATTTCCAGTTATACAGTAGCTGGAAATATTGTGAAGTAGGCCCTTATGCCATCCCTTATCCACGGCCTTTGATATGTCAAGAGCAATTGCCCTAGAGACGGCGCCTTTGTCAAGAGATTCGCTAATCCTATGAGATATAACAGTTAGCACATCTGCTGTAGATCTGGCAGAACAAAAACCATATTGCATGTCACTAAGAAGCTTATTTCTGATGAGGTGGTAACTATTTCTCTATTTAATATTGATTCCATCAGCTTACTCATGACACACAGGAGACGTATTGGCCTGTACAGAGAGGGAGAGGACTTATCACCTGAATTCTAAAATACAAGGCATACTGATGAGGTTTTCCAGGGTGTTGGGAAGCACTTCTCTTTAAGGCAAGGCTTAAAGAGTTTTGTAAGTATGAGGGCAAGTTCTAGTTGAAGCTTTTTCAGCACAATGATTGGAATGCCGTCATGGCCAGTGGCTTTACTGGAATCAAGGTTCTTGATTAGCTTGGCGACATCACGCACAGATATTTGTATGTTGCAGAGCGTGTGGTCCGTTATAGGAGGAAATACGAGTTGATGGCCTTCGTCGCATAGGGAAGTATTAACAAAGATCTTGGTAAATAGTTTGGCCTTGTCTGATGCTGACGAGATAACCTCAGGTCCATTGATGATGGTTGGGATAGAACGCACGCTTCTGTTCATGATCCTGTTTGCTATTTGCTTAAGCTGGTGGGAACCAAGCCGCTGCTCAGCTACTTCGGATTTAACGGACTGAGCATACAGCTCTCTTGAATTTTTATTACTCTTTTGCAGTGGTTGCTGACAGTCCTGAAGGCAGCTTTAGTCTCAGTGCATCTATTACGTTGGTAGCTATGGAAAAAGTGATTTCTGTGCGCAATGGCAGCAGCGCATTCTGGGTAGAACCATGGCGGGCTTTTAGGTTTATTGGAATATTTTGGATGGTATGAATCGGTCTATGCCCACAATTAGCCATTCGGTCAAGTTTCATCAAGCTTGTGAATCATAGCGTGGATGAAACGCGGATTATTTTGTGTAGCTTAATTTCAATATATATTTTAAAACTTACTATATATATATATATATATATATATATATATATATATATATATATATATATATATATATATATATATATATATATATATATATATATATGAGCAAGCTACAGACGGCCAAAAAAACGGCCGGGTGGCGGAAACAATAATGTAACTTAATAGTAAAATACGGTAATAATATATATATATATATATATATATATATATATATATATATATATATAATAGTAGGTTGTCCAGCGTTAGCTGGTCGAACAATACGGTTAAATATTACATTTTTATTCATGCAGATTTCGTCTTAATTATTGTGAAGCCAAATCTCTTACATACTTCTGATTTCACAGGTAAAATATTATTTGTGTGTCATCAGTCAGAATCAGAATCAGAACAAATACCTCTCAAGTGCTATCCGTTGGCGTATGAGATTAGTCCATACTATACAGAAGCTGCAAAAAATAATTTTTAACCTAAAATATTTAATTAGCGATCGCGCAGATAAAAACGTGCATAGACGACTTACTCCAGATCGAAGCCAATGATTATTTTTTCAAATAAGCTTAGCGGCAATTTTATTGGATAAACACCGAATCGTGAGCGTATTACAGGTTCAAATACCCTATATATCAAATTTTAACTCTGTAATCTTCCTATTCAAAGAAGTTAGGTAGGAACTTTTCGCATACTCACCGATTAGGTCAATATGTATTTATATATATATATATATATATATATATATATATATATATATATATATATATATATATATATATATAGAAAGTGTGTGTGTGAGTGTGTGTGTAATTATGTGTGAATAGGAAGCTTACGAAGTTAAAATTTGATATATAATTTATGTGAATCTATAGTACACTTGCGACTCAGTTTTTATCAGATACAGTTTCTGCTAGGAAAAAAAAGACATTGTCTGTTGTCTGGTGTAAGACGTCTATACACGTTTATATATATATATATATATATATATATATATATATATATATATATATATATATATATATATATACTTGTGCGGTACCCAAGATGGCCGATCTGTAACAACGTGGGGGTGGAATTTCCCCCCCCCAACCTAACGCACCAGGGTTATAATGTATAAAATAAACATTTTGTTGGTAATATCGGATGGAAATCACACTTGACGGGTTGATGAGAACATAAAATTATGCGAAACGGCTGTAATGAAGAGATCCAAGATAAAATAAACAAAAGTTATATAAAAGAATAAATGTAAGTCTTTGAATTTCCACAAAATGTTGTACACACTCACTTTCTCTCTCTGTCTGTCTCTGTCTGTCTCTCTCACTCTCTCTCTCTCTCTCTCTCTCTCTCTCTCTATATATATATATATATATATATATATATATATATATATATATATATATAAATTACAATTTAATTTACCAAAATTATCCAAGATGGTAAAATTAAAGTATATTATAAATATTAAAGAATGAATATGTATAAAGTTATCTCAGGCAGATGTAAAAGCTCGATAAAACGAAATAGGAAATAGAGCTTATTTTTTTTTCTTCGCCGTATTCCCTCTGTTTCACTTTTTTTTTTGTTTTCAAGTAAGATCTTTGACTTACTTGTTTCATCAAATACTTTTGCATGCAAAATCCGATCCCGCATTTTGTTAATTCCTACGCTCTGATGAGAAGGGAAGTATTTCTTCGAAACTCTGCGGATTAAGGGCTATCCATTTATCTAGTGTTTCCTTTTCAGATTAAATTTGTTTTAACTCATTTCAAAGTCTTTTTAACATGTTTTATTTACTGTTTGCTCGTATCTCTCTCTCTCTCTATCTCTCTCTCTATTTATATATATATATATATATACTTATATATCTGCATACACATCATCTTCATTTTAAGTTATTTATAAGTATGCAGAATATATAACCTAAGCATACTTGGAATTCAGCGATATTAATCCCTTAATACACATTACATATCTCAAGCCTTCTACTCTAATAGTATCTTTCCCAGATGGCATTCCTTTCCGGTTTCTGCTCCCCGTGCTTTACTGAGACGCAGAAGTGCCAGTGTAATGTAAAGTGACATCTTTCTGGTAAACTATATACATTGTTTCCCTGCAATTTATATCACAGATAGTAGTCCCCTACATTAAAGTGACAACGTGCCTGTTTGGGGTAAAAATGCAATAAGAAGGAACCAGATACATGAATATGTAATTGCTTACAGCTCTCCTTTCCAACGAACATGAAAATTATTTAACTTTCATATAGTCGCTCGCATGTGCATAACTGAGTATATTTTAAAATTTCGCTTTAAAAGTTTTACATAGAAAAAAATAAACTTTGAATACAAATGTAAAAGCCAGAAAATAATCAACATTTATAGGGATATATATATATATATATATATATATATATATATATATATATATATATATATATATATATATATATCAAATTGCCAATGCATTATTTTACCAATAAACAAAAAAGTTGTTTGGCTGGTATTAGCGAATCTAGGATGAAGCCAGCTGTGCTATCCTCCCTGGATAAAGTTTACCGCATTTTTTTCTTTAATTTTTAGCGCCAGTGTGTCAGCTTATAATAGCCAGGTATTTGCCTTGTAAATAATTTGCTAGCAAATCGTGGAATTATTTACTACTAGCGAATCGATTTTGCCTGCCAAAAGTTTACTTACCTATAGAGAAATTCGTTTCTTTGCATTCCGTTTCATTCAAACAGATTTAAATATATATTTTATTTTTTTGTAACAGTACGTTTCATATTATTTCGTTTCGTTAATTTTTCGTTTTACTTTGTACAATATTTTCAGACAGTCTGATCTGGTAGCACCATTTCGGGCCAAAGTCAGCAGTGCTTTTAGGATACCCTTCTTCGGAGAAATTAACTGATTTTCCCCTAATTTAAATCGCCAATAGAGCAGGAAAAAATAAGTAGGGAGACATTTTCTTTGTCGTAAATAATTTGGCTTCTAATAGGGGATTGATTTATTGCTTGCGAATCGATTTGGCCTGCAATTTTACAATAACGCCTCCAAGTTTATTATCGATAGGGGAATTTTGCATCGTTATATACATGTCTTTCAAAACTCTGACTAAGTTTACCCCAATTTTTGTACGTAAACAATGGTGAATGCTCTGACGAACTGCAGACACTTGTTCCCCCACGACGTAGACACCCTCGACAAACCCGATATGGAGCTAAATCCCACCCCACACAGTAGAGATACCTAGATGTAGAAGATCTTTCTACTCCAGTATTTTCTTCCCCAGAACCGCTAGACTCTGGAATTACATTCCAGGTCCCTGCTTCCCCAACCGCACTGACATGCAGAAGTTCAAGTATAACGTGAACCGACATCTTGCTGCCCAAATCCCAACATAGTGCCCCGGTAGCTGCTGCTTCTGGTAGTTGCCCTCTACACCACAGTGGCAATGTGCCTTGTTTGGGGTGAAAATGTAATTAAAAAAACAAAACAAAAATAAAAACGAAACGAAAATGTTTGTATTATTTCGTTTAATTCAATTTACTTCGCATATCTTTAAGTATTTAATGAAAACCAGAATGTGACAAAAGTTATTAAGGCTTAACAAAAACAAATATAAAATATATAAGGTTATAACTAGGACAAGCGACAAAGTGCATGTATTTATCAGGTTCAGTCATTTTACAAAGTAATTATATAAACAATTATACATTGAAAAAATAACTTTTCCGTGATAAGATCATTCAATAAACAGTGCTTGCAATTTTTAGTTTTCCTTTATTATAATACATATAAACGAAACAAAACTTTACTAAAACGAGCGAAACATTATATTTTGTAAAATTTGTTATTACAAAATATAGGACCTCCTCTCTTGGTCAATACTGCCTACACCATAATTCGAAGTGTCCGCCTTGTTTTTCCTGGAAAATTTAAAAAATACAACTAATATTATATAGAAGTTTACCGCACTTGTAATCTAGTAGCGTATTTTAAATGGAAAAAAAAGTGTTTTCAGCATCTTTCATTAGGCAAAATGTTACAAAAAGCAACACACCCCAGAAAGCACGATTTATATATATATATATATATATATATATATATATATATATATATATATATATATATATATATATATATATATATATATATATACTAGCAAAAGTATCTGACTGGGTTCATGTAATATGGTTTCCGTTCTAGTAGATCTACAGCCGACGTGCTTACAGTTATTCTTTATGGAATAACGAATCTTTCGACGACGGACCTCTTTCTAGTGCAATTGCTCTTGACATGTCAAAGGCATTTGATAGGGTACGACCTAAAAATCGATTTCACAAGATTCCCAGCTATGCTATAGCTGGAAATATCTTTTCAATTATTAAATTATTTCTCTCTCATAGGTTCATCCTAGCAGTGGTTGATAGGCAGAAATCAGAAGCTCATAGTATTAAGGTTCAAGGATCTATCCCAAGCCCAACCCTATTCTTAATCTACATTAATAATCTTCCAAATATAATCCTTAGATTCGTAGACATTTTTGCTGACGACACTACCATCTATCAAAAGCTGTAAACGAACAAGTACCCTCTGATTCTCTCTCGTCTGATCTTGAACATGTGGTACAAAAAAAGTGGCTGGTCACTTTTTATACATCTAAAACCAGCATTCTATATTTACATTATCAACGTTCTGAACCCCATCTGACATCAATTGAAATGAATTGTTCTTTTGCTGGGGAGGCTCCATGTTTTGATAAGTTTCTAGACTTGGCCTTTACTGTCCCAATATAGAACACGTACATCAGATATGTTGCAAAGGTCGCTGGAAAAATATTGGGATCCTTCTTTCGATACAGTAGATATCTACCTGCTTATGACATTCTCTACCTATATAAGAATCAGTTTCCTTCAAGAATGGAGTATTGCTTTCACATCTGGGCAGGGACTGATAGGAAGACATTATCTTGCCTTGACAGAGTTCAGAATAGACTTCATCGCCTAGTGGGAGATGCTTTGTCCTCTTCCCTGCAACCTCTTTATCACAGAAGAGACGTTGCGAACCTTTCTCTTTTTTTATGGCAAGTGCTCGTTTGAACTCCAGTCTATGGTCCCCTTTCTCGCCAGTATTCACGAGAAACTCTCGTCTGGCGTAAAACTTTATAAATAATTTCCCCCACTCATTATATGTGTCTAAACTAAAACGTAGACACAATGAACAAAGCTTGTTTCTTAGAACTACAAACCTGTGGAACGCTACTTCATTTACCTGCTTTCCAGCTGACTACAATATGGCCGTCTTCAAGTCCAACGTAAACAAGTTCTTGATAAGTCGTTAACTCGATAGGTCAAAGGACGAGTCCTTTGAGCAACCGAAGCAAGAAACCGGTTGCTAAAAATTATATATTCAGAATCATTCCAGACTCACTTAAGAACTTTCTGCAAACTGGCTTTTCTTTCTATGTACCGGGTGATGTATATAAGACTGGTGTAGAACGGAGAGAGCCTGCGGTCCCAGCTAACCAATCATCGTCCAATCCGTCACGCCTTGGTTTGTCCTAATTGGATAATCAGCTATCTCCCCTATGCATCTTAATCAGGTTACTTTACACCAAACATGGGTTTCATTGACAATCTTTTCACGCACAGGGGAGGACGTCCGCTAGCCCATGCACGGGTCAAGTTTCAAACCTAAATAATCCGCTAGATATCAGCAAAATATCATTTTTTTTCTGTAATATTCTTACATAAATTAGACTTTGTTTTTTTTTTCCGTTACGATAAAAGTATATTTCACATCGGCGATCACACCACCTGTCTTTTCTTACCGATAAGGCTACCTACTGTTTTCCTGAACCTATCATTATAATAAAAAAAGCTCTAATTCCTCTTTCTGACCTTCTTTTGAGGCAATTTCAACCGTAGCTCTAATTTAGCTCTCCGTAACCCCTCATTCCGTGGTAATCTCGTTCCTCCGTGACTGGATGGGTCAAAACAATATTTAATTCGCTGTATCGTATCATACCAAAGATAGATAGAAAATATCAGTCGAATCGCCCCTAGTAGTTACTTAGACAATTACTCGAGTATATATGGTATTGAGGCAATTAAGTGTGCGTCGAAAGGATGTCATGATACTTAGTTCACTTCATCTTTTATAACAAAGGCGCATTACATTTTATTTCATACAGAGAGACGTACAAGCGAGTATTATGTTTTTTTCTAAACAGCTCACCTCTTGTAAGTAAAAAAAAAAGAAAGAAAATAATCGGGCTGAGATCAAAACCAAAAGCTAACGGCAGTGAGTCAATAACGATAACAATTAAGCCGGATAGGTACGATCTTTAAAACATATTTACAAACCTACTTATTACTTGAATCTGTCATGTGAGCCATTCATGTATGTCAATCCGTGAAACTTTAAATAAACATAGTAACATCCCAGAACATCAAGTTTGACCCTTTAGCAGCCAGGTTTATGCGGATGCAAACCAATTAGAAAGTTTTCCACATCTCGGGATATGCTATATACCAAGTTTAAAGTCTGTAGATAAAAATGTCCGGCGAATATATAGGCGAAAAGCGGTGTCCTGTAGAAATGTATTTTTTAAAAATATATACCAATCCTTTTTTAAGAAGCTCAAGTTAATTACAGAGCAATATAGTCAATAAATGAGAAAAACCTATATTCCAAAATATATGATGTTGACCATCTTAAAAGGTATTCCTTTAATTTAGGTAGTGTCAAAAATTGTAAATGCCAACTAAATTAAAGGAATTAATTATAAGATGGTCAACATCATAAACTTTCGGATATAGTTTTTTTCTCATTTAGCCATTATGTATATATATATATATATATATATATATATATATATATATATATATATATATATATATATATATATATATGCAGAGTGAAGGGAGAGTAAGAAAGAGAGAGAGAGTGGGAAAGAGAGAGAGGGAGAGAGATTTGGACATTCTGTATTCGTTAGTTTCTATATTTTCTTTATTTTTCGGTCAGTGACTCCATATCAATGTTTCTGCTTGGTGAATATTTGGCATGCGTTAAGAACGCGTGATATGAAATCATCGATCGGTGTGTATATTGACTGGACGAATATAAGACGTTTTGCTCTCTCTTCTGTTAGAGAAATTATTCGAGGGATTAGTGTTATTTAGTTTAGTCAGCAACCAACCATCATTTACTTACGGAACGATCCACTATATTGCATTCAACGAAATCCTTGATAAAATTTAGCGTATTTTCTGGAACGTAACTATACATCCTAAAAACAAACTGAAATAAATACCTGACTGGTCCATGAAATCTCACTCATGAATAACTAACAATGTCTCCTTGTATCACCGTTCAATTGCAACTACAAACTGATACGCCGCGCAAACTGATACACTTATTTGCCTCAGTTATTTGAGGATTCTCTTAAGGAAATCATCCGTAGGATTGTTTTAATATACATTTTTGCATTATCAACTTTATTAATAGATATCGTGTAGGGAGAGGGTTTAAAACTGTAGGTGCAAAAAGCAACTCCGCGTTACACGTCTTCCTGATAAGTCGGTACATTAAATGGCGATAAAAAATGATTTTCCCAATAGACGATTGTATCAGGTTGACAAGAAATTCTTGCCTTTGAATCCAAATGAATATATCTCGGCTCAATCAAAGATTTAATGAACGTAATGAGAACCATCAGAAACCAAATTCTTTATGCCAACGCAATACAAGTGTATTTACGATAGTAACCTATAAATCTTGCGTTCTGGTTGCGATGATCTCACTGAAGGCGTTTTTCATATCGCTTAGAGTTTTCAAGCCTTTCTCACGCAGAAAATTAGCGAAATGCTTCAAAAAGCTGTATTCGATGGATGAGTAGTCAGGAGTGTATGATGGATGAGGTAAAGTTTCGTAGCTGAATTTGGTCAAATTTTGCAGAGTTGGTTTCGCAACGTGCGCTCAGACATTGTCATGGAGGAGAATTGACATTTTATGTTGACTAATGGTTGGTGATGTTTTCGAAGTTTTTGGTGTATTTCGTCTCTTGGTGCAACACTGGCTTTGTGAAGCGTCCTAGAGTTTCGTTGAGCTAAGCGTCTCAAGTTGTAGTAAAGAGCCCACCTTTATCGCAATTCACAACCCGGTCGACAAATGCATCGTTCTTATTGCGTAAAAGATGACACTTCATAACGGTGTTTCTTTTGCTTATCGTTCTGTTCACGATGCAGATATTTAGTTTATTTGTCTTTTCAATCTCTTTCAAGTCGTTAGAACGTCTCGTCCAGAAGCAAGTTCTCGGGCAGTTGTGCGGTGATTGGCTCGGACTAAGGTTCTTAATTTATCGTTGTGAACATCAGATGGTCGACCACTACGATCATCATTTTATAGAGTTTTGTCGCTACCACGAAATTTCTGAAACCACCATTGTGCCGTGCATTCAGTAAATATTCCTGGGCTAAACGCTTTATTGATACCGCGAGCTGTTTCATCAGCTTTTCGACATAGCTTGAATTGAGATGAGAAAAATGTGCGAATTTTCTTCTTGTTTTTCATCTTGTATTTGTTGCATAGATGTTCATATTGAGAGACATATATCAGGTTCATGTAATACGAGGACTCCGATAACGGGGATACATATAACGGATGGTGATGATAATTCTGATGGGAAGAAATTTATATATATATTTCATCATGAGGACAACTGTGACAATCCTTGGGGACTTCATATTAATACGGACTGCATGATACGATGCAACAGTTCTTATACACATAAAGAGGGGATGTGATACTTCACTTATGATGATGGGGAGGACACATAACTTGGAAGGGGTGTACAATGTTCGATCCAAGATGATAAAAAATATGTACCTTTTTGGTTGTGATGAATGATGACACGAGACAAACAGTTACAAATTATTAATGGTGATTGCTTTATTAATCCGTCGGCCGGTCGATGAATTCAGGAGTATAGCTACATTGATCTATCCTTCTCCCTTCGCTTCTAACTCCTGCTCCCTCATCAACTCTTGACTTTCAACTAACTTCAACTGACTTCTAACTTCGAACACTTAAATTCCAATATTGAGAAATCTCCTTTGTTTATGACGTAAGAAATGTGTTTTCAAACGTGACTAATTTTCACCGAGTGACTCAAAAAACGGGCCCCAACTCTAATTAGGCCCCGTTTCTTAGTGGTTTGGCCGAATGAAATGAAACTTTGGTCATAACTAGTTTATTATATTCAAAACATCACATAAAACCGCTAGGGTATTTGGCCTTTTTTTTCTCTGTTCTACACCATATGTTCTAGATGGCCTCCATTTAGCTTTTGTTTGTTTTTTTGTTTTTTTTTGGGGGGGGGCACCATGTATTTGTCCGAACACACTTTTGGCAAACAAAAGAATCCTCAATTCTTATTCTAACCTACATTTAAACAATATATTTTAATTCGCATTGCCCATTCTTTTACCTGACATATTTAATATTCACATTTCTAAAAGAATGGACAATAGACTATTTTTCCGATATGAACAATATTTAACTATTTCTAATAGAATGAATAATGGGTTTAATTTCTAACATTCCATTTTCTATTATGATCTTTAACACTTGCTTAAGGGGTTCGATTCTAATCTTATCCAAATATCATTTTCACTTATCTAGTGTGTCTTCTTATTTACAAGATAAGGGGCTATCCCTTTCGTGTAACAGATTTAGCGTTCTGAAAAGAAAACATAATTGTTTTAATTGTAATATTAACGATTAGATAGAGCGAAAGACGCTCTTTAAAATGATGTATAGAGATAAGATATTATCAGGGAAACTAATTTGAAAAATACGTCATTTGAAATCCACATTAAAAATTCTGCAAGATCTTATTTCGCAACCTAATAATTGGTGGGCAAGCTAGGTGTTGAGTGCGGTTTATTTGTAGCAAACATGAAAAGATTGACGAAGGCATTGTTTATTTTTACTCAACTATTGAATTAAAGACAATTTATTTGAAAGAAGTGTGCTAGCTGAGACACAGAAAACTTATGTTTTCTTTTTAAGTTCGTCCTCTGTAATACCTGGGTCATCGCAAACGTAACGCACCATATTTTTTTCACCTAAAGAAAAATACATATGAAAAGTGGAATGGTGTCATTAAAAGGAGCCAATTTATTTATTTTGTTTTTACATAGTCACCACCATTCTTACTGCACTGCTTTCCGCGATTGGGTGATGGCTGTGCGTGGGCGTTCGGATCTCGATTTGTCACTTACATCTCTTTGGAGTCGCCACTCAGAAGTCGACGAATCCTCTCCTAATTTTGCTGACACTAACTCTATCGGCTTCGTAAAAATTCAAAGGGGGCCGTGGAATGTTGATTGATTGGATTTTTACTGCATAAAAGAATTCGATGACATATCTCCGCTTCTAGCGCACGTATATGAGAGCAATAGTTTCTTAGTATCTCACACCGCCAATCTGGGAAAAATGGAAATGAATCTTTCGGGTACTAAGTATATTAGTTCAGTGATCATACCAATGCAATTTCTAATCTTTGATCTAATCTGCAAGAAAAAAGATTAGGATGTATTACTTTTTTAAAGCCTGTCGTATATAAAATAATACATTTGTAGTTAAATTTACATTTACAGTTTAGAAGTGGATGGAAGTAACATCAAAACAACAAAGATGAAAGTGAAACGTAAGATGATTTAGAAACAACCAACAATTCTAAAATATTTTAGTTCAAAAGGTAAAATTTTAATCAACCTTTTTCGCATTAGAGAATTCACGAATGGAACGCTTCAGGAGATCCCAATTTCCGCTCGAATAATAGCAATGACTGAACAAATATCTGATGCTCCCTTTGCTAAGCAACACAATGTTAAAACGAAGACAACGTCTAAGTGGAGTGATCTCGATAATGTTAGCAAAATGTGAGCCTTAACTATTTCCCTTTGACTTCTTTAGAATTAGCATTACATAAGCTACGTGTCTAGGGGGGGTAATTGCTGTTTTCTATGTCTATGAGGGTTGTTTTGCCTACTTTCAGCAAGTGGCTTTATAACTTGTCTAGACCAATTTCCATAAAAAAGAGCGGCCCTCTTCCCCTATATTTAAGTATAGTAAGGAGCTAACAGAAAAAGTAGCTTTGGAGTCGCCCTCGACTATTTTCGAAAACATTTTAATGCATTTTTTCTTACAAAAGGGAAACCACTTGTCAAGGACCGAAGGTCACTCGAGGATAATGGTTAATGGGTGTATAGTGGTCAAGGGAAACATGTTGTAGTGATTTTTAGTAGTAGAAAATGGGAAATATGATTGCTTAAGCGGATGGCAAATCAAGGATTTGTTTGTGACTATCTTATAGTTCGTAGGGAAGCAGGAAAATGGAATAGAGTTCCACAGGCGTGCAGTTCTAACAAAGAAGTGTTGTTCATGGAATCTAAGTCTAGGTTCCGGCTACGAAGTCTATATTGAACTTTATTTTACAAGGAAGTCAACACTTATCAAGGCCCGGAAGCCACTCTGGGATAAGGGTTAACGTGTGTACAGTAATCAATGGGATAATATCGTAGCAATCGCTAGTAATGGAGATCTGATAAAGTGTATTACTTAAGGGGGCGGTTCATCAGGAATTTGTTTATGTTGGACTTGAAGACATCCAAATTGTAGTCAGGTAGAAAACAGGCAAATGGTAGAAGGTTGCACAGGCGTGCACTTCTAAGAAAGAAACTTTGTTCATGGAATCTACGTTTTGATTTAGGCACAGATAAAGTGTGGGGAAAATTTTTGACAGTGGTTTCAGCTAGACGGGTGTTTTTCGTGAAAGATTAGCGAGGAGGGACCAGAGATTGGAGCGCAGACGAGCACTTGCCATGGAAATAACGATAAAACAAAGACAAGCTCGCAACTTCCCTTCTGTAGGAAAGAGGTTGCAGGAAAGAGAAAAAAGCATCCCCCAATAAGCTAGGAATTCTATTTTGTACTCTGTCAAGGCAGGATGAGCTGTTTTTAGCAGTCCCGGCTCAGATATAGAAGCAGTACTCTATCCTTTGACGTACTTGGCTTTTATATAGATAGAGAATTGCATCAGCAGTGAGATATCTGCTGGAGTGGTAGAAGGATCCCACCATTTTTCCAGCGACCTTGCCAACAGATTTGATGTACGTGTTCCATTTCAGATCAGGAGTAAAGGTAAAGCCCAGAAGCTTGTCAAAACACGGAACCTCCCAAGACGATATCCATCTATTTCAATTGATGCCAGATGGAGATCAGAAGGCTGATGATGTAAAGACAGAAGCTTGGTTTTAGATGCAATCAAAGTAACCAGCCACCTCTTCCCCGGTTGTACCACACGCTCAAGACCACAGGCGAGGGAATGGGAGAAATTTGTCATTTACGACCTTTGATGTGTTGCCATAGATGGCCGTTTCATCAGCATAGATGTCAACGAATGATTTAAGTATGTGTTTTGAGAGATCATTGATGTAGATCAGGAAGAGAGTTGGGCCCAGGATGGACTCTTGAGGGACACCGGCATTAATACTGTGGGTTTTTGATTTCTGCCTATCAACCACTACCCTTATGTCAGGGCAGGATAATCTTCCTCTAGCATCTCCTGCCTAGATATGGCAAAGTACTCCATCCTTGGACGTACTTGGCTCTTATTTCTAAGTTACGTTATTTGAAGTAAAATACATTTTACTATCCAATTATTTTTGCCTTGCGCTTCACTGTAGACATAACCGTGTGGGTGACGGCAAATATAAAAATCATAAATAATATTAAAAATAGTTAGTAACAGTTAATATAAATAACAATATATTACAGTGTAAATGTCATCAAGTACTTTATGACGGATGCTTTATTGAACATTTCTACTTAAATTATGAAAAAGTATAATCGAAATATATACCCGTGGCCATTTTTTGAAAGCGCGTTTTCAGTTTTAATCAGGGATTTTTTTTTTGTTTAGTTTATTGTGTCATATTACTTTATTATCCAAAATAGCTTATATAAACTCTTCATTTTGATATGGATCAACTTCTGTATCCAGAAGGCAATAACAATCCCGGACTCGTTATAAATGGAAATCCTTAATTGTCTTTCATCACAATTACTCAAATTTAAACAGTAGTTTTTATTTTATTATTTTTCTCCTTTATTTCTTTACCAAATGAATTTACGTTCTGAGGTTTGCGTTTTTTAAAGTTTATTTGTGTGGGATTATTTTTTTCTGATGGAATTGCTCGGGCTCTTTCGCAGCCGTAATATCCCGGGATCGTTTACAGAAATACAATCCCTGAAGATTATTCAGAAACTCATTAATAGCGCAATTATTCCTGTAAATGGCTTTTTTATCATTCCTTAATTGAAATAGTTAGTGAAAAATATAATACGAAAAGAGATTTTCTATTGCCATTTTATACAATAGCCCATAGGAAATTTTGACGAGTCCTTAAAATTACTTGGAAACGAGAAAATATCGACCGTAACAATAGATCGATTAAGTGTTTTGTTAAATAGCAAATAATAAAGAAAATCAAAAGACGATGATTGTATGATATAAAGGAATGCTGGGGTAAAATATACAAGATAAAAAGGAGATTAAAAAAGTAAAATTCAAACAAGAAAAGATAGCAATAATAATACTAATAAAATAACTACGGATATTATTATCTCTACTTATATAAAATCACAATTTGTCTGTGTGTTAGTTTGTTCGGTAATTTTTTACGACGTGCCCGAGCGTATTATAAACCCCCTACCTCCCCATGTTAAGAACGGCTTTAGGAATACCCTCTCTCCCAAACTCGAAAGCCGTTCTTAACATGGGGAGGTGGGGTTATTCCGTAAGCCTTTCTTAACATGGGGTGGTTGGGGTTGTTGATACTACGTTGGGACATGTCTTAAAATATCGTTCCCTATGGACTCCGAAACATTTGGGCTGATTTTTTATGAAATTTCACGAAAATAGAATTCATGTTTCTCTTAGTGTTCTTTGGTAGATTTTCTATCGAACTGTCTCAGGTAAGTATCGAAAATCTATAATGGGGAAACAAAATTAAGCCCATATACAGCTTAATATCACAAGTGAATTATAAAAATCTTATCACTACATAGGCAAAATCTCTCGGTGTAAAAAATCAGCAATATATATTATGATAAGATAGGGGCGCGTTCGAGATGAATGTTTCTGTTTATAGCCCAACTGCAGCATGATACTTGATTTTGAATCTTAAATATAATTAAAGACATGACATAAAATTAAATTTTATAAAATAAGCAAGAAGTTCTCTATAGTGCAATTTAGACTATTAGGTTATTTTAGATTAACTCTCTGCGGGAAGGCACGTGAAGCCTTTTCCCGCTGCACTATAGTGGATCCCCGACTAGAGCAGCCAATCCATCGAGTAGATTGAACATGTGTGATTTTATGTACTTAAACGACAGTAAAAGCATTTTACGTCCCGGGCAATTTCAGGTCTTGCTGCTAGTTTCTAAGAATAATTAAAATACGCTGCTCTTCCTAGATGCTTTTTAAATAGGAATCACTACTTATCAGGGCTCGGAGGCCACTCGAGGATGAGGGTTAATGGGTATACATTAGTCAATGTGAGTATAGCGTAGAAAACATAAGTAGTGGGAATTTTGTAAATTGGATTGCTTAGGGGGACGATTAATCAGGAAATTGTTTACGTTGGACTTGAAGATAATCAGATTGTAGTCAGCTGGAAAGCAGGCAAACAGAAGAGAGTTTCACAGGCGTGCAGTTCTGAGAAAGAAGCTTTGTTCATGGAATCTAAATTAAAGTTTAGGCACAGATAAAAAATGTGTGGGAAATTATTAATGGTTTCAGTAAGACGAGTGTTTTTCGTGAAAGTTTGGCGTGGGAGCGGCGCATTCGATTGAAGCTCAGCTGAGCACAAGACATGAAAATAACAATAATGCTGAAACAGGCTCGTTCCAGTAATTACCATCCATCTTGACAGACTCAGCAGTTTTAATCAACCAGATTTAAACTGGATTAGTCTGTAAAGAAATGTTGGTACGACTAATTATGCATGAAATTTAAGAAGAAACCAACAGTTGCTAACGAGAAAAAATAAATAGGCACTTATTTACAATAGTTACTTAGGAAGTTTGTTGTACGAAAGACTCTAACGAATAGCATTTGTCATTATTCGGGTTATGACAACAGCATATTACCTTCAATATATATATCAGGCACAGTTAGACACAGTTAATCAAGCAAAAACTACATCACTCTATATAAAAGCATATAAGATATAAACGGATACACACTCAAGAGTCAAAACAATGAAAATAATATACTGGTGTCCTAGCCCTAGTCGTTAGCAGTGAGCAATTTCTGATAATATCCCATTTGATAGGTTATTTTTAATAAATGAATACAATACTAAAGTTAGCAATAGAATTTGTTTATATTCGTTCATATTAGAAAAGATTACAAATAACTGAAAAGGATAACATTTTCGAAAAAAAGGCACAACATACATATTATATATAATATTATTGATTAACTGTGTCTAACTGTGCCTGATATATACTCGAGGGTCAAAACATTGATAAGAATATGCTGTTGTCATAGCCCTAATAATGACAAATGCTATTTCATATCTTCTTTGTTTGATTCTTGATTAAATCGATACCAGATTAACATCAACTCTAGCGACAAAAAGATATCTAAGGCATATCAAGGATCACTTATTATACATCGCTAAAACAAAAAGGTTGACCCATGAAATCGAAATTCAATGTGAGCAAAAGCGCGACTAATATAAGGCACCAATGGTATAAACATGAGTGACAATGGGAGAGAAAAAAAATAATCATTTATTCACCATCTATAACATCAACTTTGCGATAAATTCATCACCTTCATCAAATAACACTCCCCTAATGTCAACCTGTTGTCCGTCATTTTCTAGAAAAAACAACTGTCCTACAAATGTTGCTAAGAATAAGATAAGCAAGTAAATAATAATAAAGTAATATATATATATATATATATATATATATATATATATATATATATATATATATATATATGTGAGCAAACAGTTAATGAAATATGTTAAAAACACTTGGAAATGAGTTAAAAACATATTTAATCCGGAAAGGAAACACTAGATAAATGGATAGTCCTTAATCCGCGGAGTTTCGAAGAAATACTCTCCTTCTCATCATGCTCATATTATAAGCTCTATTTCCTATTTGGTATTATCGAGCTTTTATATCTGGCTGAGATAATTTTATAAATATTAATTCTTTAATATTTATAATTTACTTTAATTTAACCATCTTGAATCATTTTGGTAAATTCAATTGTAATTTTCATTTATATATATATATATATATATATATATATATATGTGTGTGTGTGTGTGTGTGTGTATTAGCTTCCCCACGAAAGCAAATTAGGCACACGGCCGTTTTTTTAATGTAGACAGGGGGAAAAGGGAACCATCTGTCCTGATAGGATGGACAGGGAGAGCTGTTAGTGCTGACCTTGGTATATAGAGTTACTCCTACATGGACTAGAAACTGATTGCCTCAAGGACAGTGGGCATATGTCGGAACAGATACGGTATTTATTTGCTCCCCCACATAACAAATTAGGCACAAGGCCGATTTTTAATGTGAGGAGTGAAGTGGAAATGGGGGCCAACGCCCCGGGGAGTATGGAAGCTGGATAGTGACAATTGGTATGAGGGGTTGTCCCTACATTGACCAAGGTTTTATCTGTGGGGTCGCCCCCACATAGGGTCTTTGCTTGCAGTATCTGTTACGGCAGATACTACACTTTGAGGTATTTATTTGCTCCCCCACATAACAAATTAGGCACAAGGCCGATTTTTTAATGTGAGGAGTGAAGTGGAAATGGGGGCCAACGCCCCGGGGAGTATGGAAGCTGGATAGTGACAATTGGTATGAGGGGTTGTCCCTACATTGACCAAGGTTTTATCTGTGGGGTCGCCCCCACATAGGGTCTTTGCTTGCAGTATCTGTTACGGCAGATACTACACTTTGAGGTATTTATTTGCTCCCCCACTGAGCAAATTAGGCACAAGGCCGATTTTTAAAGTGAGGAGTAAAGGGGAAATGGGGACCAAATACCCGGGGAGTAGGGGAGCTGGATAGTGACAATTGGTATAAGGGGTTGCCCCTACATTGACCAAGGTTTTATCTGTGAGGTCGCCCCCACATAGGGTTTTGCTGCGCAGTATCTGCCGGAACAGATACGATACTTTGCTCTTTTTTGGAGCGGTCGCGAAAGGCTACTAAACACATATATTTTAAGAAGTAGGTCAAATATTGGAAGAGTATAAATGCCAAAAATGCCACAAGCAGAAATAGTAACAGCGCAAACCCTAGGAGCAACCGAGGTAGTTACTATAATAAAAATTATTAAAAAGCATAATTGCAACTATCAAACTCGTGTATTTCCTCCACTACAAAATAAATGCCTAACCGAAATTGCTGCTTACAAAGTCAGACAATTTACAATAAATACCGCAAATAAGAGGAAATATTACGTTGGTAAAAAAAAAAACAGCTATTACCACTGTAAAGACAGATTCAATCATTAGAATAGAAGATAGAAAAAAAAACACAGACTCATTAGCGCGAGCTTAAAAAAAAAAAAGAGCATTCACAAGTAATTAAGTTAAAAATAGTGTCAAAGTCAGCTAGAAGTGAAGTTAAGCCAATGCTCGTTGATTACGTTTAAAAAAAGATATTAATACTGAATATAAATATCCCTAAAACTTATAAAACTGTAAAAGAGAAAAAAGACAACAACCGCATGGCAGAAACTAAAAGTCACTTTATAATAAGAGGAAAAAAAATATATTATTATTATTATTATTATTATTATAATATTGATAATAATAATAATAATAATAATAACAATAATGATAATGATAATAATAATAATAATAATAATAATAATAATAATAATAATAATAATCATTATTATATAGTAATATTGTTATTATTATTTAATATCAAATAAAACAAAAAGGAACTAAATAGAAGTAGGTCGAAGGGCTCAAACCGCGCAAATAAAAAAGCGCCACCTTTCGATTCTGAAGACGAATGTGTCAGTCCTCCTCAAAATCCAATCGACATCAGTCTAAACGTTGTGTGAAAAAGACCTGGCATTGACTTATCAAATCGGAAATAAATAGGCAGTTAAATAATGACTGTGATTGTTTAGGTACCTAAACTTAATACAGTATATTATATATATATATATATATATATATATATATATATATATATATATATATATATATATATACTTAGCAATATTTTTGAAAAAAGTATTCCAGAAAAGCGGTCTATTATGAGGAAAAATTTCCAGAAATAAGAGCATGTTTATATTTTTATTTACAGAAAGTTTAGATGAGATTTCATCTTAACTTTCTGTATATATACATATATATATATATATATATATATATATATATATATATATATATATATATACACTGCTTACATGAATTTAATGCATTTTCGCCTGGCAACTCATGCGTGAGGACGTGGAAGTTTATTTGCCATACTTGTTTTCATAGCATCCTACACACACACACACACACACACACACACACACACACACACACACACACACACACACACAAACACACACACACACATATATATATATATATCTATTGACATATTAATATATTTTTATCATTAACTGCGTAGTCAAACTCTAGAGCAGAGCTCAATGGTGCATTTTATTGTAAAAACTCTGTAACAATTATAAATTGAGATATTTTCCGGCATCTGGTTCATGTGAGTCAAATATTAGCATGCACTAATTACTCCTGTAGCTGTTGTAGGCAGATATTTGTCGATGATGAATTTAAGTTATTATCCGCGAGACCACATGAAGGGTGACAACATCGTATGTAAAATCGGTTATGTACAACAAGCAGTTGCAACATGTGCACGCCCGAGTCCTCTTCTGTTTTATGACAAAATATATTCAAGATCATTTCAAAAGTTAAACTTATTTTATCTCAGTTATTTCTTACCGTTCTATTTCCGTAAGCTCATGGGAGTTATCTCCCTTACAAACTTTATATTCTTGTAAATATTTGTATTATATTAAAGTTATCGAAATGATATGAAATTCATGGATCCAGTTTTTTTTTAGTGATGGTTATTCCATACGAAATTTAAAAAAAAAAAAAAAAAAAAAACGAGTACGCCTGCTTTAATCTTTTAGCCTGCGCAATTATATATGGCCCACCATAAAATATTTTGAGAAAGGGTTAGTTTATTCAAATTGCCAGGAATGTCTCTACCAAAGATAATTAACGGACTTGCCCACGAACTTTTTGTCGGCCGGAGTGTTCTTTCACAATGCCCTGTCTTTTCAGGTTCCAGATTCCCGGCATCGTGTTTCATCGTGTTGCGGTGGGTGAGAGGGAAAAAACAATGCATTCGTAAAAATATTTTTTTTAATTATTGAAGTCGTTGTTTCCCATTTTATAACAATATTTGTATTGTTTGTAACATATTTATACAAGTTGGCCCATAAGCCACTTTACTTTTAAAAAAATCAAGAACTGTTTTTCTATTAATGTACTAGCAGTTCAGCCCGGCTTTGCTAGGCCCTGTGTACTTTTCATAACTTCCCCTACGTGTGAATATACTTTATGTAAGATTTCAAATATTTAGAAAAAAATTGTCTGAGTAATTTCGTAGAGACTGCAGAGATTATTTTTTTTAATTTTTTACCTCAATTTTCACCCCTTAACATTTATCTTTGGGGCTCAAATCAAATTATTGTCCACGTAGCCTTCATATAAAATTTCAAGTGTTCAGACACAAAATCGGCGGAGGAGTTTAGTAGAGTTTTCAAAGGTCAAATCGTCGAACTTTGACCCCGTGACAGCAAAATTTCTGGCTGAAAACCGATTAAAAAGATTTTTCCAAATCTCAATTATCCTTATCCCAAATCTCGAGCCTCTCGACCGAAAATTGACTGAGGTATTTGGTAGAGAAATGTACACAGACGTACAAACGGACAGACATTGTGACTTTTATGGATATATAAATTTTATTTCTGTTTGAAGAATTATAAAATGAAATCTTTGGAAATTTTTAGTATGGATAACAAAACAACAGGTGAAGATAATTGAATTTTACTTTGAAAAATAACGGTCAATCGTAGCAACACAAAAATCTTTGACGTGTCATTTCAACAGTTGACATCCCGTTAGTAGGCCTGCAATAATTAACTTAGTGGCGTGTTTTCAAGAGCTGGGCTCTATAAATAATAGGTCTAGACGTCGACGAGCTCGCTCAGTTGGTACACCTAAAAATACTGAATATGTGAGACATAGCTTTGAAAAGAACTCAACCACATCTAATCGAACGCATTCTCAAGAAATTGCCATCTCAGTGAGTTCTCAATAACACATTAAAAGAGACTTGTACATGTATCTTTACAGCGTTCAATAAGTGCAATCTTTACAACCACCAAACTTCCATAAACGACAAAATTGCGCTGCCAGATATCAGCAGATTGCAAAATATCACAATGACTTTATTCACAAGTTTATCATGGGCGATGGGGCTAATTTCAATTTGAATAAGTATGTCAAGAGGAAGAATAGCAGATTCTTGGGAACCGAAAATTCGCGCCAATTCATGCGAGTTTAATGCATCATGTTAAAGTCACAGTATGCTGTGGCGTAATCTCAGAAAGTGGTTTTGGGGCATTCTACTACGAAGATCCGAATTAAAAGAGACGTTGCGAGCCTATCCTTGTTTTATCGTTATTTCCATGGCAGGTGCTCGTCTGAACTCCAATCTCTGGTCCCCCTCGCCAATCTTTCACGAAAAACACCCGTCTAGCTGAATCCACTGTCAAAAATTTCCCCCACTCTATAGCTGTGCCTAAATCAGAACGCGGATTCCATGAACAAGGCTTCTTTCTTAGAACTGCACGCCTGTGGAACTCTGTTCCCTCTGCCTGCTTCCCACCGGACTACAACTTGGATGTGTTCAAGTCCAACGTTAACAAATTCCTAATGAACCGCCCCCTTAAGTAAACACTTATCTTTGAGTGGCTTCCGGGCCTTGATAAGTGGTGATCACTGTGTAAAAATAAAATTAAAAAAATAATCTAGTAATCGTAACTGCTGAGAGATACAGACATATCGTAGTGAACTCTGTCCAACCTCATTTAGCAAACATGCCAGCGTATTAGTGGCCACAACGTGGAGCTACTGAAGGTACAGATAAAACCACGATGCAGTTGTTAACTGTCGGGTTTATGGAACGGAAACTCTCTCGAAATTCCTATTTCGTATAGCCTAAACGTCATCTTGATTTGAGAGCATCAGACTTTTGTCGTGTAGTGGAGTACATATTGAGACAGCATATACCAGGGACTCAGAACGAAGGATAATAAGGATATTTATATGCTGTTTACCTCACCACGACGACTGTGACGATTCCTGGGGACTTCATCAATATTATTAATACGGAGATGAGACAGTTTATGCAACAGTTTTTGTTAACACATATAGAGTGGAGACACATTATTGACAATGATGCAGGAGGGGACACATAATACTTGGAGGGAGTTATACAAAGTTCGTTTACAAGATAGTAGACGAACCACATTTACCTTTTCCTTTTGGTGAAATGACGACTAACGAAGACGCCCGTTTAAAAATATAGGTGATTCTTTATTCATACCAGCTGATGATGATGATGGGTAAAGATTCAAACCTTTACGACTATATGATCTCCTCTCCCCCCTCTCCCTTCTAAGAGAGCACCAGCTCTCACTAATCGCTGTCCGACACACGTGCGCGACTGTGACTGTCTCTAATGTCAAACCCTGTCTCAATATATTGAGAACCTCCTTTCTTGATGACGTCAGAGGCGCAGTAAAGCAACGTGATCCCTTATGTTTCAAATTACACGTGCGCTTTTCACATGCATCTACACGCCTCTGGTAAACAAAGAAATTCCTAAATTGAATTGTATCGTTTTTAACCTATTTTGTTGATCATTATTTTTAAACTCGTATTGCTCATTCTTTTGACTGACATATTTAATATCTAGTTATTTCTAAAAGAATGAAAACTCAGGCGCATTCCTAAATTGTCAGAAACACTAGAGGATGACCTCCAATCCGTAGTGGAATGGGGACAAAAATGGTTGGTCACATTCAATGCTGCTAAGACTAAGCTTGTTTCCTTCAATAACTACAAGAAACCTTCTCTACCACCAATAGCAATGGCCAAGAACACATTACCTAAAAGTACTTTTTTTTAAACTCCTCGGCCTAACGTTTACAGGGAATATGAACTAGAATAGATACATTGAAAGCATTGCCAAGGCTGCTGCAAGCAAGGTTGGCTCCCTCTACCGTGCTAGAAAACTACTTACGCCTGACAGTATCCTATACCTCTATAAGGCAACCATTCGCCCATGTATGGAGTACTGTTGTCACATCTGGGCTGGTACATCTGCTTCTTGTCTCTCGCTCCTGGACAGGGTTCAAAAGAGAGTCGCCAACCTGATAGGTCCTGAACTGTCATTTAGGCTTCAGCCTCTGTCCCATCGACGAGCTGTTGCATCCCTCTGCCTGTTCTACAAATACTTCAATTGTGAATGCTCTGACGAACTGCAAACACTTGTACCTCCCCGACGTAACTACCCCCGACAAACCCGACAAGCTACTACGTCTCATCCCTTTAAAGTAGAGATCCCTAGGTGCAAGAAAGCCTTTTACTCCAATAGTTTCTTCCCCAGAACTGCGGGTCTTTGGAACTCCCTTCCGGGATTCTGCTTTCCCAACTGCAATGATATGCCGAAGTTCAAGTGTAATGTTACCAAACATCTTTCTACTCAGCTCCCTTCATAATAACCCCGATAATTTAGTCCCTGATAGTAGCCCCCTCCTTCAAAGTGGCACTGTGCCTTGTTTGGGGTGAAAAAATAATATATTATCTTTTTAAGACTTGCCTTCTGGGTTCGATCCTAACCATTTTCCAAATATAATTTTCAAACTCATCTAGTTTACTCTTTTACATACTGGGGTTGTCGCTTTTTATATAACACTTTATGAGGCATGAGGGATATCTAAAAAACAAAGTGTATGCAAATAAACGCCGAATCATCCAAGATCTTTAGGTAAACATACGATAGTAAATTCAATCCTCACAAGCTCCGATGTTAATAACTGTCATGGATAAGATCTTAGAAAGATTTCAGCATTCCGACGCCGAAGACAACGTAACGGACATTATCTTTGTAATTAGTCAGAAAAATTTTGCACATTCTAAACTGTTTAATAAAAAAGAATTAAGTACAGCCAATAAAGAAAAAAATGTTTTATTTTTACTTTGTAAAATGACTTATGGGTCATACTGTATATATATATATATATATATATATATATATATATATATATATATATATATATATATATATATTATTATTATAATTATTATTATTATTATTAATAATAATAATAATAATAATAGTAATAGTAATAGTAATAATAATAATAATAATAATAATAATAATAATAATAATAATAATAATAATAATAATAATAATAATAATAATTCATACAAACATTAGTGTTTATCGTTCCGGGAATCATCAGTGTGAGGAGTCACGATTACCGTTTGTCAGGAGAATTGAAACCAGCCACAAAGCCATATCTTTCTCAATTATCAAGAAATAAACCGCTCGGTCAAACTTACCAGCAAGAAATATACTTGAAATCATAAGTAAATATAATTCAAAACGTGACAATTAATCTACTAAAAAAACACCAGCTTTCGCTGCAATAGAGCTTCATGAATTAAAAATTGTATTTAGCCAGACAATCCTGTAAGAAAATGAAACGCCTACCCCTATATAAAGTTTTATTTCCGGAAATATCTCTCATAACTTGCATATTGAGCACTTATAAAGTAAATACTCAAACCATCAGCACTTTTTGATGAAATACTGAAAATCTTCCTGTCTTTCTCCCTTTCCTCTCTCTCTCTCTCTCTCTCTCTCTCTCTCTCTCTCTCTCTGCTTCTCATATATATATATATATATATATATATATATATATATATATATCCGGATACATGACATAAAATATATGTATGCCTGTATAAATATAAATGTATATTTATGCGTGCATAAATATTTATATATATATATATATATATATATATATATATATATATATATATATATATATATATATATATATATATATATATATATATAGGTGTGTGTGTGTGCGTGTTATAGAAATACGATTGAATGAGAATTATATATTGCCTGTTTCGTGCATGTTGGTATTATTTTCCGAAAAGTTTCTATTAGCAGGAACAAGCAATTCCGATTTTTTAAGTTGCACCATTGTTCTCCGAAAGGTTAGTCTACGAAATGCGTTCTTTACTGGCCACTGGTCAGCGTACATGCCCTCATACATTCGTGTTGATAAATACTCTGTCCGAGCGTGTAATCCTCGAGCAGTTTGTCCGGACGCCCTTTTCGTTGTTCTCATCGTGATGTTTTATTTGTCACGTGCTAATAGAAGAGCGAAACTGTTTTTACCTTCCCTTAAACTGTCCGAATTTCTCTTCCCCATCAAATGATTGCATTTGCTTTTTCTTCATACATTTTCTTCTCCGTCTTTACTCTGGTCGTGCGCATAACAAAGTAAACTCTGCACGCACAGCTCCTGATCTTTAGGGGGATCGTATTTCCCCCTCGTTACGTACTGCACACTAATTTGGAATTCGTCTCACCCTCCCAAATCAACAACCCTACAGCACCGCATGACGATTTCCGCTTCGGCCAGCCACTTAACTTCATCTATATTTCGTATTTGCTGGCGAAATTGGCTTCAGCAGAAATGTCTATCCAAATCTACACGACGTACCGCCACTAACGTGATCCCCCATTTTACGCTAAACTCGTCCCGTTAGCCGCGAAACAAACATTAGCTCTGTTCTCTAGTAATCATGTTTCTTTTCTGGTAGCAACTCTGAAAATAAATGGACTCCATTTCTTTCCTGAGCGCCTTTGGCAGCATTGTTGCTGTATTCTTTATACATTTTTTTTCATTGGTGCACCCGTTTTATTTTGTTTATTGAGTAAACAACTAGCGTAAATGACATGATTTGTGGGCAATGGACGTTCGCTGTTTATATTTATTGTTTAAATTGTGTGGCTATGAAGTACGATCGATTCACACTGAGTGATGTTAGTGTCACAAAATAGCGTTGAATATATATATATATATGTATATATATATATATGTATATATATATATATATATATATATATATATATATATACGAGCAAACAGTTAATAAAACATGTTAAAAAACACTTTGAAATGAGTGAAAAACACATTTAATCTGAAAAGGAAACACTAGATAAGTGGATAGTCCTTAATCCGCGGAGTTTCGAAGAAATACTTTCCTTCTCATCAGAGGGTAGTTATTAGCAAAATGCGGGATCGGATTTTGCTTGCAAAAGTATTTGATGAAACAACAAGTAAGTCAAAGATCTTACTTGAAAACAAAAATGTGAAGCAGAGGGAATATGAAAAAAAAAGGTGATTATACATGAATGGATAGTCTGGTGGCAGATAAATAATCCATATATATATATGTATATATATATATATATATATATATATATATATATATATATATATATATATATATATATATATATGGGGGTGGTGCGTGTGTGTGTGTTTGTGTACAAGCAGAGGGGTCGGCATTGATGGTTAAAAAATACGCTTTAATCTAAATATTAACTCCTCACTTATCCGTACGTTCATTGTCACAAAAAAAACTATCATCATCGAAAACATTAATTAATGAGAAACTTATTACCTCCATCTATAGTCGCTCTTCCTTTATTAAAAATCACCCAAAACTGTTTCTTCTCCAAAGTTTTTTTTCCAAAAATTATTACTGTTTGTTAACGGTTTTTAATTGGCAATTTTATTTCATAATTAAAAGAAAATAATGTTGCGTGAAGACTGTAAGATTTTTTAATAACAGTTCCAGTTGGGGAAAAAATGGTGTGGAAGTGGACTGATATCTGTAATTTTATAATCCATAAAATATTCAGGAAAAAAAACAATTGGTTATGTATTAAATGTTCTATTGAAATAAAATCAAACATTATTTAATCAATTCTCTTCAGCTTTATAGTTTAAAAGACCTTGCGAAAACTGTATATATATATATATATATATATATATATATATATATATATATATATATATATATATATATATATATATACTAGCATGGGTACCCAGCGTAGCCTGGGCTGGGTTGACATGAATTTCCGTTTGAAACACACCTGCTATACCAATCATTTTCATTATTGGCAATATGGATTCTCTCACAATAATTCCAAAAATAAAAGAACAGAAAAAACATATAAATGTAATCGCAGATAATTGTGCCGATATTCTACATGATTTATACTTTATATTTTGCATAATATTTGCGTAAAAAGTGTATAGTAAACACAAAATAGTTTCCATGTATATTAATGTATACGTATATATTTTTTTCACAAATTTTGCCTGCTAGAGTTTTAGACATGACACTTCATATATCAGATATTTGAATCCATGCAAAAATTTATATTTAAGTTTAGCCCAGAAAAATCGGTGTAAAGTGTGAAAATTAAAAAAAAAATGATATTTGGCAGGTAGACGTCGAACGCCGGCATTACGAATGCATAATATGCTGGCTATTGGTGCATGTTTTATATTTATTAATGCAAGGAGCATGTTTTCATAGCCCAGTTATTGTACAGCAGAGGCATAATAAATCGTGAGTTGAACGTTTTGGTTTCGATTCTCGGTAGTGGCGCATGGATCTTATTTTATACTTTTTCAAATCATGACTATATATTGCATCTAATACATCTATCTATATAAATCTATCTATACTCCTGTTAATTCGTTTTTCTTTTGTGTGTATTGATATTTTTATAAAACCCCATCTTTTCTATTTATTTAAAAGAAAATTAAATGTTCTTGTATATTGTTTGTGGAATTGTATTCACCAGCAAAAGATCTAGCTAGTTTGCATATTCTTTTAAACATTCATTTTACTTAATTCCCTATTAATTTTTTCGTGTTTCTTATGGGATGATCATTTTTAGTTAACTATTACGTGTTATTAGATTCATGCAGATATTCTACATGATTTTTACTTGCATAATATTTGCATAAAAAGTTTAAAGTAAACACAAAATGTATGCGTATATATGTTTGTTTAATCAATAAAAGTGAACGTGTATGTGTATCTATATGTCTGTGTGTGTGTTTGTGTGTAGATTTCGTTACGAAATAACTCTGTCAATTTTTAGTCTACAGACTTGAAATTTGATATACAGGGAACTGAGATTTGGGAGAATCTTTGTAATCAGTTATCCGCCAGAAATTCGGCTGTTAATGGGTACAAAGTTCAACCATTTGATCTTTGAGAACTCTATAAAGCTTCTCCAACAATTTTGGGTCTAAACACTTGAAATTTTAGATATAGGTTACTTGGACATGGATCTAACTTAACACCTTGATTTCAGCCCAAAACATTAAATGTAAAGGGGTATTAATAGGGCTCAAATTTTCAAGAAATAAAACCTGAGTGGTCTATAACAAATTGCTGAGACAATTTCTGGTCTAAACATTTGAAATTTTACATGAAGGGTATTAATATGTTTGTGTCGAAAATTTTTGGTTACCAATATATAAATCTATGTATGTGTGTTTGCATGCCTGCCTAAAACTTCCGACAGAGGCGGCGGATTTTACCAAGATCAGTAGCGTTTTTAAGTTCGACCTTTCAGACGACAAATACCGAAAATCAGGCTAAAATCATTAATATCTTCACCTTCAACTGGACACTTTTTACAAGGAGGTTTCTTTTTTCGCCGATATTTTCGAAAGTTATCCTCTCCTTTCGATTGTCTAGCCGTAATTTAAATCTATAGCCCTTCCGGTTTGGTATTGGTTGTAACAGCAAAGACGTCACGTTTTCTCCCGTTCTTTTCCTTTTTTGCAGTACGAGTTCGAGCCTGCCTTTCTACCACCACATTTTTTTTTGCTACACCAAACACTTCCAAACACACGAGCGGCGCCGGGCTGAAATGCTAGTATTTCTATAAAAATGAACGTGCATGTGTATCTGCGTGTCTGTGTGCCTGTGTGTGTATATGTGTACATTTCCAAACGCAATAACTCTGTCAAGTTTATATCAACAGACTCGAAATTTGATATACAGGGTACTGAGATTTGGGAAAATCTTTTTGGTCGGTTTTCGCAAGTAATCTGGCTCGTAAGGGGTACAAAGTTCAACGATTTGACCTTTCAAAACTCTACCAAACTCCTCCGATAATTCTGGGTCTAAACACTTGAAATTTTAGATATAGGTTCCTCATAAATTGATTTGAGCCCAAATCCTAACTGTAAAGGGGTCATAATACGGCTCACAGTTAAAAAAAATAAACTCTGCAGTTTCTAACCAAATTACTGAGAACATTTCTGGTTTAAACAGTTGAAATTTTACATAAAATGTATTAAGAGATAGGGCAAGGTTTTTAATCATTTGGGGTCGAAAATTTTTAGTTACCAAAATATAAATGTATGTATGTATGTAAGTTTGCATGTCTGCCTAAGACTTTCTACAGAGGCGACGGATTTATCCACGATCAGTATCGTTTTGAAGTTCGAACTTTAAACCCAAGTACGTCCAAGGATGGAATACTGTTGCCATATCTGGGCAGGAGCTGCTAAACACAGCCTATACTGCCTTGACAGAGTACAACATGGACTTCGTGGCTTAGTGGGGGATGCCCTTTTCTCTACCCTGCAACCTCTCTCCCACAGATGAGATGTTGCGAGCCTATCCTTGTTTTATCGTTATTTCCATGGCAGGTGCTCGTCTGAACTCCAATCTCTGGTCCCCCTCGCCAATCTTTCACGAAAAACACCCGTCTAGCTAAATCCACTGTCAAAAATTTCCCCCACTCTATATCTGTGCCTAAATCAAAACGTAGATTCCATGAACAAAGCTTCTTTCTTAGAACTGCACGCCTGTGGAACTCTGTTCCGTCTGCCTGCTTCCCACCGGACTACAACTTGGATGTCTTCAAGTCCAATGTCAACAAATTCCCAATGAACCGCCCCCTTACGTAAACACTTCATCAAATCTCCACACTAACGTAATGTACTTGAAATAATCCTTATCCCTGAGTGGCTTCCGGGCCTTGATAAGTAATGATCACTGTAAAAAAAAGACGAAAAATGGCAAAAACTAGCTAAAATCATTGATATCGTCACCTTCAACTGGGGACTTTCTACAGGGGTGTCGCTTTTTTCGCCGATATTTTCGACAGTCATCCTCTCCTTTCGATTGTCAAGCCTTAATTTTAATCTATGTCACTTCCGCTTTTGCGGTTGTTGTAACAGCAAAGACGTCAGGTTTTTCCCCCCATTCTTTTCCTCCTTTGCGGTAGGGGTTTTAGCCTACCTTCCTACTATCACTTTTTTTTTCTCAACAGACACATCTACACACCTGGAGAACCCCGGGCTTAAATGCTAGTATATCTATAAAAGTGAACGTGTGTGTGTGTGTGTGCGTGTGTACAGTTCTCTACGCAATAACTCTGTCATTTTTCAGTCTACAGACTCGAAATTTGATATACAGGGTAGTGAGATTTGGCAAAACATTTGCATTCCGTTTTCGGCCAGAAATTTTGCTGGTAAGAGGTCACAAATCAACGATTTGTCCTTTGAGAACTCTACCAAACTCCTCCGAATATTTTGGGTCTAAACACTTGAAATGTTAGATATAGGTTTCTAGGACATGGATCCAACTTAATAACTTTTTTCAGCCCAAAACAAAAGGGGTTATAATAGGGGTCAAAGTTAACAAAAAAATTACCGCTGCGGTCTCTACCAAACTACTCAGACAATTTCTGGCCTAAACATTTGAAAGTTTACATGAAGGTTATTCAGAGATAGGGCAAGCTTTTTAATAGGATTAGCTCAAAAATGTGAGCTAGCAATATAAAAATGTATGCATGCATGTTTACATGTCTGCCTAAAACTTTGGACAGAGGCGACGGATTTTATCAAGATCAGTATCGTTTTTAAGCTCGACCCTTCAGACAAATATCGACAAATTGGCTAAAAACATTAATTTATTCACTTTCAACTGGACTCTTTTTTACAGGGAGCGGTCGCTTATTCGCCGATATTGTCGAAAGTCACCTCTCTTTTCGATTGTCTAGCCTTAATTTAAACCTACGTCACTTCCGATTTGGCGGTTGTCGTAACAGCAAAACGTCACGTTTTCCCCCATTTTTTCCTCCTTCCTGGTACAAGTCCGAGCCTGCCTTCCTACTGTCACTGTTTTGTTTTTGCTCATCATACACCTCCCAACACCCGGGCAATATATATAAAGATATTTTCGTAATATATGTAAATCCTTATATAAGAAACTCAATGTAATAATAGAACAATATAGGGAATAAATGATAAAAAAAGTTATATTTCAAAATTCATGATGTTGACCATCTTATAAGTTATTCTTTGAATTCAGTTGACTTATACAATTCTTGACAGTATCTGTTTCATATCGAAAAAACAATCACTTAATTATTATACCAATCAGTGAATAAGAAATAGCAACGATCAATCCGTCAAAAGGAATTGAAATGTGATTTGACATGAGAAAAATCCGAAAATTGGAAGAGAAGCTGCCGCTTCCTTTATAGTTTTCCATGGCGCCATTTTGAATTTTTATCTAACAAAGTCATTAAACCCAATTATTCGTACTAACAATTTTAATTAATTTATGAATCTTTTACGAAAATGTTCTATTTAATAATTAGTAAATTTATTCATTCTAAGTTTTGTACTTTTAATGTCTTTCACTCAATATTATTTTTAAAAAATAAAATCGATTTATATTTATGTTTTGCGCTATTCAGAAAAAAATCAGCTTTATCAAACATTATGTTTTTATGAAATGCATTTCTTATTCACGGGTCTTGCTAGGGAGTAATATTTGACCAAAAATGTAATTTTAAACCAATTATTATAAGGAATTACACTCTATAAAATAGTTCAACTCATATGAATTAAAACGCAACAACCTTCACGAATCCTTAGAAATGTCCCAATAGAAACCCCTTCGTTTATTTTTTCGTGTCTCATTAGTTGTCGTAGTTGCTCTCTCGAATCCATTTGCAAACTAAATAGGCAATTTGTAGGTGAGCATGCACAATAATTGAAATTTTGTCAGTGATATGTCCGCTAAAAGCCTCGCTTTTTACAGGTTCTTGTCGCTCGAAAAAAAGGCGTCGTCCATTCTTCGTACATGACAGGGTATGAGTCTCTTGAGATGGCCACATGCTTTGTAAGAAAGAAATGAACACGAAGGCGCATGAATGGGTTTGGTTTGTATTTTTTTTAAATCCTAATTCACGTACATTGCGTTGAATGAAGCCACTGACACCCGCTTCAGAGAGTTGTGGACGTGTATGCGTAAAATGTAGTGAATTGGACTGTAGCGAGAAGAAAAAATCCGAATAATAATAATAATAATAATAATAATAATAATAATAATAATAATAATAATAATAATTCGAACAAGCATAAAGATCAGTTGAAGAAGAAAAATAGAAAAAGATTGCGAAGAAGTAGACGAAAGATAACAAAATCAACAAATAATACGAAATTAGACTTAGTAAGTGAAAGTCCTAGCAAATAATAATAATAATAATAATAATAATAATAATAATAATAATAATAATAATAATAATAATAACATTAACAATACTAATAATAAATAAATAAATAAATAAATAAAACATCAGAAAGTTGAGAATAATATGATACAAAAATTAAACAATGTCAACACCCCAAATTATACGACAGTCAATATTATTCGCATTGTAATTGAAAACCTTTGGACCATAACAAAAAAAAGCCACTATAAATGGCTTAATCAGATTGATGAGACCATTCTTTTGCAATATTGCAAAAGACTTGTTTGTTGAGAACGGCGATAGTGTAAACACAGCTTGAATGTCTAAAAGCAAAGCGCTTAACCTGATGAACATTAAACAAACTCCAAGTAAAAATATCCAAAGGCTGAGACTAATAATAATAATATTATTATTATTATTATTATTATTATTATTATTATTATTATTATAATAATAATAATAATAATAATAATAATAATAATAATAAATAAATAAATTAATAAATAAATAAAAATCAAGGAGATGGAGAAGCGCGACATATACACTGAACTGGCCAGAGAGCTCAAATAGATGTGTAAGATGAAAAGAGTAAGATAATGCCATTGATAGGTGGAGCGCTAGGAACAATACCGAATATTTTTAAGACAATGGGAGAGATTGGAATAAAAGGGATGTCTGATAACATACAACGGATTACAATAATAAAAACGACTAAAGTATTAAGGAAAACACATTGAATTCATAGATTAACACACATGAGCTAGAGGCAGAAACTTCACATGGAAAAAATGCTACAGATGTAAACAGAACGGAGCATAATTTGGAATCATGGAACCTGAAACTGTATAAATATAAGTTAACCTTCTGCGCCCCTATATCCCTCCATTTTTTTGTGTCACCAAAATTTGACGCTACACGAAATAAGCGAGGAGGACCAAGAAGGATGGAAAGCTCGAGAAGAGAAAACACCGACCAGACCTCTGCTAGATTAGGACTGGCTACTTTAGCAGGCTTTTTGCCATCCAAATGTCAGTGAAACCAATGATCCCCGCCAACGATAAGTCAATGGTAAGCGACTGTTTTTTTAACGCAAACTCATTTGCAATAGTCATCGTAAAAGGTCATGAGTACTGGGCATTTGGGGAGAGTGTTTGTCGGCTATATTCCAGAGAGCACTACAAGTTGTTCTCAAGAGAAATATTTTATGAAGACCTGAATTTCTAATCCCAGTGTGTAAATAATAATCATAAAAAAAATAACAATGGCTCGATATAAAAATAATTACAAGTAAAAAAGTGTGTTTGTGCAAGTTAGGAATATATAAAATCAACACATTTCAGGTGAAAACATTATTATAAACTTACATCTCATGGCGGAATTGTATAAATTATAAATGTTGTGAAAATTGATGAATAGGAAAATAATGACAAGACAATATAGTGTTCTTGTGTAGATTAAGAATACTTAAAACCATCGTATTTAATGTGAAAACGTCATAACGTACTGTCGTGTCATGAGAACATTAGTATAAATTCCATATATGATGAACAATGCATCAATAGAACATAATTAAAAGAAACTGTATAATGCGTGTGTAGATTAGAAATAATTTAAACTGACACGTTTCTCATGCAAATATTACGTACTTCTTTTTATGTATTTGAATTCCGAAAATAATGATTGATTGTAATATTTAGATAATAATGTACTGAAAACACGTAAGTATTACAGTTTTTATATGGAAAGTATGTGTTTAAAATATACCGAATCTACACACGCAGAATTTTTATATATCTTCTTATTTATTAATTTAAAATCACATTTGATATATATTTATATATATACTAATTTCGACATGACACGTAAGTACGTGGATATATTTTAACCAGCAACGCAATGGTCTAAAATATTCTTATCAATCCAAGCACTTTATATTTCCTTTTTATTTTTTTGTTGATCCATGTCCATACTCTTTTCAGTTTATACTAAGTTTGACATGACAAGTAAGTACGTCATAATGTGTTTACCTAAAACGTGTTCTTAGAAATATCATAATGCATCGATAATCCTGTGTTTTCATGACTATTTTTGCATTGATTCGTTTTCAATATTTGTAGAATTTATACTAATTTCGACAATATATGTAGTTACATAAACCATTTTTACTTGAAAAGCGTTTATTTTTAGGATCACCAGAGGAGACGTTGCGAGCCCATCTTTACTTTATCTTTATTGTCATGACAAGTGCTCGTCTGAGCTCTAATCCATAGTTCCCGTCTGTAAAACTTTACTAAATCACTAATCAAGCCAAAATTATTACCAATAAGTTCTGAAGTCTAAAACTAAAATGTGGGTTCCATGAACAAGGTTCTTTCCTAGAACTTCTGGCCTGTTGAATTCTGCTTCCCAACTGACTCAAATATTGTCGTCTTTAAGTCCAACCTAAACAAATTCTTGATGAACTGCCCTCTGAAATAATCAACTCATACCGAATTTCTTTTAGTAACGATTAATACGCGTTTGTCTTAATGTCCACCCTACACGCATTAAACCTTATCTTCGAGCGGCTTCCGGGCTTTTATAAGTGTCTATCCCTATTGAAAGACATATACTACAAATATAGAAAACATGACGCTTACACGCAAAATATTAAACCAATCTATTTTATAAATCTCAGCCACCTGTGTGTGATTGAGTGTTTGTGTGTGTTTGTATGTCTGCTAGAAACAGCATCAGACAAGCATGGACCTAGTATATTAAGAAAGAGCTATCTCTCTTTTTCTCTCTCTCTCTCTCGCGCTCTCTCTCTCTCTTTCTCTCTTTCTCTCTCTCTCTCTCTCTCTCTCTTTCTGACAAATAACTTGGAAAAATTAGAAAAATATCGTCACAAATTTCATGTAGGTCAGATAAAAATCTTGAAGGAGATCAGGTAAATATCTTGGTTTTAAAAGCTGTCTGTTACTCGTGTGTGCGCGAACGACCGTTTCGTTGTTTTATCTTTTAAAAAGCTAAATTTGCCACGTGATAACATCTATATCGTCCGATCTGATCGATAACGTGTTTACTTACGAACTTAAATTTTGCAAGTTCGTGCTCAGCCTGCGGCATTTTTATTTTTTAATAAATACAGTGTTATTCTCCTATGCTTCTCATCTTTCTTAGGAGCACCCATCACGTAGCGTTATTTTTTATTATTTTGTTTATTACACGATAAGATGGAATCCGAATCCCGATTTTTAAAAAGTTTTTCATTTAACAGTATTTTTCGACCGGGCAACGCCGTGCGCCCCCCTTGCTAGTTTTATAATAAGATCCTGTTGAGGATATTAGCATTATGTGTGTGTAATTGTCCCAAACTGTCAATTCTTCAGTTATAACTGCAAGGCAACGCCTGGTTTCTTCACACGAGTGTAAAATACAAAAGAAAACTGAATGAATTGAACAACTTGCAATGAAATGGAAGAAGTAAAAAACAGTAGTAAATGAGAAAAAAGTCGACTGAATGAATGAAATGTTAAATGTATGAAAATCAAGTCGAGCGAAGTGATCGGTGAAATGGAAGCCATCTTTCTTTTTTCTGTTGGTTCGAATACATTTGGACTCAGTCAACGGGGACAAATGTCGGATCGCTTGGTCGAAAATTGCCTAATCAAATCCCCTCTTTTACCGCTCGCAGAGACGCTTCGCTCCTAAAAAAGGACTTTACGCTTAAACCTCATTGTACGATGTAATTATTTTCCGCTTCGATAAAATTGTGGTTGCTTTCTTTTGCTATTAGAACCACAATTACAACGTCTTTCCTGCTTCTTTCGTTGTTACTCTCGTTGATAATAACGATAGAAATTAAAAAATATATATATATAATATTACGAAAAAATCCCGATATGTAAAAAATAACACAAAAAAGCCACATAGAATCATGAAAACTGAAACTGTATAATGGCAAATTAACCACGAATACTCCCTCAATATAATAGTATCGGTTTATGCCACACAACTCTAAATAATCGAACTGCCGATGGAAGGATCGAGAGACAAACCCTTACCAGACTTTCA
>NC_136509.1:79277933-79285433 GCF_053919585.1 Euprymna scolopes
AAAAAAAACAGCGCCGGTTTTCGGCGATGCTGAAAAAGTATATCAGTTAAATTTATTGTATATGAAGAAATTACTACGTGACCAGAAGGTAGGTGCTCATTTTACGTTAAATTTATATAGGAAACTGATTCCCCACTTTTTGAAAAAAAAGTTCTTCATCTCATAGAAACTACTTATCTGCCCCAAATTTAAATGTGATATTCGTTTTCCGCACCACCGAAAACCTTTAGAAATGTTTTGAGGAGCTGGGAAGAAACTTGACATTGACCATTTTTTTTTGTTCGAGAAAAGGTTCAAACGTAAGTCAAATAAACACCTTTTGTTTGTAATTTTTTTTTTCAAGAAAAATTGAAAGAAATATATCTTTTTTTTTTTTTCTTTTTTTTTTTTTTTACAAAGGCATCACCACATTATCAAGGCCCAGAGGCCACTCAAGGATAAGGGTTAAAGAGTGTACAGTAGAAGTTGGTCAATATAGTAATCATTAGTAATGAAAATTTGGTAAATTTAATAACTTATATGGAACGGCTCATCAAGAACTTATTTACCTTAGACTTGAACACAACCATATTGTAGTCAGCCGGAAAGCAGGAAAACGGAAGACAATTCCACAGGCGTGCAGTTCTAAGAAAGAAGCTTTGTTCATGGAATCTATGTTTAGGTTTAGGCACAGATAAAGAGTGGGGGAAATTATTGATAGTGTTTACAGCTAGACGAGTGTTTCTTGTGAAAGTTTGGCGAGGGGGGACCATAGATTGAAGCTCAGTTGAACACTTTCCATTAAAATAACGATACATCAGAGACAAACTCGCAACATCTCTTCTGTGATATAGAGCTTGTAAGTAGGAGAAAAGGACATCTCCTACGAGGCTACGAAGTCTATTTTGAACTCTATCAAGGCAGGACAAGTCCTTTCTAGCAGCTCCTGCCCAGATGTGGCAACAGTATTCCATCCTTGGACGTACCTGGCTCTTATATAGATAGAGAATAGCATCAGCAGTGAGATATCTACTGGATCGATAGAAAAATCCCACCATTTTTCCAGCGGCCTTGGCAACAGATTTGATATACGTGTTCCATTTAAGATCAGGAGTAATGGTCAAGCCCAGAAGCTTGTCAAAACTTGAGGCATCCTGAAGACGAGAGCCATTCATTTCAATTGATGACAAATGTGGATTAAAATGTTGATGATGTAAAGAGAGAAGCTTGGTTTTAGATGCATTAAAAGTAACCAGCCACTCCTTTCCCCATTGTACTACATGCTCAAGATCAGAGGAGAGAGAATTGGAGAGTACTTGCTCGTTTACTGTCTTAGATGTGGTACCATAAATGGTAGTGTCGTCAGCATAAATGTCTACAAATGATGTAAGGATATGATTTGGAAGATCATTAATGCTTTGTTTTTTGTGGTGTTATTTTTATTTTATTTTTATTTTTCTCAAGGAAAAATCTAATAACTAAAAAAATTGAAAACAATACTGGGGGGGATAGATATTTTTTCCTTTTTTTCATATTAAAACAGATATTGTTGTTGTTTTTTTCAATCCGTTGTTTTATTAATAGTGTGTGTGCGTAAATCGTATTCCGCATTCGCGCTGGAGGTATTTCTCTGTTGCTGGCTCAAACGCCCATAATGGCAATTGTAGGCCTAGATTGGCAAGAAAAAAGGTATCAGTCCGGATAATTTAAAGGTTCGGCATGTGGTAGCCTGACACCTCCAGGCATAGACATCGCTTACATTTCCTTATCCACATGATGCGCAAGTTTTCGTCCGTGCCAGTAATTTTTTTCTTGACAAAAGTCGAGGACTCCAGTTGGTGTTTCAAGCTGCTAACTTAAGGATGTAAAATTCATGTTTTTTCTGACTTTAAAGAAGTAATGGTCTGCTTTTTTTTAACTAATTTATTTTCATTTCTTTTTCTTCCAACTTGTCGTCTGCTGCTTTGGATTTTCCACTCGCGTGAACTCGCGCCGCGTTGAAAAATATCGCGCTACATTGTCATTGGTTCAGTTTTATGTTTGCTCAGACGGCTTAATTTTCTCGGCGACGCTCGTCTTACCCCACTGTTGATGTCATGGTCGGAGAAAGCCAGGCGTGCGCTGAGTTACGTCTGGATCACTCTCTGCATGAGTACACACCTTTTTTATTTGTTATTGTTTAGTTATCCGGAGTTTTTTCACTGTATTTAATAGTTTTACGCCGATATAATTCACCGATCTGTTTATAATTTGTTAAATTCTTTATCAAAACAAATTACAGCCATTGAACTATAAGTGGTTTGTTTGTCATACTTATAGGTAAATGTACACTGAACAGATAGCATAATACTTATAGTTAAATTTAAATTTTGATATAGCTTTTGATTTAAACGCGGAAAAAAATTGGTACGCTGAAAACATACACAGTAAAACAATACCTTGTAAAATGCTATTCTGGTTGTCAACTGGTTAATGTAGATTTATTTGTAAGAAAATTCCGTTAAAATAACTTAAACGTAATACGGAAATGAACGATGTAAAAAAATGCAAAAAGTATTAACACTTTTTTATTTGGATAATTTAAACGTGAAAAATAAACAATTTGGACGCTGAAAACGTACACAGTAAAACAATACGTTGCAATGGGTTTAAGTTGATTTATTTGTAAGAAAATTTTGACACTATAGTTGTAATACAGAATAGTTGCAAAACATCCCCACTCTTCCCATGTTAAATAATAATTTCTAAATAGTAGCGTTAATATTTTAGTGCGCATGTCAAATCCTGCAAAAGTAGCGATTTATGTTTATTTGTTTACGCTGTCATGGGCTTATGTTTATGTACGCATACGCAACCGGAAGTCGTGAACCGGATTTTGGGTTACAATACCCGTTACAATGTCATTTGAGTGTTATACTTAAATAGATTTAATATCAAATATATATATTTTTTTACGATATATGATATCACATAAATCGCTATGGTATAATTATTACCATGAATCGGTATTTTTTTAGTTTACCGCCCCTTCGGCATTCACCTCTGAATTGTGGACTTTTAAATATTTTGGGTTACGCTGAGAACGAATATTGCCTGTATTTCTTGCGCAAACGAGTAGTTATTCGTATTTGAAGACATTTTGTATCCAACGTAATCACTACAGTTTGGCAAGCAAGATGCCCCCCATGCATTTACTAAAAGACATCAAAAAGAACTAAACGAACATAAAAATTTCACCAGGCCTCCTTTCACTTTCTCATGATTGGACAAATAATTATTTTTATGATAAAAAAAAACACATTTATTTTCGTGTTTTGACACAAACCGATTTTTTTCTCCTGACACCAAATCTGATAATAAAACCCGTCGCAAACTTACCGTTTGCAGGGTATGAACTCCTGGACCCTGGGACTTTTTGATTCAATAAATGGGGGATTACTTTTCTATGATAATTTAACCTAACATAAGCACCCTCACGTTGACCCCCCCCCAAATAAAAACATTTTGTTTATATTGGTGCGGTGTGGGGATGTCGGCGGCGGCCGGGGGGGATTTGGGTGCGTTGTTGTAATACTACTATCTAGAAATGTTTTCTGTGAAGGTGTGTTTGGCAATGAGCATAAATAAAAGTCAAGGTCAGACGTTTAAAACCATTGGTGTAGACCTGACAACAGACTGCTTCAGTCACGGTAAGTTCTGCGTCTCCATCAGGACAGCAAGTTCAGAAAAATTCTACATTCTGGCTCCAAATCAAAGAAGCAGAAGTAGTTTACCACGAGGCTCTTCAAAGAAAACTTCTACAAAAGGATATGATGAAAAACTGATATGATCTGATTGTGGTATGTTTTCAGTATTCAATGTGTTAGATAAGATTTAAGCATCGAGTCGAAAGCTACTTCCCTCTTACAACATTCACTTACTGGAAAGGTACCCACAAATCGCGTACCTAAGTTTGCAGAAAAGTCCCGTGCGATGCGCGGGTAGCTTTGCTAGTATATATATATATATATATATATATATATATATATATATATATATATATATATATATATATTTATATATATATGTATATATATATATACGCACACACACACACCCACACATATATATATATATAGTCATTCTTGTATAGTTTATTGTACGCTGCGTAAGACAGTCGTATGTGCTTATGGCACAGATTTAATATATATATATATATATATATATATATATATATATATATATATATATATATATATATATATATGCTTACTTCATTTAATAACAACGTAAAATACGAAAGTATAGTTTTATGCGACAATTTTAAATATTTACTTCAACAGTACTCAATACATACGTAGAGTTATCTAGTAGGTTCTGAAATATATAAAGCAATTAAGGTAGCTAGAATAATCTGCGTTTCATCCACGTAAGGATTCGTCAGGCTTATGCCGCATGAGCCTGACGAATCCTAATGTGGATGTAACGTAGAATATTCTGTGTGGCTTAATTGCCATGTATATTTTATAACTTAATATATATATATATATATGTATATATATATATATATAGATTAATATATATATATATATATATATATATGTATATATATATATATATATATATATATATATATATATATATATATATATATGGGGCGTGCATTGACCAACTTCTTTAAATATTTTCGGTCAATATTTCGATATTTGTCGTCAGAAGGCTCGGACTTCAAAATGATTCCGATCGCGTCAGGATCACTCGCCTCTTTCGAAAGATTTGGCGAGACATACAAACATATTCAACCACACACACAGATACACACATACACACACGAACGCATACATTTTGCCTTTTTATATACTAGGTGGAATTTCTCAATCGTCGAAGATATTCTGCAAGCAAGCAAGAAAGCAAATAAAATATACAGGACCCAAAGAGTTTTATAATTATGTAAATAAGAAAAAGATGCATATATATATATAATTATTTTTTTACTATAATAATTAAATACCTACAGACACTAGTGTTTCATCCTTTCGGGATTCTTCAGTGCAGGGTGTCACGATTACTACCAGTCGAACGATTCGAACCCCGCGACACGAGACATCTCTGGCTCGATTAGCGGAGGCCGTATCCATTCGGCTACCATTAATCGTGTGAAATAGCGTTGAATTTTAAACATTTTTTAATTTAAATGTTCATTACGTCAGACAGACAGTGATCCAATCGTTATACGATGATCTACGCATAAGAGCTAAATTGACCGACTTTTTTAATTCAACAGAAAGTGCTCAACGATAAGAAACGTATTTCTTAAAGGGGCTGTCATATATATATATATATATATATATATATATATATATATATATATATATATATATATATAAATCGGAAAACTGCAAAACGATAGCAGTGAGAAGCAGATTTTTTCTTATAACGATGAAAAATTAATTTACTCTGAGATAAAATGATACTCGAGAGTATAATTGAGCCTAGCCACTGATCCTGGGGGTTCACGTAGTTATAACCACTTCTGAAAACCATGAAATAAGAATAGAGATTACTCCTAAACCATACATAGATTTACTCTTTTTGACGCCTTCCCACTAATCAGAATAGATTAAATGATAGGCGCAATAGCCAACTATCGTATGTTTATCACTCTGAACTTGAAAATCGTGTACCATAAATCGACGTTAGAACTAGAGACAAGCTGCACAGCTTTCGAGCCGAACGGTCGACGAGTTCCGTTTCGCAGAGTTCCTTTTGTCGTTCGGAATGGGGTAGCCAACTGCCAAAGGTTGGTCGACCAAATCATAACGGATGAGAAACTAGAAGGCACATTTGCGTCCATTGAAACAATCACAGTGTGTGGCCAAACGAACACGACGAAAATCTCAGAAGGTTCCTGTCCGCTGTCGACAAATATAACCTTAGAATAAACGACAACAAATGCTCGTTTGGACAAAACAAACCTACTGGGGTATAGCATAAGTAAAGCTTTTATAGCACAGGACCAGAATCAAGTGAAACCTTTATGCCAGATGTCTGTCCCTTACAATCAGCCTTCCCTTCGACGTGTCATAGGCATGTTTGATCACTACCCTTTCCACGAATTGCATCGTTCTTAGAAAAGATACACTCATTAACGTAAAGTAGAGATATTTCCTCTGTCCCGTCATGCCTTTGAGGGATTCGAGGGACTGAAAACGGATATTGCGAAATCAGCAATTACAATAACAGACCAAAATATATCTATTGTTGTTGAAACAGGTGCGTTAGATTATGATATTGCTGCTTCTTTAAGACAAGCTGATCGTCCTGCAGCCTTTTTTTCAAGGACCCTCTCACAGGCTGAATGAGGACACCCTGCAATTTAAGAGGAATCCTACGCCATATTCGAAGCATTAAGAAAATAGTGATACTACCAGATCGGACGTCACTTAAAAATCATTACTGACCATACATCAGTTGATTTTATGTTCAACTATAAGACTACAAGCAATAAAATAAAGAAAGAAAAAAAGAGAGGTGGAGAATTGAACAATCTTGTTCCTCTTTTGACGTCAGCTGCCGACCCGCCAAAGAGAACTTGACAGCTGATACACTGTCAAGAGTATACTGTACAACATCAAGTTGAGAGGAACCCCAACGGCTACGTAATATCCTCTGTCGTCCAGGCATTTCTCGAATGGTTTATGCTGTGAAGTGTAAACATTTGTCTTTCTCGGTGGAGGAGGTAAAAAGAATTACAAATTCCTTTCGACGTGTGCTGAAATAAAGCCTCTGTTTTATAAATCCAAAAACTGGCGGTTTAATAAAAGAAACACTACCGTTTGAAATACTCAATTATGATTTTAAAGGACCGCTAGCAAGCAAAACAAGGAACCGATTTATATTAACAGTTGTCGACCAATATTCACGTTTTCCATTGTCTTTCCTTTGCTCAGACACATCAGCTACTGCAATTATAAAATGTCTCTGCTCACTATTCGTCGTCTTTGGAGTCTATGCCTATATACATTCGCACCGAGGTTCTTCTTTCATGTCAGAGCAGCTTCGACAATTTCTAGAGAAACGAATAGTAGCTGTAAGCCGGACAACTCCATACAACCCTAAGTGTAACCGTCAATGAGAAAGATATAAGGGCATTATTTAGAAGGCCGTTCAATTGACTGCATAATATAATTGTTGTTCGATTGATGATTAAAAAAATCTCCTTCCTGTCGCATTATACGCCATTCTATCTCTATTGTATATCGACACGAATGGCACTCCACATGAAAGGTTTTTTTTTAACTTTTTCAGCGACAGAGATTGTCGTGAGCTTCGCTTCCATCTTTGCTCTTTCGACCCGGTATTGTGTTTCTCAGACAACATGGACGTTACACCAAGAACAATCCCTTTGTGGACGGGGTAGAATTCATAGAGGTAAATCCCCAGTACGCTTTAATGTGTCATACAGATGGTAGAGAGATTAATGTGTCTCTTAGAGACACAGAACCTGCCGGAGAGATACAAGAACCGTGGACAACTCTGAGG
>NC_136509.1:79290433-79302933 GCF_053919585.1 Euprymna scolopes
TCTCTGTATGAGGGTGAAAGTGTTGAACAGATTTTCTTTAAAATTTACGGAACTTTAGTGTATAAATCTGGGAGTGATCTCTTTTGTCTCAGAATACCTCCGATAATTACTGATAATCGTTAATCGAAACAGTTATTTAAATTTATCATCGGTAAAATTATCTTTCCATGTTGTCGCTTTGCAACAAAGATAGACTAATGGGCCGTAAAAATATTACCGTGGGTAATTTATATTGGAAAATAGTTTACATGACATAATTTTATAGAAGAAACAGCGGGTTCTCTAGAGTGCAATGTAAAATAAGATAGTTTGGACTAGGTTACTGCATGAAGGTATGTGAAGCTTCCTCCCGGGTGATTTCATGATTTTAATGAAAATAAAATGTACTAGTGTGTAATATTTATTGGTCAGTATAAAATCCCAGGCAACGCTGGTTTTCCCTGCTAGTATATATATATATATATATATATATATATATATATATGTATATATATATATATAGTAATTTATAAAATATATATGGCGATTAAGCTACACTGAATATCCGGCGTTTCATCCACTCTAAGACTCCTCAGGCTTATGTGCATAAGCCTGAGGAGTCCTAGAGTGGATGAAACGCCGAATATTCAGTGTAGCTTAATCGCCATATATATTTTAAAAATTACTAACTAGCTCTACTTACGTATTGAGCACTTTTGAAGTAAATACTTAAAGTTTACGCATAAATCTATACTTTCGTATATTAATTTTATGTGAGTAAATTAAGTAGCTATAGCTATATATATATATATATATATATATATATATATATATATATATATATATATATAACAACAGGTAGTTAATAAAACATGTTAAAAAACACTTTGAAAAAAATTAAAAACATATTTAATTTTAAAAAGGAAGCACACCATAAATGGGTAGTCCGTAATTCGCGGAGTTTTGAAGAAATACTTTCCTTCTCATCGGAGGGTAGGATTTAGCAAAATGCGGGATCGGAGTTTTCTTACAAAAGTATTTGATGAAACTACAAGGGAACAAATAGTTAAGTAGAGGGAATATGGTTAAGAAAAAGGTGATTTCACGTGAATGGATAGCCTGGTGAAGGGTAAAATATCCAATAAGGGTAAAATCCAAAAATCCAACATCCCCAAAAGTTGGTGAAATTTCCATTTCCACAAGTAAAATCCAAGGGAATAGCGTAATTGGAAGATCATTCAAAGTAATACAAAAAGCAGAAATCGATGTGATAATTCACAACTGGGTGCCACGAAAAGGGAATTTCAAATAATATTATTAAAAGGGAGATAAGATGTACGTAGGAAAAATAATTTTAAACGATTGTCAAGGCTGGGCTGATTTTGGAAGAATATATATATATATATATATATATATATATATATATATATATATATATATATATATATATATAACTACTTAATTTACTCACATAATTTAATATACGAAAGTATAGATTTATGCGTAAACTTTAAGTATTTACTTCAAAATTGCTCAATATATAGGTAGAGCTAGTTAGTAAGTTACAAAATGTATATGGCGATTAAGCTACACTGAATATTCCGCGCATAAGCCTGAAGAGTCCAAGAGTGGATGAAACGCGGAATATTCAGTGTAGCTTAATCGCCATATACATTTTTAATTTACTATATATATATATATATATATATATATATATATATATATATATATATATATATGAAGTAGTAATAGGACGATAACAATATTTTTACCGATAAATTACCGATTCCGTATTAAATTCTCGATTCCGATACAATTACCGATTCACTATTCGATTCTTTATAAATTTCTAAAATTTAAATTATACCGTTGTTATTTTCCCGATTACTATAAAAACACACATTATATATGCATATATTTTCTCAAACGTAAAGGACATTTGTGGGAGGGGGTGATCTATTGATTTCAGTTTTACTGGTCGCTTAAAATCAATAAATATTTATTATTTTATCATTACTACCAGCATTTGAAATTTTGCTTTAAACAAAATCAAATAAAAAGTCAATTAAAAGAATCGTATTTGGCATAAAAATTAGGAGCAAATTATTCTGATTCCGAAACGGATTCCGATACCATCAAAAGTTCCGATTTTTCCGAACCCCGAGTCCCATTCTGACTCCCAACACACACACATACGCACACATACACACACAAATATATATATATATATATATATGTGTGTGTGTGTGTGTGGGTGTGGGTGTGTGTGTGTGTGTGTGTGTGGGTGTGGGTGAGTGTGTGTACAAATTTTTTTTGAAAGTCAAAGAGATTTTAACTTTTATATAACTTGTTTATTTCATTTGGTATTTCTTCATTACAACCGTTAATGGGATGAAAATTTTATTTTCAATGTTTTCATAGACATTTCTTTCTCATCAACTCGTCAGATGTGATTTCCACCCGATGTTACCAACAAAAAGTTAATTTTGTACATGATAAACCTGGTGTGTTTGTTTAGAGAAAAGAAATCCCATCCCCACGTTGTTACAGATAACCCTTTTTGCGTACCGTGCAAACCAAAATTATTGGTATATATATATATATATATATATATATATATATATATATATATATATATATATATATATATATATATATATGTGAGTGTGTGTGTGTGTGTGTGTGTGTGTGTTACCGTATGTGTACGAAATTATAGGAGTGTATATTTTGGGTCGTTCATCGAATGTTTTTTTTAATTTTGGATAATTCCAGGAATTTTGCAGTTTTTCTTTCAATGTTCTCACCTGGAAAAGTAAACATGACTAGCTAAGTTCCAACAAACAAGGCTACTATTATAATTGCAAGAAGATGTCTAAAGAGGTGGCAAGTAACAAGTTAAAAGTTTGGTATAGATATTGTTGCGTTATCTATATTCAAACCGACGCTGGCTTATTGCTTATGAAGAGATTAATGGAGTTGACGCCGTCGAGTTGACAGGCAAGAACAGCGGCCATGTCGACCGGAAATAAACCCACTTAACATGGCAGAGTGACGAAAGAGAATAATCGAAACAGTTGAAAATGGCGTTCGAAAAATCAACGTAATCGCAGTTTTCTTACTTGCTAGTTTTATTTCTTTTCATAAAACTGGTTTCAAAATGAGGAGAAAAAAATAGGCGATAACGAGGCAGCGATTTTAAGAAGAGTACGAGAAGAAGAAGGAGAAGAAGAAGGAAGAAGAAAAAGCGTAGTAAATTCTATTTAAAAAAAAAAGTCTAACGCATTGTACAATGAGTGTTTCTGTATAAAGTTGAGAAAAAAAAAGTGTGATTGATTACGTTGGTAAAATGGCTGCCATTGTATGCTGGAGAGGTGCTTAACGCAAGAAACGACGGGAGATTATGATAAAGTGAATCACAATAAAAAATCATAAATACAAATGAAACAAATAAAAAAAAATAAAACGCTATTCTTAAATTGCGTCTATTCGATCTGTGCGTATAATACTGCAAATTATATTTCAGCTTACATAAAAAATGTCAATCCACCACAGAACTTGGCCTTCGGGACAAGGTCAAAGTGTAGTATCTGTTCTTCAGATGCTGCACTTCTATTTCTTGTTCTCTTTCAGTGGAGGAGAAATCCTTCACGACTGAGACAATTTTTATTTTTGTACTTTTTCTCCACGTTAAAAAACGACCCTGGTGTCTACCTCTGTCCTGTGGGGAGGCATAGTAAATAGGTACATAAAAAATGTCAAACCATAAATATATATATATATATATATATATATATGTGTGTGTGTGTGTGTGTGTGTGTGTGTGTGTGTGTGTGTGTGACTACCACGACGCCTGGCGTAACCCAGTCGTAAAATAAGCTTAAATATATTTTAATGCATGTGGATTTCATGTTTTTTTTTTATTATGCAGCTCATTCTCTATTGATTATTTTATTGTTATTAATTTCAAAATTAAGTACGCTACTAATTTCAAAAATAAAAAAATGACCTGTAGTTGGATCAGCTAGAATCGAAATAAAAACATTTAGTTCACGAGCGGTAATTGCAACTATCTGAACCAAAGAAACCTGCATATCAAAACTTCCCAAATTACCGAGCTTAAATATATAAATGTATATTTTAGCATACGAAAACTATAACCTACTTAATCGACTTATTCCTGTCATGTTTCATTTTTTTCCATTTTGATCAATTACCATTTATTATTAAGGCTAAAGCCTAATTTGTTTCACGGATCCGAAACCTCATGTATCAAGTTTCAAGTGTTTTTACACTCTCTGCCATGTAACATGTTTTTTTTTTTTTTTAATCTATCTCTTTCCATTCCAGCGTTTTCCTGCCCTCAACTGTACACGTGCATCTTCCCTGGTTCTTAACTTGTTTTTCTTTCTGTTCGAGTACAGGATGTACTTTTTTTCCTCCTTGCCTTGACGTCAGTGCGTGCACATTTGCTTAAATTGCATATGTGCTAAGACGGCTGCCGCGGTTAATATTTTCACTAGTAAGCTGTCCTGCTGATTTTCCCACACGTGCTATGTTACAGTTGCTTAGAGACAGTTATGCAGGCTCACATTCAAATCTCTCTCTCTCTCTCTCTCTCTCTATATATATATATATATATATATATACACATATACACATATATATATACATATATATATATATATACATATATATACATAAAAGTAAAGTCAATGATGTTCTATGTATTTGCTGACACCCAGAAATGGTTGTTACAGGGCGGCCAAGTTTAACAGCAGGAGGTGAACATATATAGCTAATGAGGTTTAGCTCTATCTGAATATGACCCCCTCCAATATCTTTTACTTGAAATGATGATTAACTTGTGCGACTTGTATTAAAAATCAAACCTTTCATAAAATGTTGAATTGGACACCCACGCACCCCACGTGCACACTTGCATATGTAAGCACGCATGCATGTACACCCGCACACTGCAACATATGCTTCTACATGCACGATATAAATAAAATAAATGGAGTTACAAATAAATATAGAAGCCCGTATAGTTCACAGAAATTCCAAACAAAATAAATCAATCAAATAAAATAAAAATGAAATTAAAAACCAAACAACAATGGTAATATATGGAAGCATAAAAGTTGAATTAAAAGAAATTTACTCATAGGGTGATACTATATTAAATACATGATTGAATATGAATATTTACGGCTTCTTGATTATCGCATACAAAAATCTATTTCTGTTTATTCAGACCTTGCAGGGTGAACATCCAGTGTTTCCATGGGCATGTGGTATCAAATGAATGTTCCCATTCATTTGAAACCGAAGCGTTTAAATTTAACGTAGTCAATCAAAAATAAGAGATAACTTGCAGGAATTGCGTTGCTTTTACAACTCCGAAGATAATTAGACACTAAGTCGTTTTTAACGGTGGGGGGGGAGGAACCAGATCCGCCAAAAAAGGGGGTACTCTGGCAGTATCCAAATAAATAGTAATTACCTCAGTATGAAAGGTTTTTCCCTACATTGACCGGTCCTGGATATGACCTTAAACTATATCCAGTGGTGAGGCCCCAGCTTGTGGGCTGTGGGGAGTTTGGAGCCACCCTTTAATTAACATTGATCCCAGGTCCACTCTGACCCAGAGTGGTAGTACCTGTTAGGGTTTCAACTATGGGTTAAATAGAAACCGACTTGAAAACAACAAATATATTCTATTAAAAAAATGTTCTTCAAAATCTTTGGATTCGGCATTAAATAACCCGAAAACGGTTGATATGCCGTAAAACAAAAACAACCAACCAACCTACATTGACCAAGGACCAATTACAGAATTGATACTAAACGGCCCTTATGCCAGCCGTTTGCCTTCGAATAATTTCGCTTTATACGAAAAAGAAAAAAACGGAGACGACGCCACGGTGGGAATTTTGTTTAACTCGATCAAAAAAATAAAAATAACAAATAAAAAGAGACGATGTCCGTTTGAGAAGCTGTGATATTACGATCTGCGGAGTATGCGAGAGAAGCCCGATGGACAAAACCTTTCGTGGGCATACACAAACGCTCGGCCCCATTTTGTCCTTTATATAACAGATATTATAGTCTCAATAAATACTTACAGTTACAATAATAAAGTATTAGGATTTAGTTTTGAAAAAAAAATAATAAGGTTGACATATTTACGTAAAATACGCAAGTAAGAAAGATATTGGTTTTTATATATACATGAGTACACAAGTCAGTTGAGGAGTCAGTATACCGGAAGTCGTCATTCTTCGGTCTACCGGACAATAGCGAACGACAAAGTGAGATGTAGAAACCAAAAGTGAAGCGTTGGCAAACTTAAAGGAAACCTATTATTTGGCGTTTTGAATTCGTAGAGAAGTATCTAAGCTAACAGAACCAGAAATAGGGGGCAACGATACAGCAATGTAAGTTCCCATTTTTCTGTGCGCTACGAACCTATAAAAGTCATTACTGCGAAACCGCGTAATGAGATTGGAATCAGCAGTCGATTATAAAAATTTGTGCCACACTCATCTTTTTATTGTGTATTACAGAACTGTATTCTTCATCTTAAAATAAATGTTTCCCGTTAACCGGTATATGAATTATACCTGCAGATCCTCTGGCTATTAATTTCAATGTGTTGAACACACACGGAGACAATGACAAATGAAAACATCTAGCTACATACACACACTAACACATACTACTACAAACAATATCACAATTTCATGGACTCGTTTGCACATACATTTTCATTTTCGACACGAACACAGTTATGCGATATAGTAATTATGTATGGATAGCTTATATAAGAGATTTATATTGCGTAGCCTGTAAAAGCTATAGAGCATTATTATATGCTATGATGACCATATATGCTTGGATCCAAAATTCCTAAACCTAATATAGTCAATCTAAACAATTATATTCATATATAACATATTTAAAAGTATATTAAAATAAGTAAATAGCAATAATTATATATATATATATATATATATATATATATATATATATATATATATATATATATATATATATATATATATATATATATATATATATACTAGCCAAAGTATCAAAACCAAAGCAAAATATGACGGGGGTATCAAGACCAAAGCTAGATATGATGAAAGTAAAAATAAAATAGATAAACCCCATAATTTATTATACCATACATGTTCACACTGAAACACTTATCACAGTATTTTGTGGATCTATATTAAAAAAAAACCTTGTTAACCTTTGTGACATATTTCCATTCTATCGAGGTCAGGTGCGAACGAACACCCCATAATTTTATTATACCATGTTTCTTCAAAATGAAACATAATTATCAAAGTATACTTATGCAGATAGATATGAAAAGTCTTTATAAAAGTTTGTGCCTATTTCTATTCTATGGAGGCTAGGCGCGAACGCAGACCCTACAATTTTATTATACCATCCCTATTTAAGTTAAGAATACTTTGATGAGTATGTTTTATGTACATCTATATGAAAACACTTGTAAAAGTTTTTTTTTTTAATTTTAAATTTTTTAATTTCCATACTTTGTGGACCAGGCGCAGACCCCACAATTTGAATTAACCACCGTTTAACCAGATCAAACATACCTATTCCTGTGTCTCGATACATCGTCTATCATTATATGTAATCAGTTTTTTTTTTAAATAGTCAACCATATAGGAGCCTATTCGTGACCAGACACACATTAAGCTTTTTATATATATATATATATATATATATATATATATATATATATATATATATATATGAATGACTATAATGCCCGTCATCTTGAGTTGAGCATATTGAGTGATACACGAATTATCATTATCAAATTAAGCGATGGTCTTTGTGTAAACACACCGAGATTAGGTATTTCGGACGATGTCAAAACATCATTAATTCACTGCCTGCACAACAGCAGCCGTTTAGCGTAATAGTTAGGTAACTTGACTGTCGTACGGGTGGTTGGGTTTTGATCCAGTCTTGAGGATGCTGCCTGTCTAGACGCACTAATGAGCTGTGATACAGCGAACCAGTATTGTCTCTGGATGACTATATATCTCTATATATAAATCCGTATTCCTTTCTGTCTATTTGTTTTTTTTTGTTCACAATTTGATAAATATATACAATACGTGTCTTATTTGAATCTCTCATTTTTTTTTTCTATATGTAGTATTATACTTGAAAAAATATACAATTGAGAGTGCACTTTATTTGCATATGCCATTAAGAAAAATTGATTTTACTAAATAGCGGTATCTTTGTAAATGTTTTAGCGAGAAAATTATTTAAAGTATTGTATTTAAAATTGTTATTTAATAAATTTTAAAAAACAATTATATTGATAATATATTTAATCTAATTTATTTGGGAATTAATATTTCAAACAGGGCGAACTTTTTAAAAAAAAATTAAAGAGTTATTTTCCCCTAGATGCTATCCATAAAAGCACAAACGTTCACCAAATATGATTTGGTAATTACATTAAGCTTCTAGCTGGAAAAATAATTCCCTGTAGATAGAAAATGTTTGGCTTTTATCTTTATTTTTTTTAAATATTCATAAAAAACACTTAGGAAACAAATTAAAATATTTAATTTGTTTGTTTTATTTTTGTCGTTTTGTCGTTTTTTCGGGGCGTCGTTTAATACCAACAAATTGAAGATCAATTGCCCCCTCTAAATTCCACAATTTACATTTTTTTCGCGTTAATTTCATCGATTACAAACTTAATTTTCTAATTAAAAGGGTAACTTTATACAACGTGACCAAGCGGCGTTTAACCCCTAAGAATTGAGATCTACTTTTTTTCAGCGTAATACATTTGAACAGCATTTATAAATAATATGAGAGAAGAAATTTGGAAAAAAAAATACCATGTTAGAGTGGGGGGTCACTTTTCTATATAAATTAAACGTAAAATGAGAACCAAGCGTTCAATGAGACATGTAACCTCTAGCATGTTTTTAAGTTTGGCGATTGAGGGGGAAAATAAAATCTTACAAGTACAATTTGTTTCTTTTCTAATAGAGGAGGGAATTGCATTGGAAACATAAAATTACGATAAATTTGATTATATTTTATGAAACCATTCTGTACTTTCACCTAACAATTTAATGAATAAAACAAAGCCCAAAATATGACAAATTCAATTGGGGACGGATTACATTAGAAACATAAAACGACTAATAAAAAGCAAATCGAAAAGCCCCGCTCTAAAAAATGCAAATCGAAAATTTCCTTATTTACAAAAAAAAAAGCCAGTAAAAAAAATGTGTAGTTAATCAGCGTAAATTATTTGACAGGCAAAAAACGTATAGAAACTATTTATTTTTATATAAAATATTATTAGACCGAAAGGCTGAAATAAAACAAGAAAATCCATCATTTTTATTTTTTTATCATTTTTTATTAGACTTTATGTGCTCGCCTTACATGTTTAAATTTGGCCTTTTTTAAGTTTGACAGATTGGCCGTTTAAAGGCCAAATATTGCCTTTTTAGAATTGACAAATCGCCTTTTTTAAGGCCAAATTTGGCCTTTTTACACTCTCATTACAAAAAAAAAATATGGCGGCCAAAAACATAGTTTATTGAAAGACCTTAAATAGGCACCCATGCCGAACCTTAGCGGCCTCGAATAATAAATATAAATGATAAAAAATAATAAAAGTGAAATTTCTGTCCGGTTTTATTTAAACCTTTGGATCTACCAATGTGTTTTATATAAAAATACATAGTTTTTTATATTTTTTTGTCTGACAAATAATTTACGCCGCTAAACTACACATTAACCAAAATAAAAAATAAACGCACGATTAATGTATATAAATGTTATTTTTTTAGGTTCACAAAATCGTGAGATTTCTTAGGACAGAGATCCCTTCTGCCGAAATATCTGGTGGAGAGGGTATCAGATACTTCTTTTTGGGGGCGATTACATTTACATGTTTTTATACGTGTGGGGGTATGCACGTTACCCATGATGAAAATGATTAGTATAGCAGGGGTGCTTCAAACCGAACTTCATGTTAACCCAGGCAACGCCGGTACGCTGGCTAGTATATATATATATATATATATATATATATATATATGTATATATATATATATATATATATATATATATATATATATATATATATATATACCATTTCTGTAACGTCTGACGAGGCTGTTGGATCGTAAACATGGTCCAACATTCGAAACTATGTAACCAAACAGATAAAACGGTAATAAAAACAGCACACACACACACACACACACACACGCACACACACACACATATATATATATATATATATATATATATATATATATATATATATATATATATATATATATATATATATACACCATTGACTGAAGATTCCGCAAAAACTGAAACCCTAGTGTTTGCAGGTATTTAATTATCATAATAAATTATTATATATATGTATATATATATATATATATATGTGTGTGTGTGTGTATATATATGTATATATATACATATATATATATATATATATATATATATATATATATATATATATATATATAATCCCTGCTATATATACGATTTTTTTATAAAAATATTCTAAATTAAGCTAAAATAAATACGTACATCTTAATGAATTCACGGACCGTGTACTCTTTTGGACAGGTATTCACTGTATCGCACGTGTGTAAACATACCTCGCATACTGCGGTTATTTTCTGCTGGATGATTTTTGTAACGGACAACTAAACGTCTAAGGCCCCGATTCCATCAAATTAAAATTAAAATTACATATGCATACCCCATATAATTTTTTTTTTATGTATTGATATTTTTATCAAACTATTTTTTGCTATTCATTTAAAAATAAAATACAACTTTGTTGTATATATGTGTGGTAAAATTGCATTCATCTGCAAAACAAAATCTAACTAATTTGCATATTCTTTTTATCAGTCGTTTTAATTAATTCTTTATTAATTTGTTTCGGTTTTCAAATGGGATGATACTCTTTAGTTAACCATTAAGTGTAATTTTATTCATGCAGACATTCGACATGATTTATACTTACGTAATATTTGCTTAAATGTCATAGTAAAAACAAACCTGTTTCTATATGTATTCTTGCATGCGTATATATATTTGTTTAAAAATTTTCCAACCAAACTCTTCGATCAGTTTTTGGCCTACAGACATGACACTGAATATATATAGTAAGCGAACGCATACGAAACTTTATGTTTGGGGTTTAATTGGGGAATATCGGTGACAAATTGAAAATTAAAAAAACTGAAATTTGCTAAGTGAAGCTCGAACGACGGCATTACGAATATGTATGCGCAACGTAATAGCTATTGGTTCATCTTTTATTTTTTACCTTTGCAGTAAACATGCCTTATAAGCTCAGGCATTAATACCAAAGAAAAAGTAAATCGTAAGCTAAGCGTTTTGGTTTCGAATGTTGGTGGTGTCGCACGCATAATTTTTTTTTTATTTTTACTTTTTAAATCATTACTATATATTGGGTCCACTACTAATAAATACGAAATTTGCATTCATGGAAACATCATATTTAAGTGTATTTACACCCGGCCAATTGCAAGCGGCCTGCTATTATCAAATAGAAAAAAGTAAAATTATAATAATTATATAATAATGTTGAATAAGGACTCATTATACATAAATATATGTGGATGCAATAATGATAGAAATATGAAAATAAATAGTAATTGAATATTTAGACATAAAACATAATTATTAGGTTTATTCTAAGCGCTAAGCAAATTCCTTTACCCCGGAAACGAACTGGTGTAATTATCTCTTACAGAAACTTACAGAAACTTACGGAAACGAACTGGTGTAATTATCTCTTACAGAAACTTAATGTTTCTGCATTGAGGTATTTGTTACGTATAAACTAGCAACGAGGACCTGATTCAACAATTATAAAAGAAGGTATTAAACAAAAATATATAAATTTATTAATAACAATGAGAAACCTAACGCACACTAACATATACCTATATACACATTTTAAATATGATCCGTTTTATTGTATAGCTCACTTTTAAATACATTTTTAGACTAGCAACTTACTTTTATTCTATCGAGCAGCGTCTCTACTTATAAACACACACACACAACAATAAAAAAAACTAAAACTGAACACAGTATATATGTGGTTTTATTGGATAGGAAACTTTAGGATACATCGTGTTGGGGAGGATCCATGTTTTTACAAGCTTCTGGCTTGACCTTTACTCCTGATCTAAAATGGAATACATACATCAAATCCGTTGCAAAGGTTGCTGGAGAAATGATGGAGTCCTTCTATCAATCCAGTAGATATCTACCTGCTGAATAAATTCTCTACCTATATAAGAGCCAGGTACGTCCAAGGATGGAGTATTGTTGTCACATCTGCGCAAAGGAAGATATTATCTTGCCTTGACAGTGTTCAGAATAGATTTCTTAGCCTAGTAGGGATGCTCTTTTCTGTTCCCTGCCACCTC
>NC_136509.1:79305433-79307933 GCF_053919585.1 Euprymna scolopes
ATACGCACACACACACACACCCACACACACACACACACACACACATATATATATATATATATATATATATATATATATATATATATATATATATATATATATATATACCTACTTCTACAAGCTTTGCTACATTCGCCTTACAATTGTTTCATCGGTACTTATTAAATAGTACTATTATATCCTGCAAAAAGTGTTCATGTTAAACGATTAAAAAATTCATGTAATTTTATATATAGCTTCAACCCGAAACATTGTTACACCAACATGTTACATAAATAAATACAAATATAAAATTCTGTATTTCCCAACTGAAAACTATTATAGAAAGCTACTGGGAAGCCTTTACATTTTTATTGCACAAATAGCTTCCTTACCATGGCCACAACAGATATAAATCCAAAATTATTTTTCAAAAGAGTCCTAGAGTGGACGAAACGCGGAATATTCAGTGTAGCTTAATCTCCATATACATATACATATACAGATACGTATTGAGCACTTTTGAAGTAAATACTTAAAGTTTACGCCATAAATCTATACTTTCGTATATTAATTTTATGTGAGTACATTACGTAGTTACATATATATATACATATATATATATATATATATATATATATATATATATATATATATATATATATATATATATATACTAGCAAAAGTACCCGTCGTTAACAGTGTTCAAAAACAGCCTACAGAAAATGGACTCTGATAGGTTATGAAAAGGAAGGGTTTTAAAGAGAGAGCTTCGAATGTGGGGGTTTCAAAACCAAAGCAAAATATTATGAAAGTTAAAATAAAATAGATAATCCCCATAATTTATTATACCACACCTGTTCACACTGAAACACTTATCACAATATTCTGTGAATCTATACTAAAAAAACTTGTTAAACTTTGTGACATATTTTCATTCTATGGAAGTGTAGGTGCAACCGACCCATTATTATACAATATTTGTTCAAACTGAAACATAATTATCAAAGTATACTTACGCAGATAGACATAAAAATCATTATTAAAGTGTTTGCCAATTTCTATTCTATGGGGCTAGGCGAGAACGCAGACCCCACAATTTTATTATACCATCCCTATTTAAGTTTAAACATACTTATCAAAGTATTCTTATGTGCATCTATATCAAAAACACTTGTAAACGTTTTGTTTTTTTTACTTTTTATTTCCATACTTTCTGGACCAGGCGCGAACGCAGACCCCACAGTTTTAATGAACCACCGTTCTACCAGATCAAACGTACCATTCCTTTGTCTCGATACATCTTCTTTCATTATATGTAATCAGTTTTTTTTTTTTTAAATAGTCAACCATATAGGAGCCTATTCGTGACCAGACACACACACACACACACACATATACACACACATTCAGCTTTATATTATATATATATATATGTATTTATATATTATATTATATTATATTTAAATTATAATTATTCATTTATAACCAGAGACAATAGTATTCCGTGCCTACGCAATCATTAGTGTACGTAACGATTCCTGTTAATCATAAGATACGAAAAAAGCGAAGAATCAAGCTTCAGTTCCATTTGCTGGCTCCCAAACCATTGGCATCAGGATGAAAAAATGAGGTATAATTAAACGGGGAGTTCATGCGAATACAAGTGAAATCTAAAGTGTTCGCATAAGTTCTAGTTGATTGCCTTAGTAAGTATTTCCCTTACATTTCCGATACTCAAGTAATCATGAAGGTGTATATAATTCAAAATAAATAATACTTATTTATACATAAATTCTCTAGTGTTTTTGCTTAGGCACTCATCAGTGTAGTGTAACACTTTCTGTTAGCTATGAGATTCGAACCCAGCCAAAAAGTCACATTTAGCTCTATCTACTAAACCTCTGTTATATATATATATATATATATATATATATATATATATATATATATATATATATATATATATAATTTGAGGTCGCTTTTTTCCAAAGGTAGGGTACCCAGTGAAATATAACGAGGTTCATACAAGAGTGCTCAATACAGAAGTAGAGCAGGTTACATTTGTCTTTACATAAGTATTAGTTTGTTGCTACACAGTCATGAGCATGTTTTAATCTACTAGTATTCCGTTTCGAAAATAAGGGTTGTAGCATGATGAGGTCTCTAGTTAGTAAATACTAGTAGACCGAAACATTCTCATAACTGTGTAGCAAACAATTACTGCTTATGTAAAGACAAATGTATATATATATATATATATATATATATATATATATATATATATATATATATATATATATATATAAGAAAATAGTTGCACACTATTGGAAGACACTTATTTTGAATATAAATTTGGAAATTTTGAACACTTTAAGTGTCCGGAAAATGATAAAGTGTTGTTGATGTTTTAAGTCCGATATTTCGCCAATAATAGTCTCGTCAGGGTAGTTAGTTAGTCCGTAGTTTTTTTTTCTCTTCATTTTGTTGTTATAGAGGAATAAGTCCTGGAGAAGAGATT
>NC_136509.1:79310433-79340433 GCF_053919585.1 Euprymna scolopes
TGGCTCTTGTGGGCTTCGACGTTGTTTGGCTGTGTAATATTTATATAATCCCTCCGTCGGTTACAGAACAACGGTACACACTTATTCATTAACATTTCAATATTCGGATCTTCTGAGATATATATATATATATATATATATATATATATATATATATCAAAATTCAAAATGGCGTAATGGAAACATATTAAAGGGATATGCAGCTTCTCTTCCAGTTTTCGGATTTTAATCATGTCAAATCACACTTCATTTTCTTTTGACGGATTGATTGTTGCTATTTCTCCTGATCAGTTTAGGGTATAATAGATTTACTGATTGATATAATAATTAAGAGATTGATTTTGCACTACAAAGCAGATACTGTCATCAATAGTAAAGGTCAACTGAATTAAAGAAATAAATTACAAGATGGTCAACATCATGTATTTTGGAATATATTGTTTGTCATTTATTCACTATATTGCTCTGTAATTACATTGAACTTTTGAATAAGGACTGGCGTATATTATAAGAAAATAGACATATATATATATATATATATATATATATATATATATATATATATATATATATATATATATATATATATCGTCTTCGTCAGCGGCGGCGGCGCCAACTCGTGTTCGAGTACCATGCTATGTCTGAATGCACTTTCTGTAAAATTTCAAATGTTTAGATCAGAAAGTTGCTGGTTAATTTAGTAGAGACCACAGAGGTATTTTTTTTTAACTTGATCCCAATTTTTTCTCCTTAACATTTATTGTTTGGGGGTCAAATCAAATTAAAATGTCTTATCGATGTTTAAGTGACCTCACTCTAAAATTTCAAATGTTTAGACCCAAAAAGAAGTTTAGGAGAGTTTTCAAAGGTCAAATCAGTAAAAGGACGGTCCATAAAACATCTAATTATTTGAGACCCTTAGCGCCGCTCTTCGACTTTTAGTTTGAAAGGAGGTAGAGTTTGAAAATATCGAGACAGGCAGATAGACAGACATATAGCTGTTTATATATTCCATTTAATTATTAGAAGAGTACTCCGATTAACAACTTGACGAGATTTCATAATTTAGTAGATGCTATATCTTCATCAGTAAAATTGCTTAACAAAAAAACTGCTTTGAAATGAGCTCCGTGGATAAACACCAGCTCATTAATTTCTTACAGAAAAATAAATAATCTGTTTTTAACTGAAAAATATAATCAGGTGTTTTGTTTGCTTAAATTACAATCGATGTTTCAAATATATCTTTATAGGAGTCTGTGACATATTTCCTTTGTATGGACGCCCAGCACGCACGTAAAACCCACAAAATCATATGCCATCTAAAGAAAGACTAAAAATGTATATTTTAGTTTCACATACGGCCCAAATGACGTCATTTTTTGTTGTATTTATTCATTTTATTACATGGCTTCTTCGGTGATGGGGGGGGTCCTATTAATTTAAAAAAAAAAAGGACAGAAGGTAATATCATGTTACGGAAATTACATTAGCGTTGCTATATATATACCAATTTACAGTTTATAGAATGCTATCAATTTTTTTTCTTTTTGCTTAGTAAATAGGGTCTCCCGATCGAATAATTTATAATCTGTAAACCGGCACACACGTACGTCCGTTAAAGTTTCTACGTTATTAATATAGAGATACGTGAAAAACACGGTAAACTATAGTACAAGATCACATTGCCATATATATTGTAACGCTTTCGAAGACAGAAGAATTCCATCTAAACACTATGCTATACTGATAGTGATTGGAATAATTCTTCAACCCAAGAAAATTTCCTGGATAGGTTTATGCTGGCTTTTTTTATTTAAAAAAAAGTGTTACTTTAAAGAAATGAATCACACCTTAATTCTACGTTTAGCGATTGTACTTACTGAAACTTCACTTTAAAATATATGAAACCTTCTATTAAAATGGTTCTTCTTTTTTATCAATTATCATGTTTATATACAGTTCTTCGCTTTTAGTTTGTTTTAATGTATTCATTTTAAGGTGCGGCGAAAGGGTCATTAATTTGTTCAATAGGAAGGTTTCAATGCTGAATAGAATCGTAAAAATTCGGGAATGTCTTCTTCTTTATAATATCATGTTTTTTTTTTCATCCACTCTACCAGAATACACTTAACTTCCAACGTCAGAGAGTGCAAAAATGTATATAAATTTTTCCCGGGGGTGTTTGTTTAAAATTAATGAAGGGTCTATGACATAACATTAAATTGGCTAAATATTAAAATATCCTCCATCTACACGCACAGACACATGCATACACACATTTAAATATATATATATATATATATATATATATATATATATATATATATATATATATATATAACTTATAATTAGGGCTAGGAGAACAGCATATTCCTTTCGTTCCTTTTATTCCCAAGTATATATCAATTGAGATCTACATGTTTTTATGTACATTAATGTGGTTCTCGGTTGATTGTGTCTAACTGTGTCGGATAATACTCAAGAGTAAAAACAATTAAATATTATGCTGGTGTCATAGTCCTTCTTATAATATATACTATATTCGCAGAGAAAACGCTAACTTTTCTCGGAAAATGAAGCTCTATTCTATTAAGAGGAGGCATTTGTTAAAGAAAATATGGAAATAAAAATAAAAAATGATATTAGAGCCTTATTTCATTGTCATATCATTAATGATAGGGATAATTACAAAAGTGAAAGGAAATGTATATACACATATATATAATACATATGTACATATATATATATAAATTTAAATATATATATATATATATAATATAATATAAAGCAGAATGACTGTGTGTGTCTGGCCACGAATAGGCTCCTATATGGTTGACTATTTAAAAAAAAACTTATTACATATAATGAGAGACGATGTATCGAGACACAGGGATGGGCATGTTTGATCTGACAGAACGCTGGTTAATAAAAATTGTTGGGTCTGCATTCGCGACTGGTCCACAAAGTATGGAAATTAAAATTTTAAAAATTAAAAAAAAAAGTTTACAAGTGTTTTTGATATAGATGTACATAAGAATACCTTGATAAGTATGGTTTAACTTAAATAGGTGGTATAATAAAATTGTAGGGTCTGCGTTCACGCCTGGCCTCCATAGAATGGAAATAGGCACAAACTTTAATAAAGACTTTTCAGATCTATCTGCGTAAGTATACTTTGATAATTATGTTTCAGTTTGAACAAATATGGTATAATAATGGTTCGTTCGCACCTACACTTCCATAGAATGGAAATATGTCACAAAGTTTAACAAGTTTTTTTTTTTTAATATAGATCCACAGAATATTGTGATAAGTGTTTCAGTGTGAACAGTTTTGGTATAATAAATTATGGGGGTTATCTATTTTATTTTTACTCTCACAATATTTTTATTTGTATTTTGATACCCCCAAATTCGAAGCTATCTCCTTACAACCCTTCCTTTTCATAACCTATCATACTTTCATAAATCAGAGTCCATTTTCTGTAGGCTGTTTTTGAACACGGTCAACGGCGGGTACATTTGTTAGTATATATATATATATATATATATATATATATATATATATATATATATATATATATATATATATATATAATTTAAATACCAAAAAAAAAAAACAAGACACGGGCAGTGAAATTATTAAAATTTCCTTAAGGCCTTATCGTCTGACCCTCTAAGAGGAAACGTCAGAATGATAAATTTAAAACTAAGAAACGAATGAGGGAAGAAGGGAATTTGGTTTCAGTTGGAAGAACAGTGAAAAAAAAATTAAAAAAAAAAAATAAAAAATAAAAAATATCTCACTGTTCAGGTGGTTTTAAATCAATAAATATCTCCAACTGATGTTTCAAAATCTTTTGTCTACACACGCTAGGTCAAGAGTTGTTAATGACTAACGCCTCAATGATATTGAGATGATAGTTCGACCTCGCACTGTATAAAACAGAAAACCACCCATCGGAATATTGATCAGAACACCTATTTATACTCATAAGGTGATTACCAATGGCGGACCCATGAGCTTGGGAGTGCCCGGATGTTCTCGAAACCTGGTGTAGTCGAATATCCCGAGGGATATGTTGGGATATTCTCATTTCTAACCTTTGGGATGTTTTGCCAACGTAGTCAGCTCCACACTGACAAACAAATTTATAAACAACAGAATTCTTTTGAATGGTTGGCAAAATATATTTACGAAAAGAAGAGAAAAAGGTTCGAGTTGTGTAAACTACTCTAAGCATAGTAGCTGGAAAACAACGTTGAGTAGCAGAAGAAATCCTTTTAACAATATGAAGGCCAACAGGATCTAACCATGGTAATTTTAAATAAATGGGACAACGTGATGGACCAATACGTTTACCACTATTAAATGTAGTAATGTTACGTTCAATAGTAGATTTTATTATATTTATGGGATATCCATTGCTAAGAAAAATATTTGTGATTTCACCAAGTTCCGTATCAAGACGGTTTGGTGAACAACTCATAAGTGCACGATGCGTAAGAGCGCTAATGAGGTTTATTTTTCTAGACTGAGGGGCAAAAGAAAACCAATTAAGATAGAGCCCTGTAAATGTAGGTTTTCTATATACAGAGGTCTCAAACGTAGTACCAACTTTAGAAACACGAACGTCGAGGAATGGGAGAGAGCCACAGTCCTCAACCTCCATAGTAAATTGTAACGATGGATGCAGGTTGCAAAGAAGACGAAGAAACTGTTCAGCTTCACTCTGTGAGGGAAAGCATGCAAAAGTATCATCAACGTAGCGTGTATAGAATGCTGGCTTAGTAATTTTGGAAAATAATTCGTTTTCCAAAAATCCAACGAAAATGTTGGCTAGCGAAGGACCAAGAGGGCTACCCATAGATATCCCGTCAATTTGCCGGTACATAATGTTGTTGAAACTAAAGGAGACTGATTTAGTAGCAAGTTCCATCAGTTCAACGAAAATTCGTTCAGGAAAATTGTGGAGATTTTGAGGGGCCACGGTATAGATAGTCAGCACAAATACCAATGGTTTCATCCAAAGGTATATTAGTAAAAAGACTATTAATGTCAAAGGAAGCCAAGAACTCGGTATTTTTAGATAAAGATAATTTTTGTATCTGAGACACGAATTGAAAAGAATCCGAGATACAATGGACCGAATAAAAAGAAAGCACAGGTTTAAGAAGATCAACCAACCATTTCCCAAGTTCGTGTTGTGCAGAACCCAACATAGATAAAATGGGTCGCAGAGGAATGTTAGGTTTATGAACCTTGGGTAAACCGTACATTCTAGGCCTTTGAGAGCCAATGGGTCGGATTCTATCATAAGTCTCCTTAGAAATAAACCCTCTTTTATGAAGTTGAAGAAATCTTTTCTGGATTTTTATTTCCATACGAAAAGTGTCATCATGGCTTAAATCACCCAACCGGAGAAATTTATTTTTATCGTCCAAGATTTGTAACATTTTGGAGATATAATCCGTTTTGTTAAGTATAACAACGCCCGATCCTTTATTTATAAATTTTTTCTCATGTTTTTCTTCTTTTTCCTTTTCTCTTTCTTTTTCCTCTCTTTCTCTTTTTGCTTTCTTATTTCCTTATTTCCTTTCTTCGCTTATTGTATTAATTGTTCTTTTTTTTAAATAAGTTCTTACGTGAATCTTTATAGGCACAGTTTAGACATTGTTTAATGACATCACTAGCTTGAGCGGGTTTCACCTCAGTAACATAACGTACTTGGGGGTTTAAAGAAATATTTTTATATTACAAATGTGACTATTTGTTTTTTACAGGAAATACTTTTACATATCAAGCCAACATAGACATATTTACTGGAAGAGAATCAATTAAAATGCCGGACCCCCTTCAGAAAATAGTATTTAATAAATGAGTACTCAAGTGTATTATGGAGCAGGCTGAAAAAAAAAGAAATATTATTTCTTTTATTGTCCCAGTCTTTACATTGGTAGGAACCTTACAATTCAAAAAGGAATACCTACCGGTATTCGTATTACTTTGATTCATCGAAATACGGTTCTCATTTTGAGTGTCATTTTCATAATGTTTCGGGCGATGTAACCTTTGACCTTCTTCAGGTTTCTCTTGTCAAACTCGGGAATATTTCTGTCAAGCAAAAGAAATATGTAGTAACAGCAAGACAACTCGAGGAGATGGACAGTATAAGAGAAACCCTACTTGAAAAAAACTATTCAGAGAGCATTACATCAGCTTTAAGAAATTTGGACCAGACACCATAGGTCACTACTTAGAAACTCACAACTAAAAATATGCTACACAGATGACATCAGGACAGTATTCAGATGACATTAAATTTTTCGGAAAGATCGTGTGCGATTCAAGCCTCTACAATAAAAATATGACTGTGTATATAAGATTTCATGTAAATGCGGAAAACTATACAAAAGTGAAAGTTGGTCACAAAATGAAGGTTAAAAAACATCAAAAAGCTTACTAAGTGCACAGATTGGTCAATCGAGTATTGCTATGTCTGAAGGCAATAAAAACATCTGCTATTATAGGATGAAGCAAAACTTATAGACCGATAAAAAGGCGGAGAGTAAGACGAGTCAAATAGCAGCACATATCCTGGAAGATATTCAATTAAAAGTAAACATGGTATAGACTTTAACACGATAACAGTTAATTATTAATAACTGAGCATATATGCAGCAATAAGTAAACAATAATATATACAGTAATAATTAGCAACATATAATAATAATCAATAATAAATAGTGATATTTACTACTTGAAATAAAATATCTTTAAGGCACTCAAAATATGTACTAGAATGTTGTGCAATTTGTGCAATGACCCGTGACACAGTGATTAGAGTACTTGGAAAAGCAATTGTAAAAAGGGCTATTCTCCTACAGGTTGAAGTTTCGATTCTCAGTATGGGCGACAAAAAATACAATTGCGGATTACTTAGGACTCCTATCCAGTCATGGCTGACAGAATAATAGTAGGTGATCCCATAAAGTAAATAAAGAATCCTTTTCGAAATTCCGTCTAAATTCTCATGTTCAAGAGTAACATTCCTGAGTGCGACAAGATACGCATTACATCAACCGAAACGTCTTGAAAATGGCACTTAAATAACAACAGTAGCCGATGAATCCAAATAATACGAATATCCTATTCTAAAATTTCAGAAATGCATTATCTACTGTATATACTTTCATTTTACTTAAAACATCATATGTCAAATATAGCACGGTCTGTAATATGCCTACGTACGACAGGCATGCGGCGATATAACATTTACGATCACGGCCTCCATTTTCTGACACACACGTACGATAATGCACTAGACAATCATAAGCATTTTTTGTTTTAAGAGAGGGGACTTCACACTAACTCTTCTAGCTTTGGGTCATATTACCACCGCGTAATACCCGTACACGGGCCCTGCTAGTTACTCAATAAGCATATATATGAATCTAATAAAATATATTGTAATAGATTATGTTAACTTTTGGCTATGACCAAAGTTCAAGTGACGCACTTAATCTGTGGTAATTTATTTATTTCTAGATTGGTACAAGTTTTATTTGTGCTCCGAAAAAAGAGAGGAGCTAAATTTTATTCATGTTAAAAACCGACAATTTAGCTAAGTGTGGCCTCGTGTGGAAATAAGTAAAAAAAAAAAAAGAAAACCACTATTAGTATTTGAGTTCAAACCTTACTTTCTTAAATCTGTTATCAATATGTCAATCTGAAAAAGTCTTTAGATCTATCACTTAAGGCGGCCTAAATAGAGCACTGATTTGATAGCTGGAGAGCTACCGCCCCAGGCATTATTTTTCTACCTTGTAAGAATTCTAAATCGGGCATGCCATCTAGTGAGGCATTTTCTCATTTTAGCTCAACAATCGCTTTCTCACATGTGGGAAATTTCTAGTATCTCCGTTCTGTTGTTTGTTTTGATGGAATATGGTCGACTGAGTTTCAATCTATGGTGACGTCTCTCAAACATTTCAATTGAAAACTATTACCTCTTCACAAAACAGTATTTAATAAATGAGTAATTTCCTTTTTCTAAACACTGCACCTTATTTTGTGCATTTAAAATAAAAACGGAACTTCAATAAATAGTGCTTCATTCTCAGACAATCGGTGAAACATATTACGAGGTGACAAGTGCCATACTGACTACGAGATTGTCGTCTTCATATTCAATGTAAGCGTATACTTGTAGAAACGGCACCGACTCCAGTTCAGTAAATAACCCACAGCATTTCCATTATGTTCAATTCTTTTTTCAGCTGCAAACCAACTAATGCCTTAGAAAACTACTCATCCGTTACAGTAGCCTATATCTCTACAACGCCACCATTCGCGCATGCATGCCGTATTGTTGCAACTAAATGCGCAATACATCAAGCAGTAGCCTTTCTTCTGTACATGGTCAAAACGAGTCTCAAATTTAATAGCTCCTGCACTACCAACCAAGCACCAACATCTGTCCCATCATAGCAATTTTGCATCGCTGTGCTGGTTTGTGCAAGCACTTATCTTAAATTTGTTTCGATAAACTCGTCGACGCTCCCTCAACGTATATACCCCAGAATAACTCGACACGCAGCGAAATCCTATGTTCCTTGCTGTCCCCATATACCATGGAGACTTCTACTCTTGAAGTTACTTCGTTTGAACTGTTAGACTTTGGAATTATTGCTCTCGGTCATGTTTTCCCCTGTACTTCGGTGCAGAAATCTGAATGTAATGTGAACATATATTTGGCTGATCAACTCTCTATTTAGTGGGTATAATCTCTAATGCTCTGAAGCTTTTTAAGTCTAACCGGTAATATGATGTTTTTCGTTTAATATATTTTTGAAAATCCATCTAATAACTATTAATCTCATTAATCCTCATTCTCCACTTTACGTTTGTAATTCGGGGCTCATTAGTATAGCCAGGGCAATAGACTATTCTTATCATTGTTTTGACTCTCGAGTATATATCTGACACAGTTAGACACAGTTAATCAATCAAGAACCACATCAGTCTATCTAAAAAATGTATAAGATATTAACTAATACATACACAGTAATCAAAATAATGAAAATAATAATCTCTTGTCATAGACCTACTCATTAGTATATTGAGAGGTGACTCTAGTCTACTGGTTAATGACAGAACATGACAGGATGGCTTTCTACGTTCGAATCCAGTTCGTCTTACAAAAATAAATTTCACTTAGGATGTTGACAGCCTTTTTCTCGTCTCTCGCAAAAGACCCTGTTGTTCTTCTAGAAAGAATTCTGACTAGACAAATATCGAGTAAACCAATGCCAGCAGTAGAATTTCTTGGATTCATACGAGATGATGATGATGATGATGATAAGTATGTTAAAAGAAATCCATTGATACTAGTGATGGGACGATTCTAATATTTTTCCTATTCCGATACAATTACCGATTCCGATAAAATTATCGATTTCGATTTCGATTTCGATTCTTTATAAATCTCCTTATTTTTTATATATATATATATATATATATATATATATATATATATATATATATATATATATATGCGTGTGTGGGTGGGTGCGTGTGTGTATGTGTTTTACATAGGAGTCACCACTTATCAAGGCCCGAAGGTCAGTCGAGGATAAGGGTTAACGAGTGTACAGTATAAAAATCATAGTAAGCGTTAGTAGTGGAAATTCCGTAAATTTGTAACATTAAGTGGAACGGCTCATCAAGAAATTATTTACATTGGACTTGAAGGTGGCCACATTTTAGTCAACGGGAAAACAGGCAAACAGAAGAGACAGTTCCACAAGCGTGCAGTTCTAAGAAAGAAACTTTGTTCATGGAATCTACGTTTAAGTGTAGGCACAGATAAAGAGAAGGGGAAATTATTAGAAATGTTTTCAGCTTGACGAGTGTTTCTTGTGAAAGTTTGTAGAGTTATTATTTTTGTTGATTATCGTTAGAAGCCATTTTAAATGTGCGAGTATTTTCTAAAACGTAAACATGCACTTATGTGGAATGTGATCTTTAGTTTTAAATAAATATTTATTATTTTAACATTACTAGCAACAAGAGGATATTTTGTTTTAAACAAAATTAAATAAAAAAGACAACTAAAACCTTCGTTTTCTGCATCGGAAACAAAACATACCTGTTTCGTTTTCTAATACCGATTCCGATACATCAAGTCGTATCAATTTCTTCCAATCCCCGATTCTGATCAATCGTCCCAACACTAATTTATACTGGATAATGGCGGATATCCGGCTGTATATAAGAATGATATTTCTTAGGAACCTTTTCTCAAATTTTAACTATATTTTACGCCGAAATAAATTGCTAAAAACCGTGCGGACATCTGTATAAAAATTAAGTCAAAACCGCGTTTATTTTTTCTTTTCGTTTTTATATTTCAAGAATGTATTCACCGATCGATAATGATCGCCTTCGGTTGTTTTCTACGCGATGCATGAGCGCATTGTAGCCCGATTTCCTTAAATACTATAAAGACCGCCTTCTTTCAATGAAAAGAAGAGAAAAAAAGTATTTTTCTTGTAAACGTTAAACATAGAGTCGCCACTGTGTCCCTTCTTAAACGATTTTCCAATCTGGATGAATGATTCACAAATATAATTTCCGCGTCTATTACTCCACGATACGGGAATTCAATAAGTTCAAATCATTTGCAGTTATTTACAATAAATAAAACGTACGTTTCATTCAATTTCTTTGTAATTTTCTACAATCGTTTGCCCCATCTATTTCTCTCTCTCTCTCCCTTGTTTTCCGCATCCTCCGAGGTTGTTTCTCTCTCTCTCTCTCTCTCTCTTGCTCTCCCTCTCGATATTTCAGTTTCTACATTACAACCAAACTATATATCATTTAATACATATTTATTATGCTCTTTCACGATTGTTCAGTGGTTAATGACATGGACTAACGACCACGGTGTCCCAAGCTCGAATTCAGTTCGTTCCACAAAAAAGAATCTTTCATTTCGGATTTTTGCAACCTTCACGTGGTCCCTCCCTTAAGTACCTAACATTTTTGTAGAACACCGGCTGTCTAAAATATCGGTCATACTAATAATAGAACATTCGAGGCTTTATAATATGATGAAGATTTCCCTGTCTCTCAATCGACCAAATGATCGACTACTTCTTTATCTTCCGTCACACCTTCCTTCTTCCTTCTCTGTCTACTACTTACAGATTCACCGATTTATAGCATTCCTAGCAGGCCGCCTGACAATGATTGAATAAAGTACAGGTCGCAGTGACACGAATGAGAAATAAAAAGGTGTTGTGTAAGTTTTGTTGCGGTCAAATATGTCAGAATATTCGTGTTGAACGTAAACTTGAATAAAGCTAAGGCGATATCTAATATAAGGTTTCTATTCAATGGCTCTTCTCTTGTGAAAGTCCCATGTCTTTACAAGCTTCTAGGACCGAACGTAACTTCAGATCTCACATGGAACACACACATGAAATCTGTTGCCAAGATCGATGGAAAAATAGTTGGATCACTCTACCGCTCCGATAGGTAATTCACTACTGGTGAATTTTTCTACCTCTGTAAGTACGTATGTACGCACTATTATTGAGTATTATTTCAACATATGGGCAGTAGCTGTTCACCTTGATATAGTTCATAATCGGCTTTGAATTTAGTAGGTAATGCCCTTTTCTTTTCCCTAAAACCTCTTTTCCAGAGAAGAGATATTGCACAGCCTGTCTCTGGTATATCCTTAATTTCATGGCAAGTGCTCGACTGAACTCCAATCTATTATTCCTATTGTCAAACCTTCACAAAAAAAACATACTAATAGCTACAACTACTGTATACGATTCCGCCCACCTGTGCTTAAATTCTGATTTAAATTGTGCTTAAATTGTGATTTCAATTGTGATTTCAATTGTGATTTCAATTGTGAATTAAATTGTGATGTAAATTAAATTGTTATTTAAATGGTAATTTCCCCCATCTGTGTGTAAATTAAAACGCAGATTCCACAAAGAAAGTTTCTTTCTCACAAAGGGTCGTCCATGGAACACTGTTCCGCTGGTATTATTCCTAGTTGAATATAACATTGTAATCTTTAAATCCAATGAAAATTCTCATAAATAAACAATTTATTTCCAATTTATACCAATATCCATTACTACATTACAACCTCACAGTCTTTAACCTTATCCTCGATTGATATTCAGAAGAGAAGTCAAGCGACATAATCCATGGCATCACATGTATACATGTTGACAAAGAAAGTAAGATTTCATCCAGTCTGGCTACAGAGAGTACACGGACCAGATCATTTATAATTGAATTGAAGCCTTTGATGATTTTCAAAACCGAGATGCCTTCTTCCTATCACTCTTCGACATCTCTACCAATTTAATAGTAAATAAAATAGTAAATAAATCTGTCTACAGGATACTAGTACATCTCTCTAATATATATATATATATATATATATATATATATATATATATATATATATATATTAGCGGGGATACCCGGTGTTGCACGTGTATTTGGAGGTGTAAAAGAAAAAAATGTAAATCTCTCGTTTATATATATATATATATATATATATATATATATATATATATATATATATATATATATCATTAGTTTTTTTTAAAAGAAATCCAACAAAGTGTTCAATTAAAATGAAAATCCGAAATATAAGAACGTATTTATGTTTTTGTACAGAAAGTTGTTACATGAGACAATTCATTGATACCGTCGGTTTCAAGCCCGATAATTAGGACCGCTTAAGATATCCTTATCAAGCTCTCTTCAAATATTGGCTGAAGAGAGCTTGATAAGGATATCTAAAACGGTCCTAATTATCGGGCGTGTAACCGACGGTACCAATGACTTGTCTCATGTAACAACTTTCTGCACACACACAATATATATATATATATATGTATATATATATATATATATTTATATTTATATATATATATATATTATATATGTAACTCTTTCAATGAAGCCCTTATTCTCTTGCGGCCCTGTCGGTGGGGCATTAGAATACGTTGACTGCCCCCCTGCAGAGGGTAAAAGCCCCTCAATGGGGGTCCTGGATATGACCTTAAACTATATCCAGTGGTGAGACCCCAGCTGGTGGGCTTTGGGGAGTGTGGAGCCACCCTTTAATTACCATTGATTCCAGGTCTACTCTGATCTTGAATGGTAGTACCTGTTAGGGTCCCAACTATGGGTTAAATAGAAACTGGCATGAAAACAACAAATATATTCCATTAAAAATGTTTTTCTTCAAAATCTTTGGATTCGGCATTAAATAACCCGAAAAGGGTTGATATGCCGTAAAACAAAAACAACCAACCAACCCTTATTCTCTTGTTGTGCACACTTTAAAAAGTTGTATTTATCTAGCTCTCCTGAGGAATCAGCTCGAGCATGCGAGCCTGCAAAACATAGAAACTCAATAATAATTAGACGCAAGTGCAACGATAGCAATGACAAAAATAGAAATAAAACAAAGAAAAGTGGGAATCAGAAAAGTGGATGTCCCACGTACAATAAAACGTTATATCTTCATGTGCGTAGAAAAATCCTAATGGAAATTTCTTAGTATCGTATAAAAGTCTAAGTCCTTACCATAGGACGTCTCTCACACAAAAGGTTCAGCTGACTGTAATTCCTTTTCTTAATTGTGTTCTTATGTATAGAGCCATTATTTTTTACACGCGCGTGTTCGTAAGGCTTTTTCTTGTGTTTTACTTTTGCTTTATAGCTTAATGTGAGTTTTAAAATTAATTTTATTTTATTTTTGTTTTCCTCGTTTATGGTCATACCAAAAAATCCCTTCCTCTGTATATACTTTCTTGTTTTATTCCTATATTAAACACCGACACACCTACACACACATATATATATATATGAGAATGGGGGTGTGCATGTGCATATATATATATATATATATATATATATATATATATATATATATATATAGTCATCCACATACAGTACTGTTTCGCTGTTTCACAGCTCATCAGTGCGGCTAGACAGGCAACTACCTCAAGCATATATATATATATATATATTACATTTTCACCCCAAACAAGCCACATTGACACTTTGATGTAGGGGGCTAGTATCAGGGACATAAGCTACTGGGATACTACATAGGGAGTTGAGATGTCGGTTCACGTTAATCTTGAACTTCTGCATGTTAGTACAGTTGGCGAAGCAGGGACCCGGAAGGAATTCCAATGTCCAGCTGTTCTCGGGAAGAAACTACTGGAATAGAAGTATCTCTTACATCTAGGGATCTCTACTGTGAAGGGTGGGATTTAGCTGCTTGTCGGGTTTGTCGGGGTTATTTACGTCGATGGGGTACAAGTGCTTGGAGTTTGTCGGAGCATTCACCGTTAAAGTACTTGTAGAACAGGCAGGGGATGCAACATTTCGTTGATGGGACAGAGGTGGAAGGTTAGATAACATTTCAGGACCTATCAGGTTGGCGACACTCTTTTGAATCTTGACTAGGAGCTAGAGTAGTAGCAGATGCACCAGCCAAACATTACAACAATACTCCATACATGGACAAATGGGGGCCTTATAGAAGTACAGGATACGTTCGGATGTTAGCAGCGTTCTAGCACGGTAGAGAGAACCTACCTTTTTCGCAGCGGTCCTAGCAATGCTCTCAATATAATTGTTACAACTCAGGTTTCCTGTAATTTCAGATAAAGAGTTTTGGCCATTGCTATTGTTGATTATAATTATTGAAGGAAACTTGTAAATATTGAAGGAAACAAGTTTCGTATTGGCAGCATTCAATGCGACCATACATTTTTCTCCCCATTCCTCTACAGATTGGAGGTTATATATAAATAACTCCTCAAAGTGATTAATGGACGTGAATTTCTGTCATTTCTGTAGATATATGTTCATTTGTCTTCCTGTCGTGTCTGTTATAGAGAGTGGTGTCATCAGTATATATACCCATCTCACAGATAATTTTGCACGGAAGTCATTTATGATTATTAGGAATAATACAGGTCCAAGGGTAGACCCTTGAGACGATCCCTCATTTATATCATATTGTTTAGATGTACGACCGTCGAGGACAACTTGGATTTTTCTTTTATCTAAGAAGGATTGAATTATGTTAAGTATTCGTACAGCGATATTGTATGATCTGATTTTCATGAGAAGACATTCATGCCATACTCTGTCAAATGCCTTATATGTATCGAGACCTTCCGCTCTACCCTCCCCTGCTTTGCCCAATGAATGCTATATACGTTCAAAAATTACAGTTAGGATGTCTGCTGTGGAACGGGCTTGCCTAAATCCATATTGTTAATCGGCCAGAAGTTTATCATTTATAAGGTCATATTCTAGAACACGGTTAATTACGGACTCAAATATTTTGGCAAAAAGTGGGAGTAGGCTAATGGGGCGATAATTTACTGGGTCAATTCTTTCGCCAGAATTCTTGAAAATTGGTACCACAGAAGCAGTTTTCCAGCAGCGAGGAAGAAAGATTCATTAAGGCATTTGTTTAAAGTTTGGGGAGAATTGGAGCTACACATCCGGGATGAGATTAGGTTAACATGCTTTTGAAGTGTCAAGATTTTTTATGATAACACGCACCTGAGAAGGGGTGATTTTCAGATATTTAGTGTGGCGTCTGTCCACGAAGGAAAGTCAGAGAGGGGGTGGTTAGCAGGGTCCAGTGTGGAGTCGGAGACAAACCAACGGGAAGCATGTTACTGAGCGAATTCGTAAAGGTTATATATCTACTGAAAAAGTACACTCCTCAAAGTGGGCATTGTTATTTCATAGTTACTGGAAGAGGGGTGAGTAAACGTTCATGTAGTGGACACAGCTATATTTGCAACCGGTTTTGTTTGAAAGGAGTTAATATATGGTTCAATATTTTCCTTAAATTTTATAAATAAAAATGTATGTATGTATGCATATATATATATATATATATATATATATATATATATATATATATATATATATATATATATATAGATGTATATATATATATATATATATATATATATATATATATATAGGAACGCTCTAAATAAACAAAGCATTATATATAACTTTTCATGATGAAATTGTACCAATATATATATATATATATATGTGTGTGTGTGTGTGTGTGTAATGTGACCCCGCAAGAACGGTTCCCAACTCTAATTAGGCCCCGTTTCTTAGTGTTTTGTCCAAATGAAATGAAACTTTGGTCATAACTAGTTTATTATATTCTAAACATCATATCAAAAGACTAGGGTGTTTGGCCTTTTTTACTAAGTTCTACAGTATATGGTCTAGATAGCCTCTATTTAGCGTTTGTTTTTTGTTTTTTTGGTCACCCTGTATATATATATATATATATATATATATATATATATATACATATATATATATGCATATATATACATATATATATATATATACATATATATATACATATATATACATATATATACATATATATATATATATATATATTGGTACAATTTCATCATAAAGAGTCATATATAATGCTTTATTTATTTAGTATTTAGCCACACAATCGTAAAAATAGCAAAAAATCTAAAGACGTCTTGTATGGCTTATACATCTTCATGTGCCAGTTTCTCCTTTCATAAAATCGATTATTTTATTTTCTAGAGAAACATAAATGTTTCTTACTAATGATCACAATACTTGCATTATCAATGTTCCCAAGAATTTGTCTTTTGTTTATGTGTCTTCGTTTTCCCTCAAACCTCTGGTGTACGTGTCAAGATTTATGTCAGTTAACGACTGACAAGACATCACAGTATTCCTGTGTCGACCATTTTGATCTTGTTGTAAACGCGAGCGCCTTCTCACTAGAAATTCTTCTGTTGAAATATAAAAGAGACTTTTGATCGATACGAAGTACCGTGTCATTTCATCACTTACGATAAAAATCAATTATACACACACAAACATGAACACACATCCACATACACACCCACCAACCCACACACACACAGACACACACACATATATATATATATATATATATATATATATATATATATATATATATATATATATATATATATATAATAAGTTAACTGTATTGGAGAGAGAAAACTCGTGAATTCAATTAAAACGAAGTTATTTCGAGTGCCCAAAAGAAAAGAGAAAAATATAATGTTTTTATTTATATAGAGAAATATTACATAGTCGCCACACTAAACTGACTAACGGTCTGAAACATTACCATGTTCTGTGTAGCGACTATCTAATAATTGTATATATAAATTACACACACACACACACACACACACACACACACACACATATATATATATATATATATATATATATATATTTAAATAAATGCTTAGAGGTACAGAATTTATATTCTAATATAATGGGCGGAAGTCTCTCGAGAGCTCTTTCAGCTGTCATCTCATCAGGAGAAAATCGATAGCGTAAAATAATAATACTCTTAGTCTGTCTCTATTGCCGTGCGGAAACCTTCTTTGTGCCGTCAGAAAGAAACATCTGACGCATTGTTTCTCTTTGAGGAACTTTGAATTTTTTCTCCCGTTTTTTTTTTTCCCCCCTCGTTGGGCCAATATTTTAATCGTTTTTAAACGTTAATAAACTTTTTTTAGTATCCCCGTAGTTTTGGCACATTCAATAGTTCGCCATCAGAACTCTTTACTTTCCACATAGTATTATTATTTTAGGCTATCAATTTTCTCCTGATGAGATGATAGCTGAAAAAGCTCTCGAGAGACTTCCGCGCATTATATTTAAAATATATATTTGTGTATATATATATATATATATATATATATATATATATATATATATATATATATACACACACTTAAGATGGCAAGAACTATGGAACCAGCTCGATCAGTTGGATAAGGAATTCAGCACCCCTGAAAAGTGGCACTCTGACCTTCAAAAATGCCTTAGCATCCCCGTCAACATTCGCTGCTGAGGACGCTTAAATCTTTTGACAATAAACAAACCTTTTCTCATAGAAAGAATGCAAAGCCTGCAAGCATCGATCTTCTAGTTCAGCATCTATCTAGCATTACATAGCAGTCAACAGGGGTCAGGTTATTACAGGAATTGCATAATCACTGTTTATTTTAGGCTGAGGATAAAAATAGATGAGTGCACATATATTTCAGGGAGATCTCTTTCGATAACCAATTTCTTCAATAAATAATTAAAAACAGAAAGTATGTGACTTTATATATATACTAGCTAGATGTCTGGTGTTGTTGGTCGTACAGTACGCTTAAACATGCTATTTTAATTTACGAAGATTGTGCATGTATCAGTATCGAATCAGTCTTCTATTAATTATTAAATTCTATGAGGATTAATTTGTCCGGTGGACTAATTCGCAAAATATAAAAATAAAAATTAAAAAAAAAGTATTATAATGTTTTCCATCCTATTCCCTCTGTATTTATTTTCACTATAGGACCACCTGCTTTTTAGGGTTTAAGACGAATGGCCTTAAAATGTTACGTCTGTTTGATTTCTTAAAACGTAAACGAAGAAATTATTTGCGGCGATTTTAAACAGTGTCTCTACATTTAATGTAAATTGGCATCATTAATGCGTAATAATGAAAATAAAATAGTGAGGTGCTCCTGGGCTTGAACTAGAGAGCATTCGATATGTAGTCGAATGTATACCACTGTGGTATATATACAGATGACAAACATGTTTTTTTTAATAAGTGTTTTTTTTCCAAATTCAATGTGCAGTTTAGAGTAAGGAGATTTATGTTGAACAATACTATCAGAAATAGTGCTTGATGCGATGCGAGACTAGGGACCCAACACGTGGTAGACGGTATCGCAAATGAGACCAAAACAAGGACATCGACTAACATTTTTCCTTGGAAGCAACGACGTTAATTTACAAGCATTTTCTCAAATTAACGTGATCCTCGGTCTGATCAAACATTTTTTATATGTGTCTTCTTTTATTCCTGGCCGTTACGTCACTTCGCACACGACTCGACATATACATAAAGACGCTATAGCACGTCTGCGATCAGTTACCAGTGTTTTATTCCTGATAATCTACCATACATATATGTGTACATAACACAAACACAGAAGTAAATTAGACGGTTACATGGTAAGTCTATCTATTTCTACTTACTATAAGTTAAATTGTCATATTTATGGGAAAGTATAGCGATATGTCCCCTCTCTTAATTGAAAAAAAAACCCGAAGAACTAAGTTAGCAAATGTTATGTATTTTATTCTTGCAGCAACTTGACAGTTTTCCTCGAGTTATTCTCGACTTGATTTAAATGGAATTTGTCTATCCGCATTGCACACATATTCATAATTATCTATGAATCCTCGTGGCTTTCTATGAATGCACTAGTTGTTTTGTTATTCTGTGCTGAATCCACAAATCAGTTATAGTTCCTAGTCTCATTGTATGTATGTTAAGAAAAGATGGCCGCCAGTGTTTCTATCTGGGAATAAGCGGTGGACATCTTTCACCAATGCATAAACAAGGTATCAATTATTGATACTAATAAGGTTCACTGAGATATATTTATTCCGAATAGATTATTTAGTATACGGCTCATTTATGAGATCAAATATAATATGAGATATACAATGAAGACCTGTTTTTTCTAATATAACAACTATGAAAAATAATATATTTTTGAAAATTGAAATCTTATTAAAAAACTGACAAAAGTGTAATTTAATGGGTGTATTAGGAAATCATACTTTGATTACGCTTAAAATTTGTAAATTTTCTGGCCGCAGGAACAACGTAATTTTCAATTTTATTTATATTAGACACTCGGGTTCAAATAAATCACAATAGAAAGAGATAGACTCGCAACGTCTATTGTATGAGAAATAGAAAATAACGACGAGGGTGGGTCCATGTGCACTAGATTTAGAAGCCGTCATCTGGGAAGGAGCTGCTAGAAACATCTTATCCTGCATTGACAGAGTTCAAAATAGACTCGGTTGCATAGTGGTGGATGCCCTTTTCTCTTCTCTGCAACCTCTTTCCCACAGAAGAGACGGTGCGAGCTTGTCTCTGCGTTATCGTTATTTTCATGGCATGTTCTCGTATGAGCTTTAATCTCTGGTCACTCCTCGTAATACTTTCACAGAAAACACTCGTCTAACTGAAACCACTATCAGTAATTTTTCCCATCCTTTATCTACGCATAAATCTAAACGTAGATTCCATGAACAAAGCTTCTTTCTGAGAACTGCACGGGCGTGGAAATCTCTTCCCTGCTTTCCAGCTGGCTAAAATATGGTCGTCTTCAAGTCCAACGTAAACAAGTTCTTGGTGGGCCGTCCCCTGAAGGAATCCAATTTACCATATTTTCACTACTATTACTACGACATGTTTCCTTTGACCACTCATTTAACCTCATGTTCGAGTGTCGTACGGGCCCTGATAAGTAGTGACACTTTGTAAAAAAAAAAGAAGTTCAAATTAGTAACTGAAGTAGAATATTTGATTTAGTAAAAAAATCGAGATGTGTTAACGAATGATTAACTAATTAAAGGCAAATATTGTCGACACATTTCAAGCATGAAACTATCGTTTATAGTATTTAGTGTGTGTGCGTATCATCAAAGAACGTGTAGAGGAGAGTCGCTAGAAGAAAGGTAGGTGACATATAGGCAGCATATATTCAATCAGTAAAATATAAAAGGAAAGACGTAACCACTTACCAAGTCAAAAAGTAAACCCGAGGATAACATATTGACTGTATGATGAACGACGCTATCAGAAGATCGGAAAGATAGTGTAGGTTTTACAAAATCTCTCTTCACTATCTATGAATTCCTCTCGATTTCTCTCACCAAATTTAGTATTCGTAATATATATATATATATATATATATATATATATATATATATATATATATATATATATATATATATGGGTGTTTAGAGAATGGGTGACTATGATTGATTTATCAACAAATCTGGCATGTATAAAAAGGTATTAGATCCCTATATTATCCAAGTGGCAAAATGTCACCGACTGAAACATTGTCAAGGGATTTTTTTTTACTTGAACAGATTCATTATTTCTGATAATCTCTTAATAGAATTAAAATAATAGATGAGAACAGTAGTCCAATAGTTTTTTCAAAATTGTTTCTCTTTTTAAAATGTATCTTAAGATATATTTACATTTCTTATTTTTTTTCTTCCTTCTGAATTATCATCCGTCACACATACAGTTTGTTGGTTTATTCTTTAAACATTTCAATTTTTCAATTCATTTATTATTGATAAAATACACCGCCTTCATAAAAAAAGAAAATCGGCTCACTTTTTAATATACGAGATTTTCCAGTGCGTACTCATAGTAAAATTAAACCGTCTTGTTTTCACCCTCTGTCAACCTCAGGAGGAACGTGCAGCGAAACTGTATTGAATAGTGGCAAACGACAGACTACCTTAATTTAACAATTCGCGTAGCGTTTGCAATAATCATTAAGAAGACAGAGAGAAAAAAGATTACATTTGTTTGATCTACATCCTGATTGTCTCTCACATGGGCAAGGATATCTCACGTGTTCTATTCTCGGCAAATCCGAATATTTTGTATATCTGCAATAAAAACAAATATTCAAAACATTGTGTATCCATATGTATTGAGAACATAAACTTCAGAAACATACAACGCGTAGGCAGGTATAGTGGTATATATATATATATATATCTATATATATCTATATATATATATATATATATATATATATATATATATATATATATATAAGATTTACAATAAAGTTTACCAAGATAATCTAAGATGGCAAATCTTAACCAGATGTAAAAGCTCGAAAAAAAACAAATAGGAAATAGAGCTTATAATAAAAAAAAAATCACCTTTTTCTTCCCCTTATTCCCTCTGTTCCACTATTTTTACAAGGCAAGATCTATGGCTTACTTGTAGTTTCATTAAATACTTTTGCAAGCAAAATCCGTTCCAGAATTTTGCTAATTCCTACCCTCTGATGAGAATGAAAGTAGTTCTTCGAAACTCCGCGAATTAAGGACTACCACATATCTTGTACTCTCTTTTTAAAATTAAATATGCTTTTACCTCTTTTTCAAAGTGTTTTTTTAACATGCTTTATAAACTACCTGTTCTTATATATATATATATATATATATATATATATATATATATATATATATATATATATATATATATATATATAAAATATGTATGGGGATTAAGCTACACTGAATATTCTGCGTTTCATCCAACTATAGGATTCGTCAGGCTTATGCGTATCATCAAAGAACGTGTAGAGGAGAGTCCCTAGAAGAAAGGTAAGTGACATATAGGCAGTATATATTCAATCAGTAAAATATAAAAGGAAAGACGTAACCACTTACCAAGTCAAAAAGTACACCCGAGGATAACATATTGACTGTATTATGAACGACGCTATCAGCCTGACGAATCCTATAGTTGGATGAAACGCAGAATATTCAGTGTAGCTTAATCGCCATATATATTTTATAAATTACTAACTAGCTCTACCTACGTATTGAGCACTTTTGAAGTAAATACTTAAAGTTTACGCATAAATATATACTTTCGTATATTAAATTTATGTGAATAAAGGAAGTAGTTATATATATATATATATATACATATATATATATATATATATATATAATTTAGGGCCAATAGAATTAAAATTATCAATATCACTTTTCCAGCGATTATAGCTGAAAAAACTAAAATCTTTTTATCTTTCAATCGAAATGTTTTATGCTACAGGATGTGGATACCACTAGCTTGCAGATAAACATAATACAATTAGATTTACTGAAAACTCAATTTGAGTTACGCATTTTAATCAATGCCCCAATCAATGCCATTGTGTTGATATTGTTTACGGTCTAATTACATAATCGCACGCACGCCTAAAGATAGATATTCTTTAATCTATACGTATCTACATTTTGTTGAGAAAATTATTGCTCTCATACTTTGAAGACAACAAGAAAAATTATAGCTAGTCTATAGAAATATAATTTTGCGACATGTTTTTCCTCTAAGAAAAAGAGCCATTCTTTGAATTTCACGGAATAATGAAAACTATTACCAAAATTTACCACGAAATATTTGTTATTCAATTGTTAGCTGAAAGTACAGAATAGTTACGAAAGTCTCCCAATCCCCAATGTTAAAAATATTTTCGGCTAACAAAATTAATAGTTTAGCACACTAACATAAGTGCATATGTCCCTGTTTAATATATGCAACAAATCTTTATTTGCAAACATTAACTGAAGTTTTATCCGCACCCCCCCACACACAAACACACACATGTATATATATATATATATATATATATATATATATATATATGAGTGTGTATGTGTGTGTGTCTGTGTGTGTATATATATATGTATATGTATATACGTATATATATATATACGTATATGTATATATGCATGTATATTTACCCTTCTCCGGGTCAACGGCCAACTAGCACCGTGTGTGTTTATGTGTGTGTGTGTGTGTTGGGGTGGAGACGGCTCCCGTAAGCCGTGGTTAAGGCAACCTTTCTAGGAGAAGCAAATCTCTGATTTACAAAAAAAAAACATAAAGCGGGAGACCAGTACCCGCATTAAGCTGGTCTAGAGTTTTACTTGTTGCTTGCTATCTTGCTCTTACTTGTTGCTGGATCTCAACATCATCAACCGGGAGAGAGACTTAGCTGTTTTACAAAGCTAAGACTCTGTAACATCATCTGTGTATAGATACTCCCTCGGGCATTTGTCTATTAAAATGGTCCTGTGGCGATGGAAGTCATTTTTGAGCTCATGGACTTTAAGTGTCTGAAGGAGTGACACTCGTCTGACAAGACGTTGCAATCATCATATATTACATATATATGTATGCATATACATATATATATATATATACATATATACACATATGTATATATCAGAGAGGCGGTAGCACTCTCTATATAGGGATGGCCCGTACACGCCTATATACGCCTACAAAACAAAACTATCCAAATCTCAACTAAAATCAACTTATAAGTTTCAAAAAGCACATATTCTTACAGAGAAGTGTCTTACGAATCCAGCGAGTGTCAGAACGTCGGTTAAAATGTCAAAAGAGAGCAAAAAAAAAAGGGTACAAAAATGGCCAATTGTTCTTCTTTCTTCTTTCTTCTTCTTTCTTCTTTCTTTTGAGACGATGTATCTCGGTGTACGAACGGTCTCTGACAACAGTTCAAGCATCAATCGACTGCTCTTTACACGGAGAAGTGCAGTGACCCATCGCTTTTTAGCTAACTCCATAATTAAATAAGATTACGTGTAATAACAAGTTTTAAACACTATATACCCAATGTAGACAGACTACTTCTAACACGGAACTTCTCTAAAAAAAAATGCAGCTGAATCTCTTCGCTTGCTAAGAAAAGTAGATCAGACCAGTTCTTCTAAGAATTCACCAAACGCCAAAGGAAATAAGTTAAATTAACCGCAAAAGAAACTGCAAGAAAGTCAAGAAAAATTTAATAGTAAAGGTATGAACATTTTAGAACTTTATAATACTCTAACTGTTTTATCAGAGAGGCGGTAGCACTCTCTATGTAATATAGAACCGATGGAGGATCAAGAGGCAACTCCTAAGGCCCAAAACCCAAAGACCTAAAACCCAGCAGGAAGCGACCTGCTACTAATGGAGGCGGCAATGAGCCGCCTCCTAAAAAAGAAAATACTATCATGAATGTAAGTTTAAAAATAAGACTGTAAGTAAAAATACTAATTAACAAGAATAAAAAAGCATTGGAAATGCAAAAGGATATAGGGATGGTATGCCAAAAAGTATACAAACAAGATAGCTATGAATGGCTAGGCACATGGAAATAGAATTGCATCCAAAGTATAGCCCTATAGCTTTTTACAACTGTAATGATGGCACGGAATGAAGATTGGAGAAAAGCTATAGGGCTATACTTTGGATGCAATTCTATTTCAATGTGCCTAGCCATTCATAGCTATCTTGTTTGTATACTTTTTGGCATACCATCCCTATATCCTTTTGCATTTCCAATGCGTTTTTATTCTTGTATATATATAGAGAGAGAGAAAGAGGGAGAGAGAGAAAGAGACACACACACACACACACACACACACACACGGTACACCGGGCCTTGCCAAGCAACCGAAGTTAAGCAACGTCTAGCTTGCCAGTACTAGATGGGTGACCATTAGGGAAGGCTAGTTGCTGTATGCACCGCACCTGGTCGTATAAATTTCCAGGATAGTATTTGAAGGCACAGGAATTCACTGTACCCAAGCCTTTGTTAAGACCTGCATCTAGGAGAAGGTAACTCTGATGTAAAAACCTGCGTTGTACTGTATGCTTTGTCTTGTGGCAGTTATTTGCACCGACAAGGATTAGAAGTAATAGCAAAAATGTGGTCGGTTTTATACAAAGCCTTCACTACTATAAACAAATCCTCTGTTTGGATTTTCGAACAACTTAGTTTTTATGGCCGAACCTCATATGTCGAAAAGGAGAGTATATATATATATATATATATATATATATATATATATATATATATATATGTGTGTGTGTGTGTGTGTGTGTGTGTGTGTGTGTGTGTGTGTGTGTGTGTGTGTGTGTGTGTTTGTGTGTAAGAGACAGAGAGATGTGAGGGATAGAGAAAAAGGTTGAGATGGAGAATAAGTACGGTATAGAAATACACGACCTGCTGAAACAATTACCATTCCTCCATCCACACTGATAGGCAGGAAATGTATACACATACAGTTGGTATATATTTCCTTCTATTGCTTTTACTAAGCAATGAAAATATTTTTTTTAAAGGAGGGAAAACAAATTTCAATTGAGTATCGCTTATTTCCTCGGCGTTTCGTGTAAAAACAAAACGTATGTTCCAAGTATGACTGTAATCCTAGCACTGTATTGTCTAAGTTATTTGAAACTGTCGAATTTATAAGCTGATTGTCATTCAAATACCCGCATCTAAACCAGGATATCTCGAAGAAATGTTTGTTTAGACATTGGCAAATCCGTTTGAAATGATGTTCATGTTTTCTAACATTTTCATGTAGTTATTTAGATTTGATAGCCGTGAATGGAAATAGGCGTATTTACCAAACAATGTTAAGTGACATATATCGTAGATAGGCTGATATTTTTATAAAAAACGAGCCTTTAGTTATGGTTTTGCCAGATAAGGAATAAACTTGGAATTAGCGACGAAATATAATGTTCAAATTTATACAAAAATCACATAGCCATGATTGATAGAAATCGGGACAAAAGAAAAAGAAGAAAATACGTACTTAATCAGTTTCCAACAATTTCGCATATTATTAGCTTAGTTACATAATAGTTTCATTCAATAATTACAAGAAACCTTTTCTACCACCTATAGCAATGGCCAACGGTCTTTATCTGAAAGTACGTCTTTCAAGCTCCTTGACCTAACGTTCACAAGAAACATGAGTTGGAACAATTACATCGAGGGAATTACCAGGGCCGTTGCAAGTAAGGTGGGCTCTCTCTACCGTGCTAGAAAACTATTAACACCCGAAAGTATCCTGTACCTCTATAAGGCCACCATTCGCCCATGTATGGAGTATTGCTGCCATATTTGGGCTGGTGCGTCGGCTACTAGTCTCTCGCTCCTTGGCAAGGTTCAAAAGAGAGTCGCTAATCTGATAGGCCCTGAACTGGCATCTAAGCTTCAGCCTCTGTCCCATCGACGAAACGTTGCATCCCTCTGCCTGTTCTACAAGTATTATAATGGTGAATGCTCTGACGAACTGCAAGCACTTGTGCCCCCAAGACGTGAACACCCTCGGCAGACCCGACAGACTGCAAAATCCCACTCTACACAGTAGAAATCCCTAGATGTAAAATATCTTTCTACTTCAGTAGTTTATTCCCCGGAACCGCTAGACTTTGGAATTCCATTCCAGGTCCCTGCTTCCCCAACTGTACTGACGTGCAGAATTTCAAGTGCAACGTGAACCAATATCTTGCTGCCGAAATCTCTGCATAGTACCCCAGTAGTTGTTGCCCCTGTTAGTAGCGCCCTACACCAAAGTGGCAATGTGCCTTGTATAGGGTAAAAAAGGTCAAACCAATGACGATTAATGCCCCTTTCGTCCCTCCACATGCTAAGAATGTTTGTGTGTTGTTTTTTACTAGAAAATTATTCCCACCCTGTCAAACGTGGATTCACGTTAACATAGCTTGATATTATTCATTTTTCAGTTTAAATATACTTTCTTGATGTAACTTTCGTGCTTGACCGCTGAGTTGTTGGCGTCTTAGGCTGCTGACTTAACTTTCCGGAATATCCCTATGAGAATGAATAAATATTGGGTTTTAATATAAATTAGAGAGACCTGTAGAAATTCCGCAAGGGGCTCATTCATATGTAATATATTGATGTTAGCATTCTGTAGATGTTCAGCGTAAATTGAGACGCTCTGATATTATTGTAGCTGTTTTCTTCCAACTGAAAAAATTATTTATCTGAGCTTGCAGGGACGCTCGGCGTCGCCTGGTCTTAGAGTATGCTTAAATATTATATTTCATTCTTGCAGATTTTGTATATACTATTATAATTTTAATGTTCTATAGAGTTTCATATATTATACAGTTGCGATTTCAAAATCAAAAAGATATTTCCGTATGACTTGGGTGTATCAGCTAAAATCGAAACCGAAACCAAAACTTGTGAAGAATTCTTGGTAAAAAATGTTATTACAAGAAATGAAAGACATAACAACAACAGTAACTAAGATGTAAGCACACGATATCCTATTAATATATGGATAAGTCCATGACAGAAAAATGAAAGAAGCTAAACGTAAAATATGCATTGAGTTTCATCGAAGAATGAGGAAAGCAGAAGAAAAAATTAAGACAAAAAATAGTAAAATTGTAAAGACTTGAAAAGTAAATTAGTCGATACTTAACTTTTATTTTTTTACTTCGGAGTCACCACTTTTCAAAGCTCGGCGGCCATCGAGGATAGTTGTTAAAACATTGTAGTGCAGCAATCGTTAATAGTGTAAATTAGATAGAATTTGAGTATTTATGGGAACAGATCAACAAGAAATTTTTTTTTTACATAGACATCACAACTTATCAAGGCCCAGAGACCACTCAAGGATAAGGGTTAAAAGCGTACAGTAGTCAGTTGGACAATAAAGTAATAGTTAGTAATGCAAATTCGGTAAATTTGTTAACATTTGGAATGGCTCATCAAGAACTTGTTTACGTTGGATTTGAAGACAACCATGTTGTAGCCAGCTGGAAAGCAGGAAAACGGAAGACAATTCCACAGGCATGCAGTTCTAAGAAAGGAGCTTTGTTCATGGAATCTACGTTTAGGTTTAGGCACAGATAAAGAGTGGGGGAATTTTTGATAGTGTTTTCAGCTAGACGAGTGTTTCTTCTGAAAGTTTTGCGAGGGGGGGGGAGAAATTGATGCTCAGTCGAACACTTTCCATTAAAATAACGACAAACTCGCAACATCTCTTCTGTGAGACAAACTTGCAACATCTCTTCTGTGAGACAGAGGTTGCAGCGAAGAGAAAAGGGCATCTTCTACGAAGCTACGAAGTCTATTTTGAACTCTATCAAGGCAGGACAAGTCCTTTCTAGTAGCTCCTGTCCAATATGGTAACAGTATTCCATCCTTGGGCGTACCTGGCTTTTATATAAGTAAAGAATTTCATCAGAAGTTAGATATCTACTGGATCGATAAAAGGATCCGACCATTTTCCCAGCGGCCTTGGCAACAGATTTGATGTACGTGTCCCAGCTTGTCAAAACATGAGGTCTCCCAAAGATGAGAGCCATTCATTTTAATTGATGCCAGATGGGGATTTGAAAAATTCCATGTTGTATTCAAGTAGGTAGAAGGCCAGATGAACAAAGTTCTACATGCGCGCACTTCTGGGAGAGAAGCTTTGACCATGAAATTAGAGAGGGGGAAGTCGTATTAAGTGGTTGTAGCTAGTCAAGTGTGTGTGTGTCTGTTTTTTTTTAAGTTCGGCAAGTGGGAACCTAGCCATAAATATAACGATATACCAAAGACAAGTTCGCAACGTCTCTTCTGTAGGAAAGATGTTGCAGTGAAGAGAAAAATACATCCCATTTTACGTTTCCAAGTCGGTTTTGAACTCTATGGATGCTGGATAGAATTCAAACCGGCTTCTAAGTAAGAAAGATAGTAATTTCTCGAGTTAATCATATGGTCGTTAACAAAAAATAGGCTGGCATACTTGTACCTATCAGTCTATGAAATGTTGCAGTGCTGGTTGACTTGCTTCTTCGGTTACTTAGATGACGGTAGAAAGTACCAGTCAACAATCCGTTCCTGACAGTCAGTTTGACAGGTAAGGAGCCAGTTTATCTAAGAGTGAGCTACGCCATCTTGGTTTAACTAAGAAGATACACCCTCCCAGGCCTTGCCGTTAGTCTTTCTGATGGAGGAAGTAAATTGCCTGATGTCTGAGGCCATTTTAGATAGACCTTTGCCAATTATGAAGGATGGTTGTACAGTGACATTTGGGGCGTGCTTTCTTATACAAATGTAAAGGCTCTTATTCCCCTCTCTCAAAATTATAACGAGTTATGGAAACCTGAATTGTAATATATAAATGAGGCACCTTTTTGTGCTGCAGAATCTATATTTCTACATAGTCACTACAATTCCTAATACACTTGTACCAGGAATGCAATGACGCAGCTTGGATTTTGAAGAACGTTGTTGTCAGGGTTGTCTTTGTTAGAATTTAACACCGCTAATATCTGCCTCAGAGAGATAAAACCTTGCGCGCATGAAGCATAAAATCCGCCATCATAATATGCGACTTATAATTACCATTGATCCATTAGTGCGAATAATAAAAACATAGAAG
>NC_136509.1:79345433-79402933 GCF_053919585.1 Euprymna scolopes
CTATATGCGATGGCGAGGCCCCAACTTGCGGGCTTTGGGGAGTGTGGAGCCACCCTTTAATTACCATTGCTCCCAGGTCCACTCTGACTCGGAGTAGTAGTACTTGTAAGGTCCTAACTATGGGTTAAATAGAATCTGATGTAAAAAAAAATATACTCCATTAAAAATCGTTCCTCAAAATAACTAGATTCGGTATTAAATAACCTGAAAAAGGTTGATATGCCGTAAAACAAAAACAACAAACCAACCAATTGACGAAATTAAACAGAATGTAATTATTAAATAAGATGGTTCGACAATAACTTGATTAAAATTGACTTGAAAGCAACATTTGTTTTCAGACGGAAAGCAACCACCTTTTCCACGGGTGAGTACTAGCAAAGAAACTTTGCTCATTGAATGTTGGTTTAGTTTTAAGGCCAGATTGGGAGTAAGAGTAAATTATTCTCAATAGTTAATAGTTTACTATTGTTCAGATAAAACGTTTAGAGCGGGAGACATATATTTAAGCTGTATCGAGCAACTTCTATTCCAATATCGATCGGACAGCGTGGTCTTTACGGTTAAAAAGGGAAAATGGAGGAAAATAACTTAGATTTTCTAAATAACAGTTGTTGTGCCATTCGTCTAATACAAAATGTCAACAGATTTTAAATGTGAGATACACAATCACTCTAAAAATCCATCTAAGACAAAGATTTAATCAAATTCGAGCCTTTTATATGAGTAGAAAATTGGTGATAATTTCTGTTCTCTCGGACGGGAATATACTTATATAACACTCATCGTTGGCTAATATTTTTTACCTTGAATTAGCCCCATTTTTTTATTTTTATACATCAAATGGTTGTATGCCTTGTCCGAAATTTGTTTTCGAAAAAACATTATTGTTAAAAGATTTCAGTTTTAAATAGCGTGGCCACTTTACATGTGTTTTAATGACTTCATTGGCTTATTCATGCATTATTATTATTATTATTATTATAATAACGGATCAAAGATTTGCAAGCAGCAACTGAAGAGTGTGTGTTGAATAGAAAAACCGTTTGACGAGATAGCTATCAATATAGGATTGGAAATAATGGATAGAATGGGAAATTTATTAATTAAGAGGACTTTTAAAAAATGTAATGTAGGTTGATATGTATTGATTTTCATGTTAATGAATAAGTTTCCTAAAATCGAACGTTATAAAACACCATAGACGTAAACGGATGTTAAATGCTCGGAGCATGTTGTCAATTATCTTTTGTCTAATGAGATTACATGCTACTTCGGCAGAAATAGAAGCTTGATGAAACCGATTTTGATCGGATTTTATAAAAAAGTCTTCGTCCTGAAATAAAGAAATTAAAATACGATAAAGGTGTGCAATAACTACGTTTATACGGAGAGTCTATGAGTAATTGTCTAAAGCGCCCTTCTGTGCAGTTTTTGACAGAGTAAAAAATCGACTTTGGAATCTAGTAGTAAATTATATATGCTCCTGTTCCCATACGACACATTTTTACCAGTAGTCCCATGGAAGGTGCGCAACTAGGCTCTAAGTTACGGTTCATACTGCAAAGCATTCACAGAAAGGTACAACGGGTAGTGGGTTTCCGTTATACATTAAAGCGCTGCGCGTCCGCAGAATCTGGTTAGAATACAAGGAAACGTTCCCGCCTGTGGTACACCTTAGGGGGAATGCTTCTCGGTTGATTACAACTCACTGATCTGCACATCCAAAGTAAAACTATTTTTTATGAACTGTCGTAATCAAACGCAATTAATACGTTTGGTCAATATTATCCTTCGCATTGTATTCGTAACACCAAAGTTTACACTTCAATACCCCAAATCAAAGTGTGAAAACTCGTTTCTGCACTAGGAATTCGCGCAGATCTGAATAAACGAGAATAATTAAATTTGGACTAATGGGAGAACTTTCTGAAATGATTCGAAATTGTCTTTCTCTGAACCACCTAAACACTTTAAACACGAAGATCTTTGAATAAACAGTTGAGCCTACAATAAAATAGTCAATACTACGTCTTTTTTTATGGTCTGAGTGTGCAACACACGTAATCGTACACTGACATTCGCCTACATACACTTACAAAGCGGGCACATGCACAATATCTACTAGAACCGCTTTAATGTCGCCTGCTCATTTAAAACAACACATCTATTTAAATATTCCAATCCTTTATCATTGAACTAGTTTTCTAATGCGACAAACAAGGGGCATTGACTCTTATCAACAACGTTCAATAAATTATATTTTATATAATTGAGGAGATAAGATAAAAAAGATTTTTTTACCTCACAACGAAAACTTATTAATTAATCGATCCCGCCTTTTTCAAGATCTCAGCTAATGAATATCCCTTGTTTTTACACGAACTCTAAAATATTCACAAACATTCTATGTTTTTCTATTGTGGTAAAATTTCGTTTAAAACATACATTGCACATCGCTTTCTAAAGTGTTTTTTTTTGTTTTCTTTGCCTTATTGCATGCCTATCGTATTTCTCACATTTACTTTTAAACCTGTAAAACTATTTCAATGAACATATTTATTCGATTTCGGTTCATCCCAAAAATAGTTCTATTACAAAACATTCCTAAAGTAAAACACCAAAACTGGTGTGGAACACATCACTAAATATTCTCTAGCCTGACAATTATGCCGTCTCATTTACCTAATCCTATATTGTTTCCTTGTCTTTATAAGGGTTGAGCATTTTAATTGTTCCTGTGTCTGATAGAATAGATAATCGTGGTTAAGTAGTAAACGACAATGAGTGATACCATAAATGTATGAAGTTAAAACACTGTTAGTTCAACAAGAACACATGTACTTAGGATGTTGGCAACCTTCACCTGATCTGGTTTTTGTATGTTCAATATTTTTATATAATGAATTCGGACTGGAAGGATATCGGAAGTAATGAATTTTAAAAATAGAATCATGCGAATCATAGGAAATGATTTAACTTAATTCTTGTGGAAAGTACGAAGGTTTTTAAAAAAATCTACAATCGTAATCGTCATGAGCTTTCTGTTCTCATATTTATTGGGCAGGTTTACTAGTTATGTTTATAGTTTGGATGAAAATAGTCAGTGAATTAAGTAGGATCATTAAGGAGAATAATAACATGAATGAAAATAGTTACTTTTAAAATAAATTTGAAGAAAAACGAAAATATAAAGAAAAAAGAAGGAAAAGAAAGTATATAAAATAAGAAAAAAATGTGAGAAAGGCAAGAAGCAAGAAAAGATAAAAGAAACAAAGAAAATGAGAATAAAGCAAAAAAAGAGAAGCTAGAAAGAAAAAGAAAGAAGTTAAAGGGAAGAAAAAAAAAGAATACAGAATAAAGAAAGTACGAAAATGGAAGACAAAGAAAAAGAGAATAAAGAAGAAAGAAAAACGCTAAATAAAAAAAAGATGTAAAAGGTGACGAAATAAAACAAAAAAAAACACAAGAATCAACATAAATAAATCGCAATGTATGCGAAAAAGCAATATAAGTGAGGGTAAATAATTAAAACTTGAAGCATAGATTTGTATACGAGTTTTATAAACATTTACCAGCAAGCCGCCTTTTCCAGGGGGAAACAGATTTCATTTTCGGAAATGAGATTGGCCACCCGGTGTCGTGGAAAATAATATTCTCTCAACCCCACCCGTTTCATAAGCCAGATGGTAGAAATAGAAAAAGAAAGCTGACAAACATGGGAGAAAAAGGCTATTGTAAGTTAGTCTTTCTGTAATATCTGACTACTTTCAATTAATTCTACACTCATTTAAATACATTTATATTAAGTTTCATCATTATATGTATATATATATATATACATATATATATATATATATATATATATATATATATATATATATGTGCGTGGGGGTGCATTTATATTAAGTTTCATCATTATGTATCTATATATATATATATGTTTGTGTGTGTGTATTTATATTAAGTTTAATCATTATGCATATCTACACACACAAACGCACACACACACACACATATATATATAGATGTGTGTGTGTGTGTGTATACATATATGTGTGTGTTTGTGTGGGTTCGGTGTGTGTGTTTGTGTGAGTGTGATTGTTCGCGTGTAATACTTTCTGACTTTTATTTCCTTTTTAATTCTCTGATGTGTATACTCTTTTAAAACTTGATTTAATGATACAAGGATGCTATACTTTTTAGATTTCATCATACTAGAAAACCGCCCAGTCGTCAAATACATGTATTATAATTTAATCCCTACTGATTTATTGTTTATTACTACAGAACCTCTTTTCTTTTTATTATTATCCACTACATAGTGATGATTTCCAAAGTTATAAAGAACGATATTAATTGGGTACCATCCGAAGGAATCGAAACCAGAGAGTTTACAGCTCCAGTACTTCTTTACTTCTCTAGCGTCTTTGTTAAATGACAGCATTATACGAAATAGTATCAATGTCAGAGCGAGGAAGACAAACAAAGATGCAGGAAAACCAATGAATGTATCTTGTAAAAAAAAAAGAAAATCAGGCGAAAATCAAACGAAATTGTGGTATTTTTTTTTTGAAAAGGTAAAAACTATGATATTTTTTTTACGTTACTTGAAGACAAAAAAACCTGTGTTATTTTGATAATAAACATGGAATGCAAGTATTCTTAAATGATGAAAGATGGAACAATAACGATGCTTAACTAATAGGTAACTTGTTCAGGATGAAACAAAGTGTATTTGAGAATGAGTTTAGGTGGTAAATAGGAGATCATAAAGTGTTTTGCTACATTATTGTGTAAAGCGTAGTCTCGCAAATTAGATTTGTCGGAGAAAATATAATAGATTTTGAAAATATTGAAAGGTAATGTATTTTTTTTTTCTGTAAAAAAACCCATTCGGATGAAAACCAATTGCAAAGTGTTACTTATTGTCCTAATGTTAATTACGAAATGCTAAGTCGACATCATTTTGGATCGAGAGAGAGAAAGAGAGAGAGAAAGAGGGGCAGAGATGAGAGCAGAAAGGAGATAATATGAGAGGAATATCCATACCTGTATAATTGAATAGCATATATGTTTTTTTAGTATCTCTGTTTCCTCTTTCTCTTCTCTCGCTCCCTCTCTCTATATATATTTCTCTCTGTTCCTCTCTTTCTCTCCTTATCTATATATCGATCTATTTATCTATCGATCGATCTATTTTGTAAGGAACAGATATAAACAGAAGTTGACGGAAATACAATATTTTCGAACGTTTTTGCTACCCTTCTCTCGCCATGAAAATACTGATGTTTGTTTGTATTATATTTAAGGTGGAACGATGTAATTATCGCCCTAGAATAAATTATATCATTTCCGTTTGATCAAATGCGTTTGTTCCGTTTTTTGTTGCAGGCAATCGATTAACTGGCAAATAGTGTAAGTTGCTGGAATCTGTGTTAAATACAGAAGTAATCAACCATCTCAACAAAAATAACCTTCTTAGTGACACTCAATATGGTTTCCGTTCTGCTAGATCTACAGCAGATGTGCTTACAGTTATATCTCATAGGATTAGCAAATCTCTCGACGGAGGCAACCTTTCTAGGGCAATTGCTCTTGACATATCTAAAGCCTTTGATAGGGTATGGCATAAAGGTTTACTTCATAAGATCTCTAGCTATGGTATAGCTGGAAATGTCTTAATTATTAAATCATTTCTTTCTGATAGGTTCATAAGAGAAGTAGTTGAGGGGCAAAAATCAAAAGCCCACAGTATTAATGCCGGTGCCCCTCAGGGGTCCATCCTGGGCCCAACTCTTTTCCTGATCTACATTAATGATCTTCCAAATCACATCCTTACATCATGTGTAGACATTTATGCTGACGACACTGACATTTATGGTAGCACATCTAAGACAGTAAACGACCAAGTTCTCTCCAATTCTCTCTCCTCTGATCTTGAGCATGTAGTACAATGGGGAAAGGAGTGGCTGGTTACTTTTAATGCATCTAAAACCAAGCTTCTCTCTTTACATCATCAACATTCTGATCCACATCTGGCATCAATTGAAATGAATGGCTCTCGTCTTCAGGAGGCCTCAAGTTTTGACAAGCTTCTGGGTTTGACCATTACTCCTGATCTTAAATGGAACACGTACATCAAATATGTTGCCAAGGCCGCTAGAAAAATGGTGGGATCTTTCTATCGATCCAGTAGATATCTCACTGCTGATGCAATTCTCTATCTATATAAGAGCCAGGTACGTCCAAGGATGGAATACTGTTGCCACATCTGGGCAGGAGCTGCTAGAAAGGACTTGTCCTGCCTTGATAGAGGTCAAAATAGACTTCGTAGCCTCGTAGGAGATGTCCTTTTCTCTTCCTTGCAACCTCTATCTCACAGAAGAGATGTTGCGAGTTTGTCTCTGATGTATCGTTATTTTCATGGAAAGTGTTCGACTGAGCTTCAATCTATGGTCCCCTCTCGCAAAATTTTCACAAGAAACACTCGGCTAGTTGTAAACACTATCAATAATTCCCCCCACTCTTTATCTATGCCTAAACCTAAACGTAGATTCCATGAACAAAGCTTTTTTATTAGAACTGCACGCCTATGGAATTGTCTTCCGTTTTCCTGCTTTCCGGCTGACTACAATATGGTTGTCTTCAAGTCTAACGTAAATAAGTTCTTGATGAGCCGTTCCATATAAGTTATCAAATTTAACAAATTTTCATTACTAATGATTATTATATTGTCCAATTTCTACTGTACACTCTTTAACCCTTATCCTTGAGTGGCCTCTTGGTCTTGATAATGAGTTGATACCTATGAAAAAAAAAGAAAAAGTCCAATGTGAACAAGTTCTAATTGAATCGTCCCCCTAAGTAATCCAAGTTACAAAATTCCCACTGTTTACTATGCTAAAATCACAATGACTAATGTATACCTAATAACCCTTATCCTCGAGTGGCCTCTGGGTCTTGATAAGTGGTGACACCCTTGTAAAAAAAAAAGCAATAGGGATCTCCTGTCTACGTCTGAAATTGGCAGGATGTTCCATGAGCGAGATAGGAGATGTGACGTTGTACAACTCATGCTCTTTACCGATCCAAATCATGACAACAGAAGCATTGCATCATATGCATGGCTTGATTGTCAGGAATGACAGGTGTGTGAAAAAGGAAAAGGTGTATGTTGAGAGAGGAAGGGGACAGTTAACTGCTTTATAAAGAAAGGGAAAGTATCTTTATCATCCTATTATTAGTATCGCTCTCTGTTTCTATTATTATTATTATTATTATTATTATTATTATTATTATTATAATTATTATCATCATCATTATCTTTATTATTATCTTTAATATTTATTATTATTATCATTTTTTAATTTTACTTTTTCTTATCTATTGTAAAATGAGTTTGACTCCTAATAGGGTTATGAGATGAATGGATTCGCCAATCATTTTTATAACAAACGGCTGTGCTTAAACAACACATGAAAACGTTTCAAAATTATTATAAAAATTGTCGCATTTTGGATTCAATCAGTTCTCCGTTCACTACGTCACGGACCGCATTTAATTTCTGGCCGCCATCTTGGTTACTGATCTGAACTACGCCGCCATCTTGGTTACTGATCTGAACTACTCCATCATCTTTGTTCAACACAATATATCAGAACGAAACAGATTAACTACGCTACGGACCGCATTTGATTCTTGGTCGCCATCTTGGTTACTGGTCTGAACTACGCCGCCATCCTTTGTTCAACACAATGTCTCAAAACTTAATATATATATATATATATATATATATATATATATATATATATATATATATATTACAAAAGTTGTTACTACTAATACTACCACCTATATCGACTTACTTGCATAATTTATAAATGTATACCTATTCAACACTGTCCGGTTATCTTTAATTTATTTCTTTAAATGAATCTAAATTACCATATTTCTTAAACACATCTACAGCAAATACAGTTAAATAAGTAATTCACTAAAATTTGAAGTAAGTTTTGCCTACCTTAAGAAGACGCATCTTAGTTACTCCGAACATGCCCCCCCATCAACCCGCGTAAATCCTTAACGCGTCACACCCATATGACATCACGGCAACCGGACGAATAAATCGTAATAACTACCCACCTGTTTCCTTTGTATTCCCCTTTCTCTCTCTCTTTCTCTCTCTCTCTCTATCTCTATCTATCTCTCTCTCTCTCTCCATATACTAGAAATTCGTGTCGTGTCTGGTTAAACTTTTTTTTTAATTCAACCCAACTCCTATTTGATCTGTATGTGTTTTTTAGTTATTAAATCTAAAAAACTAAATGTGTTCAGATAAAAATTGAGAACCCCGCTTTCGTTTAATCAACTTAATCTAGTACCGGCTTTTAAAACAATAATACCCACTTCTGTTACAGTGTGACGAAGTTACTTAATCGTTGATGCGATTCAGTAACAGAAACATGTGTAACTAAACATATAAAACGAAAATAAAATAATATATATATACACACACATATAATAACAAAACACCAAACACACACCCATACACACACACACACAAATATATATATATATATATATATATATATATATATATATATATATATATATATATACTAGCAAAAGTACCCGTCGTTGACTGGGTTCAAAGACAGCCTACAGAAAATGGACTCTGATTTATGAAAGTATGATAGCTTATGAAAGGGAAGGATTGTTAAGAGACAGCTTCGCATTCGGGGGTATCAAAACCAAAGCAAAATATGATGGAAGTAAAAATAAAATAGATAAACCTCATACTTTATTATACCATACCAGTTCACACTGAAACCCTTATCACAATATCCTGTGGATCTATATTAAAAAACCTTGCTAAACTTTGCGACATATTTCCATTCTATGGAGGTCAGGGTCGAAAGAACATCCCATAATTTTATTATACCATATTTCTTAAAACTGAAACATAATTATGAAAGTATACTTATGCAGACAGATACGAAAATTCTTTATTAAATTTTGTGCCTATTTCCATTCTATGGAGACCAGGCGTGACCGCAGACCCCGCAATGTTATTATCCCACCCCTATTTAAGTTAAAACATACATATCAAGGTATTCTCATGTACATCTATATCTAAAACACTGGTAAACATTTTTTTTTTTTTAATTTTTAATTTTTTTTTATTTCCATACTATGTGGACCAGGCGCGAACGCAGACCCCACAATTTTAATAAACAACCGTTCTGCCAGATCAAACATACCCATTCCTGTGTTTCGATGCATCTTCTATCATTATATGTAATCAGTTTTTTTTTTTTTTTTTTTAAATAGTCAACCATATTGGAGCCTATTCGTGACCAGACACACACACACACACACACACACGCACACACAGACATTCAGCTTTATATATATATATATATATATATATATATATATACATTTGTTTGTAAATAAGCTGATGGTTTGAGCACTGTTGCGACGGGCGGGTGTGGATTTATTACACACTGGAAAAGTATTTTTAACAGCGGTGGTTTGATCGTGAGAGCTGCCGACTGTCAATGCGGCAATTGTAGGGGAATGCGTATATCTAGCAGCACTGATAAGTTGTGATACAACGAAACAGTACTATATGTGGATCACAGTGTGTGTGTGTATATATATATACATATATATATGTATATATATATACATATATATATATATATATATATATATATATGTATATATATATATATTTAAAGTGATGGTTGTGTAATTCCAACGAGAGAAAAAATGTATATTTAAAAGAGTGTAGCCATCAACAACTGTGGGTTTTTTTTTTAAAGGTTTTCATCATATTTTTATTTTAAAATATTTTTATAACGCGTTTCGAGCTTAGGGTGTGCTCTCTTCAGATATTTTCGTAAAAAGTTTTTCTTTAAAATGGGAGTTTGTAGATATGCCTCCGCTGATATTAAATATGTTTTTCATAGTGATGCGATGCGTGTGTTCAGTGTTTAGACATTCTGTCTCCAACTGTAAGTTGTTCACTGTGACCGGTCAAAGTTAGTTTCAAAGAGTGTTTTTTAGTCCATATGGTGAAGGTTTTTATGGCTTCTTTAGGGTTTTTTTAAAGACTCTCTTTCCCCATGTATAGCATACACTCACACACAATCACATACGCATACATATATATTCATATACATGTACACATGCACACGCACACGTACGCAGGCACACACACATACACACACGTACATACATAGAAATATATGTAGGAGCATACATATATACACATATACATACCCACCTACACACCCACACACGTACTCGCATATATCCACCGCTAACAATTATTTTTTTTATTTTTTATTTTATATATATATATATATATATACACTTTTTTCTTTTTTTTCCCCAACCAAAACACACATGTATATATGCGCTTAAACATTCAGACATACGTACACGCACCCACACACACACAAGTAAGATGGAGAATAGGTAGAAGATATATATACACACACATACACGCACATACACACATATATGTACACACATATATGTATGTGCACATACACTCACAAACATCCACATACTATGTAGGCACATACACATACACACACACATGCACACACACAGACATATGCAGGGGCTCACACATACGCGTATATCCATATTCACACGAACACATTTACCCACTCATACATGTGCATACATATGTATATATATATATATATATATATACATACACACATACATACGGATGTGTATACACTCATCCACCCCTATATATATATGGGCACATGCACTCACAATCACACACACACACATACATATTCATACATCCCACCTTATGTATATATTGGTTGAAGTTTCCTTTCCAATCCATGCACATATGCATACGTGGATTCGGTCACCCAAACATAAGTGCACGTATACATACAAACAAGATGTAGCATAGATAACAGGTGATATATAATTATACACACACGCATACACAATCATATGTGTACACCCACGCACACACACATATACACACGCACACACGCGCGCACATACACATACATACGTTTAATTTCTAGTTGTTTGTTTAGTTAAGAGAAATGGTACTGTACTGGGTATGGGCGCGCGCACCCGCGAAAGTGTGCGTGTGCCTTATTGTGCTTTTTTGTTGTTTCGTGTGTGAGGGTGCACACCTACCCAAGCATGCATGCGTGTAAGTGTATTTTGTGTTTTGCCTATTTATGTGTATAATTATGGAGATATGTTAAAGGCGGGGTTAAACTTTGTTATGAAATTTTTTTCTTGAGTTAGCAAGTAGAAGTAGTTGTCAGTTTGGAAGATGGGCATTATCTCGAATCTGCCTCCACTGCATGCGTGTATATGTTGTGATACATGTAGGTGTCTATTTTCCGCGATTTTGATGTTGGATCGGTGTAGGGCTACTCTATTACTAAGGTTTTTTGTAGTGCCTATGTAGGATTTATCGCATGCTGGACATTTTATTACATAGATCACGTGTTTTGAGGCGCAATCTAGGTTTTTTTTAAATTTTGAATGTTTGTATGGGGTTCGTAAATGTGTATGTGTTTCCCTCTAATATTATGTTGCAGACTCCACATCGTTGTTTGTTGCATTTTGTGACTCCTTTTGTTGCGTCTTGATTGAGTTTGGATGAGGTAAGAATGCGTTTTAGGTTTTTGGGTTGGCGTTTGCTTTTTATTATGTTTGTTGTTTTAAGGAAATTGTTTAGTTTGCTGTTTTGGTTAAGTAGGACGAGGTTTTTCGTTATCTCTGTGAAAAGTTCTGGGTTGTTTGTGTTGTGTGTGGAGACGTATGTTAGGATTAGTAAACTTGGCTTTACTATAATTGTTCTTATGTTTGTAAACGGGTTAAAGTTTTTTAGTTGTAAGAAAATAGCGACGGTATAGTTGTAATTAAGTTGCAAACCACCCCTATTTTTCCCATGTTAAATAATAATTTCGAAATAATAACGTTAATATTTCAGTGCGTAGATTAAAATCTGCAAAAGAAGAGATTTGTGTTTAGTTGTTTATGTTGTTATGGGTTAATGTTCATGCGCAAATGCGTAAGCGGGTGTCGTAAACCGGAAGGTCGGGTGCATCACACGTTACAAGGTCATTTGTGTTTTATAATTATATATATATGTATATATATATATAGATAGATAGATATAAAGATATATATATATAGATAGATAGATAGATAGATAGATATAAAGATATATATATATATATATATATATATATATATATATATATATATATATTTATATATAAATTGAGATAAAAAGGGAGTATTACGCCAATAATTTTACCCTGGTGTTTTGTTAAACAGAACTTACCCTGAAAAACTCCAGAGTACCAATTTTTTTTTAACCAGAGAGCAACTTACAGGGGAGCTTGATTTTTCCCACATAAAAACCGCCGTTTTGTCTTATTCTGCCCTCGCGGGGAGACAACTAAATACGTACACTGAAAACGTCTAGGTGTTTAACTTTAAATTAAACAAAATATTAAATCTTATATGTCCTCTCCATTGAATATTCATATATTTTTCTCTTCAAAATGTAACTGGCTTTCCGAACTCCATTTTTTTCCGATTCAAAGAATCTCGCTAAATCTCATTAGGTTAACAAACCACGTGCAAATTTTCCTGCACTTTAAGATATTTCTAATTAACGTATGTTTTTAAATACATTAAATCAAGGGTTACATTAAACAATTTTATTTTTTCCTACGATTTTTACGCATTTTTTACTCGTTAACAATTTTGAAAAAAAAAAACAGATTTCCTTTTCGGAAATAAATTGGAAAATAGGGATTTCTAAAAGAAACGATCATGAAAAAACGTTAAAGGCAAACAACAAATAATTAAGTTTCACTCGGAAAGAAAATAAATTTCGCGATTAAATTGGAAGTTTTTTTTAGGTTTGTATACACAGGAGTCACCACATATAAAGGCCCACGGGCCACTCGAGGATAAGTTTTATTGAGTGTACAGTAATCTATATGAAAATATCATAGTAATAGTTAGTAATGGAAATTTGGTAAATTGGATTACTTAAGGAGGCAGTTCGTTAAGAATTTGTTTATGTTGGACTTGAAGACAACCAAGTTGTAGTCAGCTGGGAAACAGGCAACAGCAAGAGAGTTACACAAGCATGCAATTCTAAGAAAGAAACTTTGTTCATGGAATCTACGTTTCGGTTTAGGCATAGATAAATAGTGGGGAAAATTATTGACAGTGGTGTGTTTCCTGAAAGATTGTCGATGACGGGCCAGAGATTGGAGCTCAGATGAGCACTAGCCATGTAAATAACGATAAAACAAAGACAGGCTCCAAACGTCTCTTCTGTAGGGAGAGAAGTTGCGCGTAAGAGAAAAAGGCATCCCCCACTAAGCCACAAAGTCTATTTTGCACTCTGTTGAGGCAGGATAAGCTGTTTCTAGCAGCTTCTTCCCATATGTGTCAGCAAGTAATCTATACTTGGACGTAATTGGTTTTTATATAGATAGAGAATTGCATCAGCAGTGAGATATCTACTGGAGCGGTAGAAGGATATACATAAGCTCTCGCTGTACAGTATAACCCCGGATACAGCAATAAAAACAGTGACAGAAAAACATCAGTATCATCTTCGTAACTTAAAAAAAAACATGTCCTAGTGCCACCGTATCACTGTATATTTAATGCAAAGTCTTTGTAAATATATAAACAAATTGGCATATTAAAAATGCACGTTTAATATCAATGCAAAACATTTTCATATATAATTTACGAACGCTAGATAGTAGACACGCCTACGAATAATTGAACTCTTGTAGGTTAAGTTCTTGAATCGAGATAGATTATAGTCTAGTAACAGATGTAGAGGCTACGGATCACATTTTCACTGGTGTCCAATCTTATTCTTTACCATGTGTTTTTTTTCTTTGTGAATATGTACCAATATAAATATATACAAAAGTATGTATGAAATATATATATATATATATATATATATATATATATATATTTAGACTTATATGTAATATACTAAGCTCGTGTAATTCAGTAATTCAGTAAGTTTTCATTTACCAATGAGTTTTAAGCCAGAAAGAATTGACTTAAGGAGTAAGCTACAAAATTATCATATTTCATAATTGAGCATTAATATACTCTGAAAGCAAAATCAAGACTTCAAAAAGGGTGTTGATGGCAACACAAAGTCTATTCCCTTCTACATTACAATTATGTCCATGTCCAGTCGGACAGTTTTAGACGTTATATCGTGTGAAAGTTCCAAAACCAGCATTTTTCAGACAGTATATATATATATATATATATATATATATATATATATATATATATATATATATATATTCATATATATATATATATATATATATATATATATTCATATATATATATGTATAGGTATCTATATATACTTCTAGATATCAGTATATATATGTATGTTCACATATATTCATCTTTATATATATATATATATATATTTATTTAAATGCATATATATATATCTAAAATAAAATACACACACACACACGTATATATATATATGTATATATATATATATATATATATATATATATATATATATATATACATAAACTGTTTATATATTAGTAGGACCACAGCATCGTCGTTGCCTTGTGGCAATATGATACAAAAACCAGAGCAGCTTAGGTGACCCCTGCGAAAACGTAATAAGCCTTCATTATTTATTGCATTATTCTATGTGAGTAACGAAAATATCTTACTGTTGATAAGCAGCTAAAAATATTTACACGTAAACGAAAATACGGCGAGGGCTGCTTCTGGTAACTATTTCCCGCTCACAAAAATTTCAGTCACTGGTATAAGTTGCCGAAATTAACGTCCCTGTCTTTCAGAATATTGCAGTCTCTCGCAGCGGTAGTTAGCGTAATCCACTGATATTTTTACGTTTGTTATTAGTGATAATTCGTGTTGTTTTTGGCGGCTAATAGAGCTCAGTATCGGTCCCTGTTATACAGTGGCGGCACCGTAATCTAGTGGCGCTTATGACTGTTATCTGCGGCAACGTAGGAGTACTAATTTTTAAAGGTGGTTACTGTCAGTTTATAGCAGTAGAGGGTGCAAACGACACTGCCAGGAATTTCTTATTTTGGTATCCTTTCACCATTCCGTTACAAATTGTTTATCTTTTCCGCATGATGAGAATGACTAGAATTAAGACAGAAGGAAAACACGAAAGATGTAGAAAATTGAACATAATGACACCGGTTCGCGAACCCTTTTAAATCAGCGTCTATTTTGACGCATGCGCAGTGAATTATGACTGAATCTGAGGATTGGAAAACGGAACCTCGCTGGCAAAAACGACGATGAAAGGGTGATTAAGACTGAGAATGAAAAGAAAGAAAATAAAGAAGACAGACAACAGCAACAGTTAATCGGTGTTGTATTGCTATGTGATAGACGCTAACCTTTTAACTATTTCAGTGGAAAATAACGTGAACCGATAATCCCTTTTTTTCCAAACGAGCAGTAAATTGGATAAGCAGGATTGGTCTCAGAGGCGTTCGTTATTTTTACGAACAGAAAACAAAAAAAAAATATATATCCATTTTAGAGGTAAACACAGAAAGTTATGCAACAATGCGTCTAATAAATCCAAAGACTTTCATAGTTACGATTAGAAAATAGCGAGATAAATAATTAGGGAGAAATTATTTGTGGTACTACCGACACACAAAGACGTAGTTACAATTTTGACTCTTCTCAGAACTATTATAAAATTTTATTATGAAGGACGAATGCGACTGTAAATATGCACAATACCTACATAAGATATTAGCTAACACTCTGAACATAATGGACTTATTAGGTTATTTCAAAAAATGTATTTTGTTTTAGGTTCAACTTCATGACAAAAAACGGCATTATTTTTACGCTGACCTAATATAATATATGCAATATACATATAAAAAATGATGGTGCAGTTGTTCCAACAGCATTAATACCTGCAGAATCAACAGATGCTATAGTACTTACAATTAAAACACAAACAATTCCAAAACCGCAGAAAACCGAATAAAAATAGATTCCGCAACAACAAACGAAAGTTCCCGAATATTTTCTCAAATACTTGAGCAATAAATTAACAATGACACCAATACAGATTTTTCGCTAAACACAACAGAATACACTAAAGTGGCGTTTAATTTCATTCATTATCACAATCAAATGTTCCATTCTTTTGTGTGGTATGTAGAAATGGTAATTGTGTTAAGAGTAAAGACAATGATTATTTAGCATTCGCGACGGTCATGAGAAGGACTGTTACGATTTAGAGTAGCAGAATTTAAGTTTAATGTCCAGGCAAGACGAAACTCACTCTACAAAAACTTGCAGACTGGGCTCAGAAAACATAAATGTACCGTGTGTAACATATGTATGATATGCGTATCAAAAATTACTCCCATAAAAAAACAAAAGTATACGCTCGAGCACATTCTCAGTATATATCAAAGCATAACACCCCTCGCCAAAAAAAAAATAATAAATAAATAAAAGAAGAATGGCACAGAACACAGATAATAACTACTTCCCGCATCCTGTAACTAATATGATAGTTACACTTGGAAAATTTCTTCCCGATCCGAAGTAATCTTGTGAAAATTGTGCCAAGTTTGGTTACAAAATGCCGTATTGTAAAAGGAAATGCAAAATAACCCCAAACAAACAAGATCCAATTAAACGTCGGACGAAAACTTTCGCGAATACGTAATAGGCAAGCTATTCACTATAAGAGTGTAATTACAGTTAGACATTAGATCCAACTTTCATTTATAAATTTGCATACATTAAAGACCCTTAACGTGCCCGTGACTTTATAAGAGGCCTTTTCGGACCAGCAGAATATATATATATATATATATATATATATATATATATATATACATAGCATATATATATGTATATATATATATATACATAGCATATATATATATATATATATATATATATATCAGTCAAGAAGTGGAAGTGCTCAAAGTGCTGTTTTATCAAATGCCATAACAAGTAAATCCTTAGCTCGGCTATATCAGTCATTTGATAATATTATTCTTTCCTATGAGAAAAAAAGTAGCTTTTTTTAAACTCCACGTTCCAAGGATATCTTAATTAGTTATGTTGTTTGCAGTAATCTATTAAACAATAAATTCCCTTGTAAGTATTCATTTACAGACCTGATGTGCTTCTCTAATATATCTATATATATATATATATATATATATATATATATATATATATATATATATATATATATATATATATATATATATATCTATATATATATATATATATACTATGCTTTTGGGATAATTGCGTCAAGTCCTGGGTAATTGCGCCCACTAGCAAAAAGTGTTTTTTGACCACCACGCATATAAAGAGCACTTTTTTAGTTGGCGCATTACATCCAGATTTGGCGCATTACATCTAAGTACGGCATATTGCGCTAATAAAAGTCATCTTTTTACTTGTCTGGACATGTACTTCATTAGGTCAATGTCTTTTTTTTAATTAAACTGGATTAGCAAAATACTGTTCTCCAAATCAAGTTCTCTGGCTCCAAATTATTAATAAATTAACCAGCACCTTTTTTCAAGCACTGTTAGATATTCCTAATTTACTTTCTTGAAATGCCTCCATGAATGTTTACATACATGCATGGCTTTGTTTATTCGTGTTAGCCTCGGTGTGTTAAATAATTTCATGAACTTCCTCGGGTCAGCTATAAATAAGAAACAGATTTCCTTTTCAGACATAAATTGTACAAATGAAATGATCATATCTCACTGAAAGAACACGTATGTGAAAAAGAAAAAAAAATCGAAAAATAATTAAATTTGCCGCAGAGAGAAAATTAAATCCGCCTTTAATTGGTAGGCCATACCAAAAATCTTGATATATATAACGCAAAGTTCTTTGTTTGTAAATAATGTAATGAGGCACTTCAAAAGTAGTTGCCAGATGTTTATATAAAGAGATTTCTATAAGTAATTTACGAGCCCCGATCCTATAGCTCAGTATGGTGTATTACCAACTTAAACTAAACTGTTGTAGTTTCAATTAGAACTTTTCGATGCGTGGTTCTCTAGCCGTACTGATGAGCCGTGGTACAGCGAAATAGTCTCCCTATTGATGAATTAATACATATGTGAATGTGTGTGTGAAAACATGTTTCAATACACCAAAGAAAGTCTATTCATTACGAAAGCTCCATCAAGTTATCTTACATCAATTTACTGGAAAAAAAACGTTTAAGGGCTATATACACGTTAGAATTCATTCTGCACTAACAAACGAAAGTATAATTTTATTTAGACCCAAACATATCCTGCCCTCATGATTTGTTCGCAATCTCAATTGGATGAAGAACTAAAAATGGCCACCAATATTTTGTCCAATAATGGGTCATCTCTTGATGTGATTAACTCCGTCATAAAAAGGAAATAAGCAATTTTTCTCAAACAAATGCTAAGATGGCGGCTAAATGTCCAAATTTACATTTTTTTTTTACCTTGGTTATGGACAATAAGTGGAACACTTCGCCAAGCAGATAAGCCCAGCTGTTGAGCATTACTATTCTGCCTCCAATGTACGTGTTGTGTTTTTGACAAAACGATTATCGCCATCCTTTCGAAAGGACGTTCTGCCACCTCCCCTCATATGATTAATGTCATTTATCAATTTAAATATAGTTGACAGAAGGAGCCGCAGTCTATGTGACAGCTAATTGGTTTGTATTAATCTTCGTTCGCTAGTGATTCTAAAATGTTCGTTTATTCATAATAATCACCGCACTACCTTTTTCTGACAAAATGATTTCACAAGAAACATTTTTTTTTGTATAATAATGCACTGATGCAATGTGAGGTCTCCAAAAATAATACATGGATATCTCAAAAGTTTCACCCCGCCCATCACTTCTACGAAGTATACTTCAGAAATAAATTCAAATATGTAGAGTCAATTTCCAATCACCTTGTATATGTAAGTGTGGTAAAGCTAAATTTAATTAATTAAATAGACGATTATTTTAAATTTAAGTACGTGGTCACACGATATAAACGTTAGTAAGGTAGGTCATATTTTTTTTTTTTTTAATACACAGAAATTTAAAAATGGATGCTAGCCGTGTCTAAACATTGGTATATAATCGACTTTTGTGAAATTACAATACTTATTATTTAACACCACTAATAAATATTTTTCATATTTTAGTTTTGGAAACAATTGGATTTTTAGACAATACTATGTGTATACCTTATTAGAAAATTTCATGTAGTTGATATTTATAATGTATTTAGTAAAGAATATTTCTCCATCAATTAAGAAGGGTTCTATGAGATCCAGATCCTGCTGAATACAACTAAATACTTAGCTAAAATTGTCACAACGTTTCGGCCGTTTTGCCCTCCGGCCTTCATCAGGTGTTTTGTATCGAACTGGGGAACCGTTTGTTAGGAGCCTCGAACCCAACCCTTTATTATTATTACGGGGGTACCGTGTTCGGACTCCAGCTAGGCTCTGAGACATAGTTGCTGATTCTCTGTTTTGAATGTTACTTTTTACTGCCTTCGTTCAGGATTGAACTCAGCACCTTTGGGTAACTGTAAACTTTGATACAACGTCTAGGACCACTCGGCCATATGTCACTAGGACAATTCTTAGCTGATTTCTGTTAATGTCAAACCTATGTTGTTATTCTAGGTTTTCTCTCTCTATCAGAGGTGTCCAAATGGCATTTGGCTCTATGCTCGGTTTGCTCAGTAGGTTGTTATGTCCGAGCATGTGAGCTGTTTCTTTAAGTTTTCTCACTTTCCAGTGGGTCTCTCTGTTTATTATTTTTACTTCATCCCATAGGGGCCGATTGTCCCCCCTCTCCATCCAGACATGGTTGGCTATACCCCATTTTTCCGTCTGCCCTTTAAAATGAGTTTGGAGTTCGTTACTGGGCCTGTTGCATATTATATACTTTTCAAGATCCCTGATCATTTTAGTGAAACTAATTTGGACGTAGCCCTTTATCTATGAATAATTTGTAACAATAACTTATGGACTTTCGCTCTTTGGACAATAACTATTTTGTCCAGTGCCCTACATAGTACGATATTCCTTCATTTATATTTTGAAATTTTAATACTTCCGATATTATGCTGCGGTTCACTTTAAAACTCCAGCAAAGAAAAAAAAAGCAGGATGATACCCAATTAATAAGAAATTTAATGTGATCTTGTTAGTGTCCGTTGTTGAATTACAGATATTAAAACATATCTTTAGAAAGCCAATCAAAGAGGTTGCTTTTAAATAATTTGACACCAAAATATTCGCACACATATTTACAACAAAATTAACTATTAACAACGTTACATAAAGAGAAGAAAAGTCTTTAGTCTCTTCGTTTTAGAAGAAAATATTTGGCAAAAAAACAAAAAAAAACAACTTATTTATAGATTAATTATTTTTGTATAGATGGTGTTGTTGGGTTGCCTATACTATGATTTAACGGGCATATTTATACACACACATACGGACACGCACACACACATACACACACATATGTGTGTATATATATATATATATACATATTATTTTATGTATCTACATAAAATTTTATGTATTAATTTTCAGTATTTACTTCGACACTTTACGTAAGTAGAGCTACATTGTAAATATTGAAAATATACATGGCAATTAAGCTACACAGGATTTATCATATTTCATTCCCGTGAGGATTCGTCAGGCTATTGCATAGAGTCGATGTAGCTACGTGTTTTTTACTTTCTTGTGGCAATCGGTTTGTAAATTAGTCAATTAGATTATTTAATATTCACACAAATTTTTCGTAAACAATCGGCGCGCTTTTATCAGACAATTGAAAATTTGACCTCTAATTAACCTCTTCCTTTTCTTCATTGCAGGGTCTGGTTTCTCTTTTCTTGTTGGGAAATGAACTAGCGTTTATCTGTAAGTTTTTCGTTTACATTTTATTAGTTACTACTGTATTTGTTTATGCAATTGTTTTTATTAACTATTGTAGGATCTAGTATTCGCATTTTTGTTATTCATTTTTTACTAGCAGGACCTATTAACCGGCGTTTTCCGCTTGACGCAGGCCCTCCTTGTAAACATAAATTGAAGTACAGTTGTTACTGCTTATCAACCCACAAATCCCTATGTATGGCTTTCGGAATACAAAACCCCAACGCCCCTATAATTAAAACTACTTTCGGAATAGACAACCTCAACTTCCTCATGTTAAGAAGGGCTTTCAGAATAGGCATTCCAATTCAACGAAAAAGGCTTGTCTCAACCAAATTTAAATGAGATTTTCGTAATCAGTACAGTCAAAAACCTTTCAAAGACGCCATGTTAAATAAAATTGTTTAAGTGGAGCGAATGTAAACTTTCACTCGCAAAAAAACAAACAAACAAAGTTATTGCCTTCTGTATAGAGCGGCACTGATCGGTTAATATTTTTAATTTTGTTTGTTTGTTTTTTTACATGGTCGTAATTCGTAAAGAACGACGACAATCGGTTAATATGTCTAATTTTATTGTTTTTAGCGACGACAACCGTTTAGCATGTTTAATTGTGTCTATTTATTTTCAGAACGATAGTAATATGTAGAGTGCAACGACAATCGGTTAATATGTTTAAATATGTTCGTTATTTTAGCACATTTTTTCTCTGTAGACAGCGACGCCATATTGTATAATATTTGTAGCGTTCGTTTTTTACTGTAGAAGTGCATTCCGAAATATGCGAATAGTTACGTATCAGCCAATCTAAACGGGCAGCATTTTAGAAGAGAAAATTTGTTATTTTTAAATCGGGAAATGGAAAGATTATATTATGTGTATGCATGTAATAACAAGATAATGGCAGCGCAAGCATAACATCGTACGAAAATATGGAATTTGACCATATCTCTACTGGTAGCCGTGGGAGCACTAAATATTGAAAGAGAAAATAGGAACTTCTTCCTCTGTAGATGTGGCGATTGTCATGGTGTTACGCATCGGATGTCATGTAGCATTTTATTATCACTAGTGAATGGGACAGAAATGGTGGGCGTAAGCTTCATAAGATAGTGGCTATAAGGAAAGATGAATTAAATTTGTGTGTGGTATCTCTTTTTGCAAACCTATGGTACTTGTGTCCAGAGGGGAAATTCTGCATTCAAAATATTATATAAAACGCACACATATTAATTTATATGAAAATATTGCCATGACATATTGACAAATTTGGGTGAAGAAAGGTAGAGAAATACATAATCGAGTAAAACTTAAATATAATTTTTCCAAATATTAACATTAACAATAGAGTGGCATTTTTAACGTGTTCCGTTCACTTAATCTTTACTTAAGTTTTGTTTTATTAAAACTGTTTTATTTCCTTATTTTATGATTAATTTTTTCCAATCAATTTACCTTGTTTTACAGTATAGGCTAAAGTTTCTTTTGAATGTGTATTTATATTTTCCTTTCCTCACCCCAGAAAAAGTTTGAATTATCTCCCTTTCATGCAACTCTTTAGAGTTAAAGCCGGAAATATGTCATATGAGTCCAAAAATGTAGAAGTTCCATATAAATTATTTTATAAGGATAGAAAATGTATATAGGTATACGCTATCACTATTCATATGGTGAAATATAGCTGAGGGTGAGAGATTTATCAATATAAATAAAAATTTAAAAAATTCTTATACATTTAATAAATAATAATCTCGTTGACATACCAATTCTCGTTAAGCAACGAAAATAAAGCAACGTTGACCCTGGTTAGTACAAATATAGGTGTCCATTTAGGAATTCTAGATGGACTTTACGTTCCGCTTATCTCGGCATTGTTTACAGTCGTCTAGCACTTCTCCTTGCCACTGGAATCAAACAGTGCCGATCCAGAAGAAGTGTGGTTAGTGATTGCGCAACATTTGCATCACAATAATACGGGGAGCTGCACAAACGGACTTTTTCGAAGCTGAACGGAGGCATCGGTCGGAATTCTTTTGCTTTCACTGTTTTTGTGATCATTGTGAACTCATTCTGCGAGGCTTTGTTGTCAATCGATTTTATACACATTGCTATTTGAATCCTTTGAATTATTCAGACTACTGTTCTCGTTTTCTATGTAAATATCCAAACGTTTCTGTCGGTGTTACACCCAAGTTTCTTTGTTTAGCCACACGACTATTACAAATGTAAACGTGTTCTCTATTTACTACTTGTAAATATAAAAAAAAATTCGTTAAAACTCCCCAACTTAACGTTCAAAGGGAACGTGTTAATACAGATATATTGAGAGGATGCTGCGAGGAAGATGGGCTCTCTCTACCATGCTAGAAAGTTATTTATGACTGAAAGTATTACCCATGTACGGAGTATTGTTGTCACATTGGTTTATCTGCTACTAGTCGCTCACTCCTGGACAGGGTGCAAAAGGGAGTCGCCAACCTGATAGCTCCTGAACTGTCATCTAAGCTTAACCGCTGTCTTATCGATGAAATGTTCCATCCCTCTGCCGGTTTAACAAGTACTTTAAAGGTAAATGCCCCGCCGAATTACTAGCCCTTGTAGCTCTCCACGTAAATATACAGAGTAGCAGTAGAGATCCATAGATTTAATAAACCATTGTATACTCTATTAGTTTCTTCCCCAGAACTGCAAGACTTTGGAATTCTCTTCCGAGTTCTTATTCCCCAACTGCACTGACATGCAGAAGTACAAGTGTAATTTGAATAGACATCTTCCTGCTCAATTACCAACGGGGCAATTATATTATTCCTGGCGACGAACTCTAGCTGTTCAACGCTATTATTTAAGATGTCATGTAGAATAGTCGCTTAGGGATTATATAAAGTAAACATATATACATATATATATATATATACATATAAATATATATAAATGATATATATATGAAATATATATATGCATATATATATGATATGATATATATATGTATATATATGTATATATACATATATATATAAATATATATATATATATATATATATATATATATATATATATATATATATATATAAAGTGTTAATAAAGCCGACCAAATGTGTAAATAATCGCAAAGTAAATAAAGATTGTTTATTAATTGAATAATTTTCGGTTTCTGAAGAAAAATTTTCAAGTAGGAGTATTTAAAGTTTTTTTTTTATTTCATTTTCCCCGAGATCGTCTTGTTTGGTGTTCTTCACAGAACCCCTGATAGAAAAAAACGCATATGTTCGGCTTCATTAACCATTTCAAATTGTAATTACTCAAATAGTTTTAATAAGGATATATCCCTTAATATATATATATATATATATATATATATATATATATATAGTCATCCACATACAGTACTGTTTCGCTGTTTCACAGCTCATCAGTGCGGCTAGACAGGCAACTACCTCAAGCCAGGATTGAAACCCGACCGTTTACACGGCAGTCAAGGCTTCTAACCATTACGCTATTGGCGGCTGCTTGAACGAGTAGTGAGTTTAACGATGTTTTGATATCGTCCGAAATACCTCCGCTCGATTTGTTTACACAAAGAGCGTCGCTTATATGCTAATGGTAATTCGTTTTTCACTTCTCAATATGCTCAACTCAAGGTGAGGAGCACTATAGTCATCCACATACAGTACTGTTTCGCTGTTTCACAGCTCATCAGTGCGGCTAGACAGGCAACTACCTCAAGCCAGGATTGAAACCCGACCGTTTACACGGCAGCCAAGGCTTCTAACCATTACGCTATTGGCGGCTGCTTGAACGAGTAGTGAGTTTAACGATGTTTTGATATCGTCCGAAATACCTCCGCTCGATTTGTTTACACAAAGAGCGTCGCTTATATGCTAATGGTAATTCGTTTTTCACTTCTCAATATGCTCAACTCAAGGTGAGGAGCACTATAGTCATCCACATACAGTACTGTTTCGCTGTTTATATATATATATATATACATATATATATACATATCTACATATATATATATGATTTTTATGCAGATTGCCTATGTATAATTATCGAATCAATCCTCTATTAAATATTATAATAATTTGCCCGTTTGACTAATTCGCCAATAAATAAATAAATATTAATAACGTTGTTCATTTATATCCGTCTGCGTTTGTTTACAATATCACGTCAGCTGTGGTTGACAATTAATACCCTGGAAACTCACTTCTGATAAATTTTCAGTTTTAAAATACAAAAACAAAAATGAGTTGATGAAATTTTAAATTGTATCTCTTATTTTACTGTAAATTGAACTAATTTACAAGAAAAAAATTGAAAGAAAGTTTGAATGTTCTACATTGAGCTATGTTTCAAGATGACAGCAAGTCTGTTTTTTATTCTAAGAAGAAATTATTTGTTGAGATTTTATTATCTCCATTGGTCATCCAGCCTAAAATATTCCCCCTGTAAAAATTCGTTTTGGTCTATAAGAATGTAAAACTATATTTATAATCGGATTTATTGAGGATTTTCGATACTTATCGGTGACGTTTCTGTATAAAACATATTTAAGGACATTGCTAGGCATTTACAATACTTTTGTGTAAAATTTGCAAAAGAGAGGCTCAGCCGTTTCGGAATCTATATGAAAGAAACTCAAACACACAAAGTGACTTTTATATAATAGTAGAAGTATATACTTGCAAGGAGATCAGACATTTCTCGAGAATAAATAAGGATCAACGAACATTTCACCCTCACATATTTTCGTGGCATCAGAATCGGTAAAAGTTATTTAGTCCACAATATATATATATATTAGCAGAGCGACCCGAGGTTGCTCGGGAGTTAAAGAGGATTAACAAATGATCCACACTTCTAATAGTATTCTTGTCATCGAAATCGGTGAAATTGCTCATTTGTCAATCAAATAATTTGATTGCCTGCTCTAGTCAGGAATTAATCGCTGTGTATTCCTCTCCGTAGTGACTTATCCCACAATTCATTGTAGTCTACATTACACTGTAGAGAACCTATTGTTGATTTTATGAAATTATTTTTAATTTTACATAATGACTTGAATTAAGTTTAAAATGCAAAAATCAAGTACGATGGCACAATGTTATTCTAAACATAATCGTTCATTTTGAAGGCGCTTCTGTCTCATCAAATATCTACTGTTGAGTTTATAAGCCAAGCCATTCTTGTCCGTGTTGTGATAAAAATGTTTGAATGCAATTATGTTGGTAGGCTGCGTTAAAAGTGTGAATTTTGTCCAAAATTGGACCGTTTCGTCTTTAATCAAATTTCTGCGATCATCGATTTTTTTTATATTTATCAGATATATTCCGACAAAAAACCTTTCAAAAACACTTTCAAGCACGTAAGGTAAATGTGTGTGAATTTTCTTAAAAATCGGCCCAGTCGTTTTGGCGTCTATAGGGAACGAACTCACACACACAAGGACAGCGGTCATTTATATATAAGTAAAGAAGGTGCGTATATATATTTATATATATATATATAAATATATATATATGTAAATATCTATATATGTATATATATATATATATATATATATATATATATAATGTCTTAAATTAAAGATGAAAAAGAAAATATCAAATATCTTGATTCAGTTGTGCTCTAAGCAGAGCCATTCATTTCAAACACGCCCATATCAAATCAAATAACCTACTGTATATTTTTTTTTAATATCGGGCTTTTCTACATGTGCATGTTATAATTGCTGTAATTAAAGTTTAAAATGCAAAAGTCAAATGTCATGGGAAAATTGTTCTCTAAACAGAAACATTCATTTCTATCGCGTTCCTATCATATCAGAGAGGCTATTATTGGTTTTATATGTCATTTTCTTTTTTTTTTTTTTTTTGCTTGGATGGGCATTGATTAAATTTCTCAAATTCCCTGTATATATTAAGCTGTATAAGGGGTCTACTTGAGTCAGACTCCCCTGATCCTTCTTTAATGTGATTTTTTCAATTATTGACATGCTGGTGGACACCTACCTAACACTTTTGTCAGGCGCATAAAGTATATTTGTTTGGAATAAACGTGATGTTGTTCAACTGAAATAAACGTGATGTTGTTCAACTGGAAAAAAAAATCAATTTATTTTTTGTGACTTGTTATTTTATGAGTGGGTACATGTTAACAGGTGGGTTTCATTCCTCTCTCTCTCTCTCTCTCTCTCTCTCTCTCTTTGTGTGTCTCTCTTTTCCGCGTAGCGATTCGTTTCTCTCTCCTTCTTATTTGCGCCTGTATCCCTCACTTTCTTATCATTCTCTATCTCTTCCTTTCCTTTTCTCTATCCATAGAACTTTTCACGGACTTACTCTAACGTTTTCTATTTGACATTTCTCTTTGCTCGCTATTCACACATAAATTTAACATCTGTGTTTCTATCAATCTACTTCCTGTATCACTATTTCCCGATCGCTCACGATTCTCGATCCGTCTCTCGATTTATTGGCTTTCCATATCCCCCAGGGCCAACCGGTTTGCTTCACTATGATAATAGCTACAAGCGACGCTATCGAACACCATATCTGGAAAATAATCAAGACTCCATTCCCGTGAAAATGAAACAGCCGTCATTTTTTGGTTGATTTTTGCAAACTGTTGTTCTTGTTGCGCAGAGATGGAGAATGGGACACCTGCGCATCTAACAGCTTCCCAATCGACATCTTACTGAGAACGATCACACGTTTTACCTTCGTCATTCTTCTCACTTCCTCCCGGCATTAATGATCATCATACTTGACGCGTGTGACAGTCATAGCTACAGTGAAAGTCACTGCCAATGGCAGCATTCTTTCGCGTCTTCTTCACACAGATCGCTTATCCAAAACTGATAATTTGTCAACCTGTGTTTGACAGGCTGCCATGTAATTATCTTTTTCAGAAAAAAAAATGAATATTGCATTCGATCCATATTCAAAACTGTAAATAAATCGGTGTGTATATATATATATATATGTGTGTGTGTGTGTGTGTGTATTAGTGTGTGTGTATATGTGTATATATAAATATGTGTATATATATTAGTATTATATATAAACATATGTATTACTATAATATATGCATAGATATACTTGTAATATATATATATATAAATATATATATATATATATATATATGTGTGTGTGTGTGTGTGTGTACATTTATACGCGTGTGGGTTTTTGTGTGTATTATTATAATATATATATATGCATTCATATACAGGTAATATATATATATATATATATATGTGTGTGTGTGTGTGTGTGTGTGTCTGTGTGTGTATGTAGTACTCTAATATATATATATATATATACATATAAATACATACATATATAGATAGATATGCATATATACTGGTAACATACATATATATATATACATATATTCATATATATATATATATATATATATATATATATATATATATATATATATATATATATATATATATATATATATATATACGGCCGGCATTATTATTAAAAAGGGTAAAAATGCAAAGAAATATTTTGATTAGAAATGGAAAAAATAGGATGAAGCATTGAGGAAAAAAGAGAGGGAAATGATTGAAACCATTTACAAAAATGATGAGAGACACTTAAATCCAAAATATCATGGATTAAATAATTGCTAATATTTGCTTATCTGTAACTTTTATTGTCTTGATATTCTAATAAATGCCTACGTAACTTTACGTTTCCTGCTTTGACGTATTTTCACTCTTTTTCTCCTTCTTACTTTCTCTCTCTCTTTTACTCACCCCCTCTCTCCCTCTCTCTTTATCTCTCTCTATCTCTATCTCTCTCCCTTTCTCTCTCGCTCTCTCTCTCTATATATATATATATGCATATATATATATATATATATATATATATATATATATATATATATATATATATATATACTTGCAAGGTACCCTGCGATGCCGGTGAAGGCTATGTGTAGGCCATCCATACTTTTCGGTATTACTGCTCACCTCCTTCGGTTCAGATAACTGCAACAGGACAGAGTATACAGTAGACCGCAGGTTTTAACATCAGAGTAGCCTACTCTGAGATTCATGTCTTAACGAAGACTGGGGTGCATTTTCCCAGTTAATTAATGCACCTCAAAATACCAACGTGGAAATTTCGATGAATTGGCGCGGAACATAGAGCGCCTAACCTTCCCAAATGATCCCCATATGGTACTGGCCAGGCTTAACGTTGCTTCAGTTCGGTAATATCGCGAGAACCGGTGTGTCAAATATCTCTCTTTCTCTCTCTCCCTCTCTCTCTTTCTCTCTCTCTCATTCTCTCTCTCTCTCTCTCTCTAATATAATAATATGTATGTGTTTACATAAACACATTAAAACTGTATGAGTTCGTTCGTTTCCTATGAACTCCAAACGAATGGATCGATCATTTTAAAATGTCACACTAATATACTTGATGTGTCTGCGTGTGATTTTATATCGGAATTACTTCAATAATTATCGGAAATCGACAACAGAACAAAATCCGATTGAAGGAGAACAGTTAACATTTGACAAACATTAACACTCTCACTCAGCCTAACATCACAAGTGCATCAGAGAATGTTCATCCCCGCATATACCGAAAAGACCTGCGTCTGAAATGCAGAAAAAGTTCCTCGAAAAACTAGCAAAAGCAAAATAAATATTTCTGTTTAGAACAGAAATGAACGATGACAATTGATATTGATTTACACTTCGATTCAAGCCATAATATAAAAAATAATTTTCAAAAATGATCAGTCAGTTCTCTACAATTCTGTGTATAGTGAACTAAAGAACTGCGGTGAAGTACGTGCAGCGTCCTGTTTTGTTACCGTACAGGTTACTGAGTAGAGCGGGCAATCAATTGATTTGATTGAAAACTAAAGGATTTGGAGAAAAATAAAATTATTGAAAGTGTGGAATATTCATTGATCCATATTCCCCTCGGTCATTCAGGTTAAACGTTGTGTCACTCGGCTAGCATATATATATATATATATATATATATATATATATATATATATATATATATATATATATATATATAAAGCTGAATTCTGTGTGTGTGTATGTGTAGTCACGAATAGGCTCCAATATGGTTGACTATTTTAAAAAACTGATTACATATAATGATAGAAGATTTATCGGGACACAGAAATGGGTATGTTTGATCTGGCAGAACGGTGGTTAGTTAAAATTGTGGGGTCTGCATTCGAACCTCATCCACAAAGTATGGAAATAAAAAATTTAAAAATTAAAAAAAAACAAAAACGTTTACATGTGTTTTTGATATAGATGTACATAAGAATACTTTCATAAGTATGTTTCAACTTAAATAGGGATGGTATAATAAAATTGTGGGGTCTGCGTTCGCGCCTGACCTCCATAGAATGGAAATAGGCATACACTTTAATAAAGACGTTTCATATCTATCTGCGTAAGTATACTTTGATAATTATGTTTCAGTTTGAAGAAATATGGTAAAATACAATTATGGGATGACCTCCATAGAATGTAATATGTCACAAAGTTTAACAAGGTTTTTTTTAATATAGATCCACAGAATATTGTGATGAGTGTTTCAGTGCGAACAGGTATGGTATAATAAATTATGGGTTTATCTTTTTTATTTTTACTTTCATTATATTTTTGCTTTTGTTTTGATACGCCCAAATTCGAAGCTATATCTTTACAACCATACCTTTTCATAACCTATCATACTTTTATAAATCAGAGTCCATTTTCTGTAGGCTGTTTTTGAACCCAGTCAACGATGTGTACTAATATATATATATATATATATATATATATATATATATATATATATATATATATATACTTGTATATATACATGTATATATACATATACATGTATATGTATATATATATGTATATATATATATATATATATATATATATAAGTGAGCATGTCTGGGTGACCGTGTGTATGTCCATCTGACTGTGAACATTTCCCTACGCAATAACTCTGTGAATTTTTAGTTTACAGATTCGAAATTTGATATACATGGTACTGAGATTTGGGAAAATGTTGCTGATCGGTTTTCGGCCAGAAATTTTACTTTAAAGGGGGAAAAATTAACGATTTGACCTTAGAGAAATTCGGGGTCTAAACATTTTAAATTTTAGATATAGGTTCCTTGGACATGTATCTAAATATATAACTTAATAACTTTATTTGAGTCCAAAACAATAAATGTTAAGGAGTCATAATAGGGTTCAATTTTTAAAAAATATTGACCATTATTTTTTTGCTGAGAATACATGTCCAAACCCCCGGGCAACGCCGGGCTGAAATGCTAGTATATATATATATATATATATATATATATATATATATATATATATATATATATATGTATATATATATATATATATTGTAGTATAGAGTAGGTAGTAATTTGCTTGAAGCATTGTTGGTAAAGAAATATATAATTTTTTTTTTTTTGAAGCAAAAGACAATGCGGGGAAAGATCGGAATTATGAAAGTAAAGATAGAAAAACAAAAAATGTAGACGGGTATGCTAAAGTCCAGGAGTGTCTAGCCTTTATTCGTCTATATTTCCTCACTTCAATGTATAATTATTAATAATCAATTTGCTGGCATGTCCGGTGTATGTAAGTCCGTAGGTGGTTCCATACCACCCACGGACTTTACTGTGTGTAAGTATATATATATATATATATATATATATATATATATATATATATATATATATATATATATATATATATTTATATATTTATGTATATATATACATATATATATATGAATTTATTTACATATATATGTATTTATAGATGAATGGAAAATTCTCCTTCATAGTATTACTTAAAATCAAAAATTCCTTGAAACAGGTGTAAACAATTATAATGTCTATTTTATCATGTTTTTTTTTCATTTTGGTTTGACAAAAGATCTGTATACGATTAATTCCCACTCCAATATATATATATATATATATATATATATATATATATGTATATATATATATATATATATATATATATAATTTAAAGGAGATTAGAATAATAGTCTAAAGAGCTAAGTGTATTTTAATGTAATAGTGAAATTACTAGTTTAATTAAAATACAGGAAATGCTCGTTGTAATTTAGATATATAATAAGCTCGATAGTTAAATGTCCTAGAGCTAATTCAATATTAAGTAATGTGATTTATAATTTAAAAATTAAAAAAATTTTTTTTTAATTCACAATCAGATTTCCGAAACGATCGTACAGATAATTGACTTTGTTGTCGTTCCTTCTTGTGAAACTGATTTTTAATTTAATTGAAATTTGATTTTTAAATTAAAATTTTTTTTTTTAATTTTTAAATTATAAATCACATTACTTAATATTGAATTAGCTCTAGGACATTTAACTATCGAGCTTATTATATATCTAAATTACAACGAGCATTTCCTGTATTTTAATTAAACTAGTAATTTCACTATTACATTAAAATACACTTAGCTCTTTAGACTATTATTCTAATCTCCTTTAAATTATTAGCTCCTTATAACAGGTTGAGTTTATATACGTAATTGTAGATATGTTTCATTAGAAGGACATACAATTATCAACTAAATGCATCCCCATACCCCCTAAAGACACCTGTATAACCAGCTTAATTACAAGTATAAATACATTTATAAGGAACTTGAGATGGAAAGCCTACCATTTTGATAATTACCAAAGTGAAACCACAGAACCAATACACCACCAACCTGGAGAAATAAAAGAAACCATCCTCAGACAAGACAATGAAGAAAGAAAAGCAGCGAAATACTACAGACTAAAAACATACAAAAACCCTAAGAGAAACATAGACACTGAAAATTTTGAAAATGACTTAATCAACCTGATTAAAAATATTAAATTTAAGAAAAATAAAAAATATATCACTCCAACACTTAAAAAAATAAATAAATTTTCAAAATCTATTTCTACAAGCCACCAAAATAAACTCATAGTACCGGCAGATAAAACTGGAAATTTCTACACAATGGACTATATACAATATAAAAATCTAATATATAAAGAACTTAATAAAAATTATAAAACTACTAATAAATCAGCACCAAATAAAATAAATAATGATGCAAAAACATTTTAACTAAACTTAAAATAGATAAATACACAGAAATAACGGTACCAGGTACCCCGAGATTTACTTTAAAAGACCACAAACACAGCTTCAATATTAACCCTACTATTAGACTCATTTGCCCCTCAAAATCAGATATAGGACTGGTTAGTAAAAACATATTAGATAGAATTATCCCCCAAATTAAATCCATAATAAAATGCCCACTATGGCAATCTTCCAACCAAGTAATCGACTGGTTTTCTAATATTCAAAATAAAAATAATATTAAATTTCTTTCTTTTGACATTGAATCATATTACCAATCTATATCACCTATCCTACTTAATAAATCTCTATTAATGGCACGAAAATTAACTAATATAACTCAAACGAAACTAAACTAATACTTATAGCTAGACAGTCTTTAATAACATTTGATAATAAATATTGGACCAGGAAAAATACCCCTAACCACTTCAACATTTTAATGGGATCGACGAACTCGACTCAGGTCACTGATCTAGTTGGCCTTTTCCTTTTTAATGAAATACATTGTATACTCCATAAACAATTCAAACTTGAAGGAGGGCTATATAGAGATGATGCACTTTTCATAACGAATTCTACTAATAAAAATTATGAAAAAGCAATTAAAGCTCTACATAAATTATTTAAAAATTATGGACTTAGTATAAAAATCGACCCTAATAAAAAATTGTTAATTTCTTAGACATAACCTTAAATCTTGAAAATTCTACCTTTGAACCATACCATAAACCTAACCAATCACTTCTATATGTCCACAATCAATCAAACCACCCTAAATCAATATTAAAATCAATAGTTCCCAATATCGCTCTAAGAATTTCTGGACTGTCTTCTACTAAATCAATATTTACCAAAAATGAAAAATACTATAATGAAGCCCTTAAAAACTCTGGATATAATTCACAAATTAAATTCATAAATGAAAATGATAGAAACATAAACTGCATTAAAAATAAACCTATTAAGAGCGTAATAACATTTAATATGGCAATGTCTTCCCGTATACGAGTTAAGAAAAATAACCAGGAGACAAAAAAAGATAAAACCAAACTACAAATATTAGATAATAATATAAATAAACAACAAACTAAAACCCGCAAACGTAAGAATAGACACAAGGAGATCCTATGGTTCAACCCCTCTTATTCCAAAAACCTAGAAACAAACATAGCTAGAGAATTTTTTAAAATATTAGAAAAGAACTTTAAAGCCCCCCATAGATATAATAAGATTTTCAATAAGAACACAATTAAAGTATCTTACTCTACTATGCCTTACCTTTATCAGAAAATAATTAGCTCTAATAATAATAAAATTAATAAACTACAAAATACAACTATACAAAATACATCGGACTGTAACTGTAGAAGAAAAAATAAATGTCCCCTACAAGGCTCATGTAAAATTAAAAATGCTATCTATAGCTGCACAGTATCAAAAACTCCAAATATACAAGAACCTATCAACAGCCATAACTCAACAACCAGATTAAATAATAACACCAACTTAAATCAATCTACCGATCAATTACTAACCAACCCACCACATTATAATCCAACAATAGACCTAACGGAAAATAATCATAATAATCAATAGGTAATATATATTGGTTCCACATCTGGCCCAATAAAACATAGAATTTCAACGCACAAACATTCTTTTAAAAATAACTCTCTATCAAACCAAACTACTCTATCCAACTATATTTGGCAACTGAAAAATAGCAATATTTCTTTCAACTTAAAATGGCAAATAATTGAGACCTGCAAATCATATAAACTAGGAGATAAATTTTGTACATTATGTACAAAAGAAACCCTAAAAATTTTGAAATATGAAGATATAAAAAGGCACAACCAAACTAGTAAATTCAAGAAATGAGCTTCTATCATGTAATCATAAACGTTGGTTTAAATTTAATAAATATAAACCACCTTAAATCATTAAAAATTACTCATTAGTAAAAATAGATTATTTTTTTTTTTTAATAAATTAAGTTAGACCAATTACCGCCCTTAGACTCGTAAATCAAATAATAAATAAAGCCAATAACACATGACAATTATCTCCCCTTAAAAACTTGCAAAATAAATATTCTCTCTCTATAGATATTAACTGTAGCGTCTTTAAATCAAATTACGCTAACGGAAACAATTTACTGCACGAGCGTCGCCCTTTTAAAATTCATCATTCAATAAAATAAAAAGCTATAGCAAACATCTAAATGACTACTTTAAATACAGTTCCTGATTTCCAAAAAAGAAAAACTAAAAGGTAACTATATCTATATATTTTTAAATCAAATTTATTATGTAAATTCAAATATATATATATATATATATTTTCTACTCATTTCTATCTCTAACCTATACTAAGTTTCTTATAAATTTTAAATCCAAACCTTTTACTTCAATTTTTCAGATTCATCTGCCTTACTTTTAATGCTAGGTTTATTTTTGGTGTCTTTTCAATTCAATAGAAATCCTCCTAAATTTGCTGATGAGGAGACCGTGCTTAACAAAAAAACTATGTATAATTGTTCTACGTGACTTCATGTATACCACAAATAAAAAGCACGGATTTCCGAAACGATCGTACAGATAATTGACTTTGTTGTTGTTCCTTCTTGTGAAACTGATTTTTAATTTAATTAAAATTTGATTTTTAAATTAAATTTTTTTTTTTAATTTTTAAATTATAAATCACATTACTTAATATATATCTATATATATATATATATATATATATATATATATATATATATATATATATATATATATATATATAGGTTGCCCACAAAGTCTGGCTACATAATCTACAGGATGCTTCCATATATATATATATATATATATATATATATTTAGGTGAGCTATTTATCGTTTTTTCTTCCGACAATTTTGAGTATAAACACTTGAAAATTTAGATATAGGTTCCTTAGACATGGATCTAACTTAATAACTTTATTTGAGCCCAAAACAATAAATGTTAAGGGGTCATAATATGGGTCAAAGTTAAAAACATTGACATTTTTTTTATTTTTTATTTTTTTTTTTTGCTCAACATACACCTCCAAACACCCGGCTGGCACCCATGCTAGTTATTTATAAAAACATAGATGCGCCATCAGCTATAATCGAAACCGGAACCTAAACTTATGAAGAATTTACGGTAAAAAAGTGATGTATTCCCAGAAATGAAAGCCCATAACAATTAAACGACTCGGATGTAAGAGCAACACAGAAAAGCAATAAATCACACGCACTATCGTATTAATATATAGATAATAATGATGATGATAAAATAATAATAACAATAATAACAATAATAATAACAGCAATAGTAGTATTAAACTAGTAGTAAAAATGTTAAGCTTAAATGGTCAAGTTCCTCTTGTGTGTGTTTATACGTTTGAAAACGGAAATATATTTACTAACACGTTTCGTAGAGTGTAGATCGACTAACTTTCGACACAAACTTGAGATTATCCACTTGATGATGATGATGATGATGATGATGATGATTTACTTACATTTGTGATTTTACACACAACATATATAGCTAATGTTATACCATTCTAGTTACTGTAATCTATAACTCATTGATCTGCAACTTGCAATTTCAACCCCTTTTTTTACAATAACGCTATTTTCCATCCGTTTATTTATTTTAAAGTCTTCTGTTCACACAGTCATAAGTGATATCACATCAACTATTTTGTTTTACCGAAATAGACAAAAAAAGATGAACTAAACTCATTGTATTAAAGTATTTACGTATATTTACGATGAAGACTTCATCTTTCAAGCGACATATCTAGAGTTATACAATGTTCATCGTAGCTAAAGCACAATAAAAATTAAAACGATTACTGGTGAAGCTGTAAAATGTTTCATTTTTTATAGACATCGCAAGAAAAGAAGCTACTTAATCACGGATTATCACGGAGAGCAGCATATACGGTCTTTGGCTTGAAATGTCCCACATTCAAAGTAGCTGTTATTTGAGAGAGATGATTTTTAATTTACAACAATGATACCTACTTACATTTTTGTCAATTGCAACACTACACAATGTAATCTATCTAATTGTCATGTCACAATTATTTAAGTATTGCATGATTCTACGAAAAAATGAGTTCGGCTATGTTTGTTTTGTCACCTGGCATGTAATGTAAGCACATAGGAAACAGCTACAATTTTTAACTTTTCGTGAACTAATTTCTTTAATAATAAAAGAAAACTGAGCAACAGTAACACGTGGCCAGGTTCCGCTAGTATATATATATATATATATATATATATATATATATATATATATATATATATATATGTGTGTGTGTGTGTGTGTGTGTGTGTGTGTGTGTGTGTGTGTGTGGATGGATGGGTGAATAGATAGATAGATAGATAGATAGATAGATATGTAAAACTATTTACTATAATAATTATTAAATACATAGAGCCATATATTTTTTATCCTTTCGGTTCGGGAATCATCAGGATAAGCAGATCTTTCGACGGAGGCAAACTTTCTAGGGCAATTGCTCTTGACATATCTAAGGCCTTTGATAGGGCATGGCATAACGGTTTACTTCACAAGATCTCTAGCTATGGTATAGCTGGAAATGTCTTCTCAATTATTAAATCATTTCTTTCTGATAGGTGCATAAGAGTAGTAGTTGAGGGGTAAAAATCAGAAAACTAAGCTTTTCTCTTTACATAATCAACAGTCTGATCCACATCTGGCATTAATTAAAATGAATGGCTCTCGTCTTCAGGAGGCCTCAAGTTTTGAAAAACTTCTAGGCTTGAAAATTACTCCTGATCTTAAATGGAACACGTACATCAAATCTGTTGCCAGGGCCGCTGGAAAAATGGTGGGATCTTTCTATCGATCCAGTAGATATCTCACTACTGATGCAATTCTCTATCTATATAAGAGCCAGATACGTCCAAGGATAGAATACTGTTGCCACATCTGGGCAGGAGCTGCTAGAAAGAACTTGCCCTGCCTTGATAGAGTTCAAAATAGACTTCGTAGCATCGTAGGAGATGTCCTTTTCTCTTCCCGGCAACCTCTATCTCACAGAAGAGGCTTGAAAATTACTCCTGATCTTAAATGGAACACGTACATCAAATCTGTTGCCAGGGCCGCTGGAAAAATGGTGGGATCTTTCTATCGATCCAGTAGATATCTCACTACTGATGCAATTCTCTATCTATATAAGAGCCAGATACGTCCAAGGATAGAATACTGTTGCCACATCTGGGCAGGAGCTGCTAGAAAGAACTTGCCCTGCCTTGATAGAGTTCAAAATAGACTTCGTAGCATCGTAGGAGATGTCCTTTTCTCTTCCCGGCAACCTCTATCTCACAGAAGAGGCTTGAAAATTACTCCTGATCTTAAATGGAACACGTACATCAAATATGTTGCCAAGGCCGCTGGAAAAATGGTGGGAGCTTTCTATCGATCCAGTAGATATCTCACTACTGATGCAATTCTCTATCTATATAAGAGCCAGATACGTCAAAGGATAGAATACTGTTGCCACATCTGGGCAGGAGCTGCTAGAAAGAACTTGTCCTGCCTTGATAGAGTTCAAAATAGACTTCGTAGCCTCGTAGGACATGCCCTTTTCTCTTCCCGGCAACCTCTATCTCACAGAAGAGGTGTTGCGAGCTTGTCTCTGAGATATCGTTATTTTCACAGAAAGTGTCCGACGGAGCTTCAGTCTATGATCCCCCTCGCCAAACTTTCACAAGAAACACTCGTCTAGCTGAAAACACAATCAATAATTCCCCCACTCTTTATCTGTGCCTAAACCTAAACGTAGATTCCATGAACAAATCTTCTTTCTTAGAACTGCACGCCTGTGGAATTGTCTTCCGTTTTCTGCTTTCCGGCTGAGTACAATGTGGTTGTTTTCAAGTCTAACGTAAATAAGTTCTTGGTGAGCCGTTCCATGTAAGTTAACAAATTTACCGAATTTTCATTACTATATTTTCCAATTTCTACTGTACACTCTTTACCCCTTATCCTTGAGTGGCCTCTTGGCATTGATAATGTGGTGATGCCTGTGTAAAAAAAAAATCAGTGCAGTGTGTCACGATTAACACCGTTCGATAGATCCGAACGCGGCAACAGAAGCCATCCTTGGTTTCATTAGCAAATACCTAGCCCATTTGAACACCGTTAACCACGAGAAATACAGTTGAAGTTTTAACATTTATTTTTAAATGTTTCTTTTAACATCTGAGCGCAGGAAGATTATATATATATATATATATATATATATATATATATATATATATATATATACATACATACATACATAAAAAGATTATATATATATTATATATATAGAAAATTATTATATATAGAGAGAGAGAAGATTTATATATATATATATATATATATATATATATATATATATAATCTTCTTCCTGCGTCCGTCTGTTTATCATTTAAGAAAACATTTACAGAAGGAAGATAGCTAATCAATAAATCGATAGATCGATATGCAGTATGCTAAGAGGAATCTTTTTATTGGGCCTTTTCGTGCGCAACAGGTTTCCCTTTAATCCAATGTTACAATTAAGGACCCTTTCTCTTTATTGACATCGAAATTGGCTTGAATACGGTCTGTTCCATCAGCAAAATCGAAACGATCAATAAAGGCTACAGGACAAAGACATAGACATATCACTCGGAACAAAACTGGCTAAGCGTCCATTGACTCGCTTCGTGTTTTCTTTCTTTATTGACCGAACAGAATAGGCTATATGGAATGCCTCTTTTAACTTAATCCTATGTGATGTTTCTCCGGCCAGCACCAAGTAGGTAAATGATAATCTAGGAATATTGGCAGTAGTGTATTATTTAAAAAACTGCTCGGACTTTCTTACGCTGTATTAATTCTTTTCCAGTTATTTAGACAAAAATGCAAAACCAACTCTATTCTGCACTCGATTCAAAATAGTATCCTATGGATGTTGACGCTCAGTCTCCATTAAACTAAGATATATTATAATCATTTGTAGTTACTCTGAAGAAGAATGGAACGATAAATTTCTCGTTCTAAAGAAAACAACATCACTACAGATTTATTTAAAAACTTTTATTTTAAAAATAAATTTAGGTAATTTAATGATGTAGTAGAGCTTACATCTATTCAATGTAGCCACCTTTAGCCACAGTCACCGTGACTGTACAGGTCCTGAACTGGGAGAATGAGTTTTCCCCAAGCGACGGCGGAACTCGGCAAATACTCGGCGCAAATACGCTGTGCTCAATTATTACTAAATAGATTTATTATTCGGTCAGGAGAAGACATGTTTTATTTTGAATGTAACGAAGCATCTCTTTAAGCTGGGGGCGTGAAATAGTAATACGCTGAGCTGTCACGTTGGAATTAGTTATAGCACTATCACGCTAATGTTTGAATATTGTGTTTTTATTGCATTTTTACCCCTAAACAAAGAATGGTACTACTTTTATGTAGGGGCTGCTACCCGGGCCTAATCTGCAGTGATACTATGTGGACTTTGAACAGCAAGATATCTGCTTACATTACATTTGAACTACTGGGGTCTCAGTAGATGAGGTTTGTCGGAGGCATTTACGTCGAGGAAGTGATAGTTCGTGGGAATACCTAACATTGAAATACTTGTAAAACAGACAGAGAGATGCAACATTTTGTCGATTAGACAAAGGTTGGAGCCTAGCTGGCAGGACGAGACCAATTAGGTTGGCAACTCTATTTTGAACGCTTACTAAGAATCAGAGACTAGTAGCAGATGCACCTGACCAAATGTGACAACAATAATTCATACAGGGTGAATAGTGGCCTTGTAGACGTACTTGCTACTCTCGGGCGTAAATAACTTTCTAGCACGGTGAAGAGTGCCCACATTATTTTAGCAGCTTTGGCCAAGACTTCAATGTACCTGTTCCAATTCATGTGTCCTATGAACGTTAACCTAGGGTCTTTGAACAAAGTTTTATCAGGTAATGTACCACTAGCCATGGATGTTAGTTGTAAAGAATGTTTATTGTAATTATTAAAAGTCTTATCCGCATTGAGTTTTACCATCCATTTTTGTCCCCATTCCACTACAGACTAGAGGGTTCTGTTTATAATGCCCGCATTTGTTTTGGATATGAGTTCAATCGTTTCCCTTCGTGCCTCTCAGAGTGTTGTGTCGTCGACAAATATACCGATATCGAAGACAATTTTATTAGAGATTTCATTTATAAATATCAGAATACTTAAATTCCAAAGATCAACCTCTGAGATCATCCACATTTATTTCATATTGTTTGGCAGACCCATATCGAGGGCAATCTAGATTCAGCTCTCATTTAAAAAGAGTCTAATTATGGTTATTTCCCGCGCCATAAAACGATATGATTTGATTTTCATGGGAAGATCATCGCGTAATACCCTGCCAAAGGCTTTAGATATATCTATGGGTACTGCTCTACCCTCCCTTGCCTTATTCAGAGATTACAGTTAAGATATCTGCAGTAGAACGGGTTGGCCATAATATATACAGCTGGTTAGACAGAACTTTAGTAGCTTTGATTTGAGCCTAATTAATTGAGGACTCAAATATTTTGGCGAAAAGGCGAAGGGGACTAGGGGTGTAATAATTAAATGGGTTAGTTTTTTCACAAAAAAATCGTATACATCGTACCACAATAGCAGTTTTCCAGCAGTCAAGAAAACAATATTCGTTAAAGCATTTGTTAAAAAGTTGAGAACTGGAACAATATCAGTGGAGCATTTCTTTTACTAGTACAACCGGGATGAGATCAGATCTACATGCTTTGAGGTTTTTAGTATTTGTAAGATATTCTGTACTTGAGTAAAAGTAATTATCAGATAATATGTTGTTGTTTTTGTCCGCAAAGGAAAATCTGGGAGAGAGTGGTTTGCTATGTACAAAGTAGAGTAAATCGACAGATAAGCCTTTTCGGTTGTCGTGCAAACAACCTTTTCTTTTCTTACATTCTCATTTTGTTGGAAAACGACGAAAAAAAATTATTCTTTTTTTTTTGCAAAATGGCTAGTTTAAATATATTCTCAGTTTTTTTTTGTTTTTGTTTTTTTTGCAAAGCGTAATAAGATCTCATTTTTTTGCTCAAATAATGATTAGTTATAATTTGTGTAAATTCTTTATTCAAGACGAGCAGAATTTTTTTTCATAATTTGAGCAGATTATTGTTGACAAGTTTTAACGTAATTCTTAGAAACCGTAGTTGTTACCTCCAAAAAAAATAAATAAAGATAAAATAAAAAAAGGGAAAGATCAATTTTTTTTCTATTTCGTTAAATCAGAAGAGTAAGTATTTCGTTAATTCTTTTTTTTTTTTACAGATTGTTGAATAGTGAAGTTATTGTTTGATAGTGAGTGAATTGTTCGATAGTGGGGAATTGTCAAATAGGTTCGGACATCTCATTAGTTATGTTTGTGACAAAAAAATTAAGAATTGCTATTTTCTGGGTCGAAACCGATCCATATAACGCTTATCGTAAGCTAGTTGTTTATATTGGATTTTGTTTTAGTCTCTTGCATTGTTATCGTGTCTTATGTGGAGAGATCCCATAAATAAATAAATAGTAGTTTGGTTGAATTATAAGATATGTTTTTAAATAGCAGCTTAGGTAACTTTAATGAGTCATAGGCTTTTGTTCGATCAATAAAGTTTAGATTGCATCTCCATTTTGCAGATACTTGCTTAACAATAACATTTTCGAATGTCTGACATGCATACGCTTTTCAGTTGTCTACCTGTCTTACGTATATAGAAAGTTTACTTCGATATATGATCTGATGTTTTTTTTTCTTAAGCTATAATTTACTCTGCACATCTATAATTCTGTTCTCTAGTTTATTATGGATTACTACATGATTATTAATGGATTAATTTTGGAGTTATCCTTCCTTGAGTTTATGTTCTTATTCATTGGATTTTTAACATATCCTTTTCTCCCTTTTTCACGTTTCTTGATTACTTAATTTTTTGAATCACTATAAAATGCCACTAACTATTTGATATCTATTTTGATGAAAGTATGATTTATTTTATATCTGTAGTTTGTTTAATGCATACCTGCAATTATTTTTGTATATTTTGCAAACCTATTTCCTCTAATTAGAAGAATCGCATTTTCCAAACTCCACAGAATAAGATATTTCTTGTTTATCTCTTTTTAAGATAATTAAAATTCCTTATACCTTCCTTACAGGTTTATAATTTTTTTTTAAATTTAATTAAATTTTCAATAATAAAATTTTCTATCATCTATATATATATACATATATATATATATATATATATATATATATATATACCTATCTATCTATCTGTCTATCTATCTTTCTCTCTCTCTATCTATCTATCTATCTCTCTCTATATATATATATAGATATATATATATATATATATATAAAGTGAGAATGTGTGCCTGAGAACAATTCTCAACCTATATACTCAACAGATTTTCGATCTACATTGTTTAAATTTTGTATATATTCTAATCAGCGATATGGAAACTTCATAATCGGGTTTTATTCGGAGAAAGGGGGTTGTTTATAGTTAAACATTGAAAAGTTCTTACGTGCGATGCATTGGACTTTTATTCGTTTATCCAATATTTCTCGAATGCGCATGCGCATTTCGCATGTTAAATATAAGTAGGTTTGAAAATATTTTAAACTCTGTATCAAGCTGGCCAAAGTAGTATCATACCTGGCTCACTCTGTTTCGTTTAGACTTCAGCTCGAGTATTTTTTTTTAATTACGGGAAGTGGACTGTTTTGAAAAAAAAATGAATACTCGCATGCACATATTTCAGTTTCTGTGTGAATTATAGTCTAATATTTATGCGCATTTTATGACCGTACTACGCCAGGAAACGCCGGACGGCATGCTAGTACATATATATTTATATGTGTCCGTGTGTGTGTATTTATTTGTGTGTGTGTGTGTGTGTTTGTATAATTTCCTTGAATAAAAATAACTTAATGGGTCAGAACATGACTTTCCTCTTTTTGTTTTTTTTTTCTATTTATTTTTTGTCTTTCTGTGTCGTTATACATTTTGTCTTTTTTCTCATTGTTATCCTCTCTCTTAAGTTTTCTCTTTATTTGTCATTCTCTTTTTGTTTTTCTCGTTGTCTTTTTTTCTCTATGCTGTCCTCTGCAGCACGGAATATGTTTGGCCTTGTTCCTCTTATTGGCGGTTGACTGAGCCATTTTCCGTTTCGATTTTATTATTAACCTTTAACCATTTCGATCATGCGGTTTGGTGGAGAGCCCTTAAATGGAAAAATGTGCACATAGTTTTTGTTTTAAGCATGAAGTAGACAAACAAATGGATAGCAAAATATGAAAAGGTCAATTCAACTGAAGTGATCGATTTATGCGTGCCCATCTTGCTATCTTATAACAAGCAGAAACCCGAACTGTTTTATCGTATTATTTTATTTAATTCAAAATAATTCTCTTCTTTATCCAATCACATCAATAATCACACACACGTTGACGCACGCATATAAATATCTATATGTACATCTATATACAAACGCGCATATATATATATATATATATATATATATATATATATATATATATATATATATATATATATATGAGTAAAAATAAAATAAATATAGGAGCGATGGTTGACGTTATGTTATTTCAGAATGGAAAACCGAGAATTAATAAAATAGTAATCAACGTTAGGTCCATATTTCATGGGACATCATCAGGGTTTTGTAGGAAAAATGTAGAAGAAAACGATTACAGACCACATGCGATTCAAAAAGGGGAAAAAATCCTATAGTCCTTCTCATTCTGTCCAGAAAATATAAATGTGCGTGTCATTTATAGGTTCTGCCCAGAATGAAAATGCCTTTAGGATTTTTTTTTTTCTTTTTAAATCGCATGTGGTCTGTAATCGTGTTCTTCTACATTTTTCCTACGAAATCCTGATGAGGTGTCCTAAAATATGGACGAAACGTTGATTAATATTTTATTAATTCTCGGTGTTCCTTCTCAAATAACATATATATATATATATATATATATATATATATATATATATATAGAGAGAGAGAGAGAGAGAGAGAGAAAGAGAGAGAGAGAGAGAGAGTATTGTGTCTTTTTCTATACAATTTACTCATTGTTATTCAAAAAAATGCAGCAGGTTAATGGAAACCAAAGCCTAAAGACAGTGAGCCAAGTACGATAGCCATTAGACCATCTTGCCACCTTTTTAAAAAGTGTTTTCAAACCATCCTATTCTTAACATACAAAAAGCTCTCATATGAACGTTATCCTATGCGTAGTCGAGAAACAGTTGACAAAGAGAATGAAGTCCGACGACTCCTAAGTACCATTTTTCTTTCAATTTAGACTGCCAAACAGCACTTTTTTGTGGATAAAAAATAATTACAATTTTTCTTCCTGTCTGATTAGGTTATATATTAAATTCCAAACATGTAGATCAAAAACTAGTTGAGCATATATATTTAGACGTGTACTAACGCACATATTCTCACCTTTATAGTTATATAGATATAGGGCACCCTAGCTGACACGAGGTAACCCAAGAACGTCTTCCTTTAAGGTCTTTTTGTGAGACGGCTCAGAAAATTGTCAATGACTATACATTCTTCACAAAAAAATGGGGATTTTGTAAGAAAGATTGTCCATCTATGGTTAAACAGAGTCTTGTTGACAAGAAAGGGAGCGAAGCCAGGAAAGCAAGCCTTCACGTGGAATGAATTATAACAATTATAACCATAACTGGATTATAAAAACGACACTGCACTTTAAGGCAGTTCTATTACAGGTTTCTATATGCTAGCTTAATATGTTTAAAGATTATATCGATTACGACATTTTAATACTGATGCTATGACATAGAAGGGGCAATAATAAATAAGATAAGACGTTGGTATATTTAGAGGTGTGTATTTACAGAAACTTAGAATATAATATGGCGTGTCACAGAAGGACTTAGATATATTAAATAAAATAACAAAACTATGCATGGATAGTGGGACATCACTAATGTCAAAGAAAAAGAAAGACTCTTTGCTAGTCCGTAGGAAATTCTTCGGTATGGTTGCGAACCCACTTAAACCTCTGATCACTGTAACGTGAGCTGATAGAAGCAGGTGACTGATGTAATATGCAAACAGACAGACATAATTCAGTTCATAGTTTCATATTTCGTTGTGCCGAGCAGAACATACCTCTGTGTAAAATGATAAGGACTATCGATCAATGTGGGCACTACTCTGACAGAAAGAAACTGCAACCTACTGTGTGCACAACTCCAAATAAAGCTATGGCAATTCATCGAGCTCTTTATTCGAGCAACAGCGTGAAAGGGGTTCTAAATCAGCACACCTCGCTCGGTAACTTATCTTTATCAAACTATTATCTGACAACCAGCAAAGAATAAGTGGGAAGATCATGGGTAGAAGAAGCAGTGGACGAGGGCAAGTAACTTACGTTGACATTGTAAACACCAAGGTTAACGTTAAAAATGATGAGCAACAATGAATTCATATTGATTTAAGGGAGAGAGATAGATGGCCTACTATAGCCGTCAATGCCTGTAATAGGCAGGACACCACTTAAAATTGAATCATGCATGATTATGTGCATTCAAAAACACAAGACTAATTGTTTCACTCATTGTGCTGGTCTAAAGTTATTATTAGTTTTTTATAAGAGTTGCAGCCATATAATTCTTCTTCTTACTTACAAAGGCACCTCAATTTTTTAAAAACTTGTATACAGGACCCTTTTTCCTATGTTGAACTCGTGAAATTATAATTTTACTTAACCAAACAGAATATAAGACACCCAATGTATTCACTAAAGACAACATGGCGAAATTTACCATTATAATGACCAACTTCCAACTATTTTTTTCATACCTAAAATCTGGGCCTAAATCGAAACGCAGATCCCATGAACACAGCTTATTTTTCAGAACAGTCCGAGTGTGGAACACTGTTCAACTTGACTGCTTCCCGGTTGAATAGAACATGAATACAAATTTCCTCCAAGTAATTGTAAGCAAGCCCAGTATCAGATTAATAGATTTCGTCCTGGAAACTACAAAGATTTTCGTCTCGATTGCTCACTGTAAGAATCAGGTGAAGTATTTTGTGGTCGGAGATACAACATGGCTTCTCGGATACAGAGGATTTTCCTCTGATCTCGAAAATCAGTGCAAATTGGGATGTATTCTAATAGACGCATGCCCCAATGATTTATCGCGAATTATAAGGTGTAATAATGATTTCATGGATACCGGGAGAAGTCTGGATAGTGTTCTCTCATTTCGGATTGTATATTCTTTGTAAACAATCACAAATATGTTATGTGATACAAGCAAATTCATCCATATTGGTGACTATGAGATCCGACGATATATATATATATATATATATATATATATATATATATATATATATATATATATATATATATATTCAATTGAATTCGAGTAATATTTTGTCTAAATTTCGTTCTATTTCTGATTTATATTTTTTAAAATCCCTGTAAACAAGTTCTTGTTGAACCGTCCCGTATATGATCGAATTCTACTCAATTTACACCGTTAACCATCTTACATCCATTAATCATTCTCCTGGAGTGGCCGTAGAGCCTTGATAGGAGGTAACTCCCAAATAAAAGGAGCTAACCATAAGCTGCTCACTTCCGTGTAAGCATGGTTCCTAATTCAGATGTAGTAATAATGCTACAGAAACCTAACCTCAAAATAGGAAACGGTGTGCTCTTTCTCTCTCTCTCTCTCTCTCTCTCTCTCTCTTTCTGTCTCTGTCTCTGTCTCTGCCTTTGTCTGTCTGTCTGTCTGTTTTTCTGTGTGTGTGGGGGGGGGTCTCTCTGTCTCTGTCTCTGTCTCTGTCTCTGTCTCTCTCTCTCTCTCTCTCTCTCTCTCTGCGTCAAGCATGCGGAAACGAGAAGAAGACGCAAGACATCTTTCGTTTTTATGGAAGAGGGCGAGATAAGTCATAAAACGACAAACTCTGAACATAAGGGGCTAAACTCTAAAGTAAAAATTTATGTTTCGCTCAAGCTTGATGAGTAAATTTCCTTCCGCAAAAGGCGCGCATGCATATGAAAAAAAAACAGTGTTCAAGGAAAAACGACTACGTTGCAAAGCGTTCGGTGGTGTGAGCAATAATTTTCTGAATTTACAGAACATCAAAGTAGGCCCTTAGGTCTTAAAATTATTTATTTGCTTCCCCACCAAAGCAAATTAGGCACAAGGTCGTTTTTAATGTGGGGTAAAAACCAGCTCCCCTAAAATTAGGCAAAATGGGGGAATTCTGGTTACCAAAAATAATAATTGTCCCAGTATAGAGGGTTTCCCCTCCATTGAATGGTAGAAATTATCTTAAATGCAGCATAAGGCCAATATGTCTTTATAACAATGTGCCTATTAGTAAAAAAAAATGTCTATGTTCAATACTTCTTGTTAAGTAATGTTTAACTATTATTGCTAATGAATAGTTATTGATGCCTTTGCATACATGACAGGGCCAAGGAGTTGGAAATTGAATGCAATGTTGGCATTGACCGATGAATTACAGCGACATCGAAACGATTGTAACGATAAAAAATCTGCCACGTAATTGTAAGCAACCCCAGAATAAGAATTACAGATTTCGACTTGAAAAATACAGAGATTTTCGTCTTGACTGCTCACTGTCAGAACCAGGTGAAGTATCCTGTGGTTGGTAATACATGTCTTCTCGGATACCGAGGATTTTCCGCTGCTCTAAAAAATCAGTGCAAATTGGGTTGTATTCTATTAGACGCATGACCGTTGTGATTTTTCGCTAATTATATAGGGTTATAAAGATGTTATGGATTCCGCTAGAAGTCTGGATAGTGTTCCGTCTTTTCAAATTGTATATTCTTCGTAACCAATCACAAATATTTCATGTGATAAAAGCAAATTCATCTATATTGGTGAATATGGTATCAGATGATGGAGTTATATATATATATATATATATATATATATATATATATATATATATATATACTATATTACTTGAATTTGATTTAATCTCTCTCTATATATATGTATATATATATATATATATATATATATATTCAATTGAATTCAAGTAATATTGTTTTCTAAATTTCATTCTATTTTTGATTTGTTTGGCGTTGATTTGTTTTTACACTATGTTAATTTATTATATTTCAGTTGTTTGAAACGAAGCGGTGTGTTATATGCGGCATAATGACGTGGACACATTGTTCCTCCCTAGATCACAGAAGTTAACCGACGCTGAACATGATCGATCATTTACAAATATTGACCTCCTTATGTATGTGTAAGTCGACACATCCATGCAAGAACTGCTACAACTTAACGTGGTTATCTTCCCTTGAATTGAATATACATCCGACTGGGTACCGTCTGTGGACTCGATATTTCCATGAAACTTGTTTCCGCAGCGGTAGAAGGCTCAACCAGCTTTGTGTGATTGGCAATGTCTTTAAAGCTGAGACTTGCATATCAATTAATCCTATTGTATTTGTCGGTTATTTAAAAAATATTCGTCCATTTATTATCCAGTAGCAAATTATTATTATTATTATTATTATTATTATTATTATTATTATTATTATTATTATTAATAATAATAATAATAATAATAATATTGTTGTTGTTGTTGTTGTTGTTGTAGTAACTAGCAACCGTAGTGGTTCTTTTATAAAATGTAATGGCAAAGAACTCAATGCTTATGCCTACATTATTACCGAAAAATATTACTAACTACTACTACTACTAATATTACTACCACTACTAACAGTACTACTGCTACTACTACTGTTACTACAAATTAAATAAGATCGTAATTTGAGGTAAATCTGATGTTTAGTTAAAGCGTTTTTCCTTTACACATTTAAAAATTGATCAAAAACAGATTATATCATCGCATCGTCAGGAATAGAACAATTATAAAGAAATGAATTCAAATGGTCATTTTTTTTTGATTGAAGTATATTTTTCTGCACATTTCATTTTCGGTAAGACCACAAAGATTATTTGTTGTTTAAAAAAACTCATTTGTTACATTTTCGAGTAAATGAGGAAATATCGACCGATAGTCTTGTTATTCTTCAAATGAATCATTTCGAACGAGTGCACAAATAAAGATGAAACGTTGATGATGTCATAACCATGTTTTTCTTCATTTCATATATATATATATATATATATATATAATTATATATATATATATATTAAATGATGAAAAACATGGTTACGACATCATCAGCGTTTCATCTTTATTATATATATATATATATATATATATATATATATATATATATATATATATGAAACATTAAACATTATTGAAAGAAATAGAATAAATTGATTTTTTGTTGGCAGCGTCCATGGGTTTTCACTAGAATTTGGATAGCAACACGGCTTCCCAATGTACAAGTTCTTTCTGTCCTCATCCAATGGAGGTCCGTTTAGTGCTTTCAATCCTCGATTTTTCTATTCTCTTGGACTCTTCGACCATTTGGTCCGATGCCAGTCCTGCTTATACCAGTTTTTAGGGGGGACGGAATAAGCAATTTGCAGGATTTTGGGTTGTGTCTTTTTGTTTGATTTCTGTTGCAATTTCATTGGGCCCGTTTAGCATGTGTCGCTCATGTGAACTACTTTCGCAATTACTCCTTAATATTTGAGCTGCTTCAGCATTACTGTTCCTTGTATCCTCTCATGTTTTTGGTCGATTCCGATTTCTATTAGTATTTTTTCAGGTTTTTTTTTTTTACACTTTTTTACACTTTTTTACACTTTTTTTTTTACTACGATTATTGGTAGTTAGCTGAATGATTTACAGATCCAATATTTTTTTTCAATTTTCTGACAATTGTTTTGTTTTATTGTCTCTTTTATTTTCAATCTTTGCTTGCTCGGGCAGCAAAATCTATAAGAAAGCAATGTACGTTTCCCTTGGTAATTATTATTATATCTGATCTTTATCTTGGATAGGTTAATATGCTTGTATCTCCATGCCCCAAAGAATTTTCTGGTTTTCGTTTTCATATACTGTGTCTGCTATTTGTTCAAATCATTTGTCATAATGCTCGATATGTAGTCGTCTGCAGAATACTCAGTGCACTGCTATCCCCATTTAGTCGGGCCTGTTCTTATATTTAACTTAGGCTAGTTTTATTATGTAGTTTACTGTTTTAATATGTTTGTCCACAATGTATACATTTACGGTTTCTTGCGTCCTCTCTATTTTAGCTTTGATATGGTTGGTTTTAATCTTATTGTGCTTCTCAGCGGTCAGTAGGGATACTGTTTCTCTGTTCACATGGCCTTTTTTTAGAAATCCAGTTCATGATTCTTTTCCTCTGGTATTCTGATAAATCGTCCATGTAGCTCTTTTTCTTGCTACTTTTCTTTGTTTTTCTTCTTCCTGGATCTATCTTTTTCTGTATTATTATTTATGGCGGTTTCTCTTACTGAAGTGGTTTATCTTTCTGTGTTCTTACTTTCTAATATTTCAAGTTTTTTTTTTTAATTTTCTATCTTCTACGAATTCTGCTACATTTATCAGCACCTTCTCCCTTCGCCTCTTTTAACCTAAGGTTAGTCACCATCGTCTTTTAGGTGTAATGTAGTGTGGCTTGTAATTAGTTTGAACGTTCTCTGATCAAAGAGTCCAAGTGATATTTAGTCAATTCTCTGAACGGTCCAGAGTGCTTTGTTAGCGATATTGCCCAGGTGCTTATACTTTTTTATGAATTGTCGACTGTATATTTTTGTTTCGAACAGTTTCCAAGTATATCTCAAATACTCTTTTTCTTTTATTTTTGTAGATTTAATAGCATCTTCTTCTAGCATTCGTAGATATTTGTGTCATTTTAACCCTGGGCTCTAACGTCACTCGATAAGGCAGTTCCATGCCTTCTAATGTGTCTAGTTTTCCCTTTTTTATCTCTTGTAATGCGCAGTGTTCATATTAAAATTCCATTCCAATATCCTTGCTGAATATTCTGTTTATTATTTTTTTCCGGTTAATTTTTGATTTTAGCAAATAGCGTTTGGTCATCCATATACATGAGGTGGTTTATTCCTTTTTCTTGTTTTTGTGAATTTTTATCCAGCAATATATTTCTCAGTATGTAGTTTAGTGCCATCGTAGCTATGATAAACATTTATGGTGATAATACGCCTCTTAGAAAGAATCCTTTTTATTATCATCTCAGTTAAATGCTGTACTCGAACTGTCAGCTTCGGTCAATGTTTTCATTGCTTTCTTAATAATATTTACTATCAGAACCTATTGAAATTCCACAGGGGACTGATTCATATGTAATATATTCATGTTCGCGTTCTGTTATATTCAGCGTAAATGAAAGCGTTCTGATATTACTCTCACTATTTTGTTAAAGCTGCCACAGTATTTATCCAAGCTAGCAGGGACGCCCGGTGTAGGCAGGTCGTAAAATACGCTTAAATAGGATATTTTAATTCTTGCAGATTTCGTATATATTATTGTAGAGTTAATGTTCTATCAATGTTTATATATTATAAAGTTGCTATTTCAAAATAAAAAAAAATGTATCTATATTACTTGTGTTGATCAGCTTGAATCGAAAGCGAATCCAAAACTTACTAACGTGCCATCAGCTAAAATCGAAACAGAGACCAAGACTTATGAAGAATTATTGATAAAACTATTAAGAAATATATGGATAACTTAAGTTTCATCAGATATAACGGAATATCTTGTACGTAATTAAAGATTAAATTGTCCATTATTCTGTCGTAGGATTTTTGTAATCAATCTGTGCCATGGCTATGTTTTTTTCTGTTTTTACCTCCTTCAGGATAATTTGATCTACGTGTAATAAGTCGCCTGTTTCTCTTTTGTACATTCCAGAATCTTTTTTTCTCTGGCAGTTTCCTGCGAGCGTCACAGGAGTAACAGGACCCAAGTGGAAATTCATCGGAAAGAGACGTAAATTTAATCCACATATATTTTGATGTTTACTAACATTTCTATAAGAAATAGTGTCCAATGAATGCTAAATATAACACTCACGCAAGTTAGATAATTACTTAGTACTAATAACAACTCTTAAAGCAATATCGGACTATATATTTCAATATAAATAATAAAATCACATTGTAAGCGTAAATCATTAATTACCTGTTTAAGTCAAGCTTCTCTTGTAAGACAATGTACATTTATTTTTCGTTTTTCTTTTTTTTTTTACATCATGTTGTAGCGGGGCAGATTGCTGAAACAATCTTTCACTTAGTGCCTGTATCACTAAGTGAAAAAGTCTCATGAAATATTGAGATAACCTTCCCCAAAATAGGCTACGAAACGCTGCGCGTCTTAATTCCTACGAGTTCAGTTCTCACCCATATTACCCCCATTATTATTATTATTATTATTATTATTATTATTATTATTATTATTATTATTATTATTATTATTGTTATAATGTCAAAAATTGTGAGTAATAATAATAATAATTATAATAATAATAATAATAAAAATAATAAAAATAATAATACTAAAAATAATACTAATACTAATACTACTACTACTACTACTACTACTACTACTAATAATAATAATAATAATAATAATAATAATAATAATAATAGTAGAAAACGAGACTATTTAAAAGAGAGGTCACTTACATAATACATCCAGGGTTCCAGATGAGACTATTTTAAGACACGTCTCACAAAGTTGACTTTTTAAAAGGATTTTTGCTCTCAAGAATTTTATTTTGCTTTTTTTTTTCATAAAAACAATGAAAGGAATATGCAGATTATATATATATATATATATATATATATGTATATATATATATATATATGTATATATATTCTCGTTTTATCTCCTTAGTTAAACATGTTTTCATTACCGAATCATATCACGATCCGATAACTTTATCAGATTTTACAGAAACGTGTTTCTGTAAAGTCTGATGAAGTTATCGGATCGTTGATACGATTCGGTAGCCAAAACATTATTAACTAAGTAGATAAAGCGGGAATATATATATATATATATGTGTGTGTGTGTGTGTGTGTGTGTGTGTGTGTGTGTGCGTTTGTGTGCGTGTGTGTGTATGTATGTATATATATATACTCTAAAATAGTATTGAGCACTCTTTTCAGGTTTTTACTAATTACCATTTTTGCTATATATATATATATATATATATATATATATATATATATATAGAGAGAGAGAGAGAGAGAGAGCGAGATGGAGACAGACAGACAGAGAGACAGACAGACAAAACAGACAAATAGACAGGCAGTTGTTGTAGTAGTTATGATTATAATGATTAAGAAATAACAAGTGTCAAAAGTGAACCATTGTTATCCTCTTCCACTTGATAATATTTTTCGTTAATGGCGCAGTTTACCTCTTTACTTTGAGACTCGATACATCCCTTGGGTGATATAAATCCTCGATTCGGTTAGCTGATCCGGCTTATTTCTGTCCCAAAATCTCATCTGGACAAACACAGAAACAAAATATTGATGACTGATTCGATGTCATCATAATTGCTAGATAAACAAATTGAGACAAGTCACTTTTTTATGATTATTCCCTATTGAGATGACATTCCCTAATTTCTGCTAATCGGTTGTAAATGCCGTAAATTATTGCTCTGTTATTGTGATTGATATCCGACAATTGCCTATCGCTTTTGGCTTCGTTCCACGGACAAAAATATTAAAAGGTACCAGTTTATACATTATATAAACACCCTTATTACCATTTGATTTGATGCGGAACTAACCAAGCTGAAAGCTTCACATGGTTCATGACTTGTTTATACACATGATACTTGCATTGTGGTTTCCTTTTTTACGTTTTTATAACGTTCAACGCAATAAAAAAAAACGAATCCAAAATGGCATCATTCCTATTTTTTTCTATACAGATCACCACTTATCAAAGCCCGGATACCACTCGAGGATAAGGGTTAATAGGTATGCATTTCTCAATGTGATTATAGCGTAGTAAACATTAGTAGTGGGAATTTTGTAAATTGGATTACTTAGGCGGGTGGTTCATCAAGAACTTGCTTACGTTGAACTTAAAGAAAATCAGATTGTCGTCAGCTTGATAGCAGGCGATCGGAAGAGAGTTCCACAGGCGTGCAATTTTAAGAAAGAAGCTTTGTTCTTGGAATCTACATTTAGGTCTAGGCACAGATAAAGAGTGTGGGAAATTATTGATAGTGATTTCAGTCAGCCGAATGTTTTTTGTGAAAGTTTGGTAGGGGAGGGTAGATATGATCTCAGACGAGCACTTGCCATGAAAATAACGATAAAGCAGAGACAGGCTCGCAACGTCTCTTCTGAGTGAGAGAGGTTGAGGGAAGAGATAAGGGCATATCTAAGATAAGATGTATATTTTAAACTCTCTCAGGGCAGGATAAGCTGCTTCTAACAGTTCCTGTCCAAATGTGACAACAGTACTCCATGGTTGGCCGTACCTGGCTTTTATATAAGTAGAGAAATTGGGATACTATGTCACATGCCGGAACACCATCGACGATAATTTTTTATCAGATGATTCTTTGTAAAACTCTGTCTTGATGATAAGCCATTAAATATGTCCAACCGCTGATTGTAATTTATTTATTCTTTGCCTATAAGTCAGATATTCTATATTTGGCATTGGTTTCTCAGATATCTTTCTAGAGGGAGTCATTTCTAGAAAGAAACCAGATAATAAAGCTAGGGACCATGTGAAGGTTGCCTACAACCATCTATCATTAAATTCCTACATTGGAAGAAAAAATAATTTTAATTTGGCAGAAGTAAGCCGTGGCTACCCCCTAAGCAACCGTCACTTCGGATAAGATTAAAAAGATTAAATTATCGTTAAGAGGACGTTGGAATAATTTGAAAAGAAAAACTGTTGACATTTAATGTAAAGTTGACAAAGTTGTAATCGACAGGAAGCAGTCCAGATGTATTGTTTTCGCACACTGATACTCTTCACGCAAAATCAGTTTCGTTTGTAAATTTCGCCTGAAAGAAGAAAAAAAGGTTTTATTTTCATTCTTGTAAAAAGTTAGTTATGGGTGTCACTGTCTTGCAAGATGGAGTAATATATTGCAGCCGAATATAAAAAGAAATCAATATAATCAACAGATATATATGATCTGAGTCACATAATGATATGATATTTTCAAAGTAATTTTCGTCTCTACATCGTGTGAAGAAATAACTCTCATTAACTACATTTCACTAAAAACAAATAACACGTAGTAAATGTAACGCACATTCAATTCTTATCAATTACATGGGATTTGTTTACGCAATGCAATATTTTCATATTGTGCCATGCCTTACACGGCCGATTTGGTGTCGTTAAAGTGTCAAAGAACACTTACAATTCATATATTAATTGATGAAATGTGGTTTTGCTATACCCTTATTTAATGATGTTTTGCAGACAACACGTCTATTTGAACTAAATTTCCCCATGCATTGCTGAACTTGATACGACAGCATAACGTACATTCTTATTATCCAATAAGCGTTCAGGAAGAAAACAAAACCTTACACAAAATATTTTCGTAATTCCGAGATTCTCAGATGATTTAGTACGCGCGATTCTGGGAATAATAAACTATATTTAACACCTGTTTATATACAGCAGTATTGTCGATTAAATTAATTTTCTAAAATGAAGTATAGCGAAAAGCTCCCCTTAAAGATTGTTTACATTTATCGAAGTTCTGCAGATGTGTACAGTTAATTATAATTCGTCTATGAATTATACATAACATACTGGTGTTTAGCTTATTGCTTTTTTTACACAAGTATATATGTATATATGCGAATACGTATATATATATATATATACATATATATACCTATATATATGTATGTATATATATATATATATATACACATATATAAAGTCGCAAAAACTCTTCATAAAGTAAGTATTCCATATTTACCTCCTAGTTATAGAGTTAATTCATCCGAAGATGTATTAGACATACTACACAAAAACAAAAAAAAACGAACTCCTATCGTCACTTGACGTTGAAAACCTTTTTACTAATATCCCTGTACAAGAAACTATAGAAATAATAATTAACAATATATATAATAATCCCACTTTTCCCGCACTTAAAATGAACCTTGGTACACTACGAAAACTATTGATTTCCTGTACCACAGAAGTCCCC